>NW_006788006.1:905725-929053 GCF_000442215.2 Lipotes vexillifer | reverse complement strand
TTGCGGTACGCGGGCCGCTCACTGTTGTGGCCTCTCCCACTGCGGAGCACAGGCTCCGGACGCGCAGGCTCAGCAGCCATGGCTCACAGGCCCAGCTGCTCCACGGCATGTGGGATCTTCCCAGACCGGGCCATGAACCCGTGTTCCCTGCATGAGCAGGTGGACTCTCAACCACTGCGCCACCAGGGAAGCCCGGGCCTATTTTCTTTCTCTAGGCCTCGGGTGGAGTTGGATTGATTGCATATTTTACTAGGGATAAATGATTTGGTGTTCTTTCTATTAAGCCGATTTTCTGGTTGTAGGAAGTAGATTGTTATAATTTTGGTTTAGTTCACAGGTGTTAGGGAAGCTGTAGAGAAGTACAGTTTCCTCCCTTTTTCAAGGGTGAAGTGAAGAGAGGAATCATCGATGTGACCACAAGCTTTTTACATTAAGAATTCAAGGAAAGGGACTTCCCTGGTGGTGCAGTGGTTAAGACTTCGCGCTTCCAATGCAAGGGGCATGGGTTCAGTCCCTGGTCAGGGAACTAAGATCCCACATGCCGCCCAGCACAGTCCAAAAAAAAAAAAAAAGATGCAAGGGAAGCACTTTTTGATTCTCCTCTTGACAGCCATTCAAGTTAACCACAACCTTAGGCAAGATTCAGGCAAAAAGAAACCAAGTATTCCAGCAGTGCTTAGAGTAAATATTTCCGTTTGTGGAATTTTACCCATGTTTGTGTGTTTTGCAGAGCCCACCAATAAACTACTGCTTAATAATGAAGTCCCAATTGGGTTGTGAGTCTTTGGGCCTGTGCTGTGCTCCTTTGCCTGCATAGAACAGGCACGCAGGAACCTTTATCACAGTTGTTAGCGGCTGCATGACCTGGTGTCTGGCCGCCTGTTGTGTTGTGGCTCGTAGTGGTTCTCCCAGTTGGGGACATTGCTGGTTGTAACAACATCCTGTTAGGCTTCACCTTTACCTCTAAGATGAGATTGCAAAAATGCCTGAGATTGGGAATGAGGACATGCAGTCAGCACCTCTTCCTCTCTGCTGCTGGGAGCCCAGGGTGTTTGCTTTATGGGCTGGGCCCTTATATGCTGCTATTTCCATTTTCGATTTCCAAGTGAACCAGCTGCTTTCTGCTTTTTTTTTTTTTTTTTCTCACAAGTAGAAATTATTCAGGTGATTCATCTACTAAGAAGTCTTCCGGTAGCAGTACTTACTTTATTAAGAGATTAAGCCTACAGTATTTTAGTAATTAACTAAAAGACTAATTCCTAAGAGACATTTCCATTGTAGGTCTGAGAGGGAAGGAATCCATAACAAGTTTCCACTTCAGTTTTTTTACATCTTCCATTTAGACTTAGGCAGCCAATAATAAATAGTATTCAATACATTTTTCATATTTTTCCTGGGAAAACAGTATTTTTTCATTTTTTTTTTTAAGTTTTTTTTTTTTTTTTTTGATGTGGACCATTTTTTTGAAGTATTGAATTTGTTACAATATTGCTTCTGTTTTGTTTTGGTTTTTTGGCCGCAAGGCATGTGGGATCTTAGCTTCCTGACCAGGGATCGAAGCGTTACCCCCTGCATTGGAAGGCGAAGTCCTAACCACTGAACCACCAGGGACGTCCCTGCTTTCTGCCTCTTACATCCCCTGTAACCCCTGAGAGCCAGCCTCAGACAAGAGGAAATGAGGACTCTTCTAGTTGGATCCTACATATGTATTCCCTTTGTCAGTAAGTGGGGCATCTCCCACCAGACCTGAGCCCCTTACAAAGGTAGATCCAAAAGCAGATGAAATGTCAACAAATTCTGAAAGAGACCTCTTAATTATGCAAACTGAATGTTCCTTGTACTTGTCCAGTAGACAAAACAAAGGAAGGTGTGGGAGTGTGTCAGGCTTTGATGAGTAGAAGACTTGAGAAGCAACTGAAGCCGCCCAAGGCGATTTACAAACTTTGTGAAGATAAGTCTGGGGACTCTAAATGCTTCTGTGTCTTATTTGTGTATTGCTTGTTTGTGAAGATGAGGGAGTAACATATTCCACTTGATGTTTTCTTAGAGACAGAAAAGAGAAAAGCGCTCAGTAAATTTGGATCTGTGAAGGAACAGCTTGGGAAGACCTTGCAGTTTGTGTGGCTTGGTCAGCAGGAGGGTGGCAGGACTCCCTGGCCTGACATTTGAGGGTGCCATAATAGCAATGATGCCAGTCCTGGTTGCCATGTTGTGTCTTTTGTGAAGATTGTGAGACTGTAACTGTGGGCTGCTCCTGTTTCACAACTTGTGATTACCTATTTGTGGGAGGGGAAGGAACTTTTGTTTTTAATGGTTTGCTTGAAGCTGTGCTGACTGCTTTTTTCTTCTTTCTTTTTAGTTCTCACAAAAACACAAGTAGATATGACAAAATCCCAATAGAAGAAGGGCGTCAGGCTAAAGTGCCTGCCTAAGGTCACATGAGCAGGATCTGAACCAAGGTCTTACTGACTCTGAAGTCAGTCTTTCACCTGAGGGGTCACTCCCCATCAGAGACCACTCCCCCAGGAAGGGGAGGCAAAGGGGGTTATGTGCTTAGGTAACCAGATTAGAGGGGCCTCTGTCAACACACTTACTTTGTGAAGGGGATTTTCAGAGGATTGAGAGTAAGTTGGTTTGTCTCCCTTTAGGCCTCTGGATTTCCCAAACTCAAATTTAGAGCTCTGCCCTTGGGTGGAGTGCTGCTTCAGAAGCTCAGTGTGGTTTAGGAGATCAATACACTGCACATTGTGGTGCCACCTCAATGATCCACCCCCTACACTGATCCTCTTGGTTCCCTGTTCACTTTAGCAGCCATGTCATACTCTCTGCATTACTACTGTCTGAAGACACACTGGCTTGTCTGCAGGCATCCTGCCATCTCTCTCTGGGGTTGGGAGGCCTCTGTCCCAGGCTTTGGACTTTGCATGGCTGGTATCCATGGTTCATTTCTGGCTTTATTCAAACGTTTATTGAGACCTTTCAGCCTGCCAAGCACTGACTTGATGCTGTCCATAGCAGTACGAACTTGAAGGGGAACAAACATGATCACAGTTCAGTGTATGCTGTGGTTGTAATTTCCAGTTGTTCATTACTGGTATATAGGAAAGCAGTTGACTTTTACATATTAATTCTGTATCCTACAACCTTGCTGTAATTGCTTCTTAGTTCCAGGTGGTTTTTTTGGTTGATTCTCTGGGGTTCTCGATATAGACAGTCAGGTAATCTGCCAATAAAGACAGTCTTATTTCTTCCCAATCTGTATTCTTTTCATTTCCTTTTTTTAATGTATTAGTTAGGACTTCCAGCACGATGTTAAAGGAGTGGTGAGAAAGGACATCCTTGCCTTGGTCCAGATCTTAAGGAGAAAGTGTCTAGTTTCTCAGTATTAAGTAGATCCTTTGATTATGATAAGACAAAAACTGGCCACAAGAACTCTTGGGAAGGCCACCTACGGCACACTTGGTGTGGGAAGGGGGTGGGAACTCAATGAAGGCTTCTTGAAGGAGAGTGGTTTGCCAGGATGGGGAGCTGTGGAGAACAGGGTATTTCAGACAGGGAAGACCTAGTATATTCAAAGGAAGAAATCAAGTGTGTCAGAATGGTACATGTGTGAGCAACAACAAGCATCTTTTTGAGAAAGATGGGGAACCTGGCTAGAATCCTTGGACTCCTATCATGTGCCCAGTGCTCTGAGGTGCCAGGGACACATTCTATGTAGACACCAGAATATGGCACCCCCAGGCTGCAGTAGGAGTTTGGATGAGGTGCAGCTTCCTTTAGCAAGCTGGTTCTCTGGAATGGGCAGGCTCTACCAAGGTTCAGCTTCAGCTGTATGGCTTGTTCCCTGGGCCACTGTCCCTGTTCGCGGCACCTCCAATTGGTACCTGATTCGGAAATTCTAAGGAAGATGAAGTATTATGGTGTTGAGTGCTGAGGCAATGGGGGAAACAATCATAGTCGAATGGTTTTATCTTTTCTCTTTTTGAAAGTAGATGTGTTAGTTCTTTGTTCTCTGAATGGCCTCTGGGGTCTGGGACAGCCTGCCCCACTATTCACTATCCTTGACTGCCTTGCCACTTCACCACACAGGGCCCAAACTCCAGGCCTCACCCCACACTGACTGTCTGTATCCTGGGAATCTTGGATGTCAGCCAGACCCTAGAGCCCCAGGCTCCAAGGAGATCAGCATTTCTGTTCATTTTGGATTAGTCCTGGCATCCAGCCATCATTTACAGCATTCTTCCCTGGGAACCCGACAGAGACATCCCAAGAACTGGCTTGATGAACCTTTGGAACATGAGCCTGTCCTAGGTTGCTGGTTGCTGTGGTATGTTGAGAAAACTTTTCTGGAGAAAAGCAGTGGGAAAGAGGGAAATTCCACACCCAGAAATTAGCCCTGGAATTATAGCCAAGTTTCAGTTGTGTTCCATGTTGGCGGCAGAATCATATTCCTCTTCCTGTCCCCTTGGCTTCTGGACTGGAGAGGAAACAAGTGGACTCAGGAAGTCTCTGCATGAGGTGTTTTCCACCTAGTTGGTGGAGATCACAGACACTCTGCCAGATGTGTATGTAGAGGCCAGCGTGTCTTTCTCTTCCACTGTGAACCGCATATCCAGACCTTTATTTTATCAGTTAACAGCTGAAGAGATTAAGGGGAAGGAGAACCTTAGGCTTTGGTGTTTTCATTTATGTTTTACTCGACACAGATTTTGAGAAAATTGTTATGAATTACATTTGTGAAAACTCGCAGACTCCTGGTATGTCCTGGCATTGGCACCCCAGTTCTTGATTTGTGCAGTGGATCACAGTCTTGGCTTGAATGTTAAGAATAACCTCGGTAGCTTTGAAAATCCTAATACTTGGCCCTTACCTGGGACGCTTTTCACTGGAACCTCTGTGAATAGAGGCCCAGGCATCCCTTTTTTTTTTTCTTTCAGGGTTTCTCAGATGCTGTCAACTGTACAGTTCTGTAAACCGTTGTTAGCCAGATTTCACTCTTGAGTCAGTGCTGAGTGTTGAGAATCTGGAATCTGCATAGTCTCGTGAGGGGAGACATAACACTGGGCAAGTCACAGGCTCTTCTGGGCATGCTTGGCTTGAAGGCTTTTATTTAAATCTGGCTACTGGATTTTTCCTTTGCTGACTAACTTCATTGCAGAGCACCTTAGTCTGAGGACAGAGGGAATGGTGGTCTGGTTTATTATTAAAGCCTAATTAACTATTTTGACTATATTTGGGCCCTGCTGAAATTTGGAATATGGGCCTCTGACTGACTTAAGTGCTGAAGCTATTTCTGCTAGTCATTTGAGATGGAAAACTTCCTGAAATGAATTACCAGAAGCTTTGCCCTGAGGTAAAGAGGGGTGTGCCCTCACCAACTTCATACTGCCACTACTCACAATAGCAAAAAGGTAGAAACAATCCAAATGTCTACTTGATGAATGGTTAAACAAAGTGTGGCATATCTATATAATGGAACAGTATTCAGCTTCAAAAGGAAGGAAATTCTGACTTGTGCTTAACAGCATGGATGAACCTTAAAGACACTGCTAAGTGAAAGAAGCTAGAGACAAAAGGACAAATACTGTGTGATTCCACTTATATGAGATAACCTAAAATAGTCGAATTCATAGTGACAGAAAATAGAATAGTGGTTACCAGGAGTTGGGGGAGGGAGGGGAGTGGGAGTTCGTGTTTAATAGGGACAGAGTTTCTGTCTGGGAAGGTGAAAAAATTCTGGAGGTGGATGGTAGTGATGGTTGAACGACAGTGTGAATGTACTTCATACTACGGAACTGTACACTTAAAAATGGTTAAAGTGGTAAACCTTAAGTGTATTTTACCACAATTTAAAACAATTTTTTTAATGGGTGTGCCTTACTTCTTCTGGGTAGCTAGCTGGATATTGATCATATTCACCACAGACTAACAGGTTGTGCCTGCACAGGTCGCCTAAGGCTGTTGTTCTCTTCCATGGCAGGTTAACTTGTTAGCTGTTTTTTCTTTTGGTAAAATGGCATAATTGTCTCCTTGCCTGCTATCGAATTGCCAGCTGTTGCTTCCTCCTGTGCCTTCAACTGCTCCTCTCCCCTTTCTATGGGCTGCTTCTAATCTGGTGTCCTGGGAATGGAGATAAGCCTGCCTGCTCAGTGGTCTTGGGCTTTGTGGTAGACCCGGTGCCACCCTTCTGGGCTTTCAAGTGGCCAGAACCCCCATCCCCCACCCCCACCCCGCAAACAGCCACTCTGGTTGTTGGGTTTCACGGTTTTTTCAGCTTCAGTTTTTACATTGGCATCTGAGGTTAATCTTGTTTTGAGTTAAAGGTGAGTTTATTATTGATTGGCTTTTTCCATTTGGATGTCACTGTTTTGAGTGGTGCTTCCGTTGGTCCCCTTGAGCTCTTGGCATTGATGGTAGATGGCTGTTGTGAGGATGCCCGGGTGTGAACTGAGCATGGTGGTCTTGCGTGAGTCAGCCCTTCCAAGGGTACTGAAATCCAAAAGGAGCACAGATGTGCTCTCCTTCCTTTGCTGGAATCCTCTAGGGCCCGAAATTGTGAAAACACAAAACCTAGGATGCTTTCAGTTTGGGGTGTTTGGGATTTTCAAAGAAACATCTATAGATACTTTCCATGTGCTTACAGTGTTTTATTAGGTAAGCAGCTTTCTCCATAGCCTGTTGCTTAGTCCAAATAATGGCAAGGATTTTTGGGGCCACAGTTTCCAGCAGTAAAGAGGAGACCCTTGGGGTGTAGATAAGTCACCCGAGTCTGCAGTCATGGGTAGAGGGTCGTGAAGGCACCTCCCAGATGAAGGCACATTTGGCTTTGGCACATAGCAGCTGTGAAACTTCTGAGAATTCTGGGATAGAAGATCAGGGTAGGGAATGTGTAAGTACAGTGGCTTGTTATAACTAGGGTACTCTTTTTGGCCTGTTTTTCTAATTAAAGGTGGAGCATATTTGCGAAATGAAAAAATCAGGCTTTGGTCAACTGAGAAGCTGTCATTCAGCAGGGCTTAAAATTGTGACATTTATTTAGGGTATCAGGGGCTTCCCTGGTGGTGCAGTGGTTAAGAATCCACCTGCCAATGTAGGGGGCACGGGTTCGATCTCTGGCCTGGGAAGATCCCACATGCCGCAGAGCAGCTAAGTCCGTGAGGCACAACTACTGAGCCTGCGCTCTAGAGCCCGCGTGCTGCAACTACTGAAGCCTGTGCGCCTAGAGCCCGTGCTCTGCAACGAGAAGCCACCACAATGAGAAGCCCGCACACCGGAACGAAGAGTAGCCCCCACTCACCACAGTTAGAGAAAGCCTGCGCACAGCAACGAAGACCCAATACAGCCAAAAATAAAAACAAATAAATAAATATTTAGGGAATCATTTTTTTACTACCAGCAAAATAACTGGTGTACCAGAAGGTAAACCTAGGATTTGCTCTTGTTGTATCATGCCTGAGGGGTGGAGTCAAGGATGACTTGTCTCTCAGACACGACTCTCTGCAGGAAAATACGCTTGTATTGTAAATGTGAGGGCAAAAAGTAAAATTGTAGTATGGAACTGGCTTAATGAATTCTTTTGTCTTATATGTAAATTCTCAGAGGTAAATAAATTCTGTCCTTTTTCATTATTGTTAAAGGTGAGAGTGTAAAGATTCTGTCACTGAATGGAAGCTGTGGGTCTTTTTGTTTCGTTTTTTTGTTTGTTTGTTTTTTTGCGGTATGCGGGCCTCTCACTGCTGTGGCCTCTCCCGTTGTGGAGCACAGGCTCCGGACGCAGGACGCGCAGGCTTAGCGGCCATGGCTCACGGGCCCAGCCACTCCGCGGCATGTGGGGTCTTCCTGGACCGGGGCACGAACCCGTGTACCCTGCATCGACAGGCAGACTCTCAACCACTGCGCCACCAGGGAAGCCCGAAGCTGTGGTTTTAAGTAAGCCACAAGCCCCTGTGTTCAAAATAGATACATATCTAGGGAACCATCTTTAGAGTAATTTACACATGAATGAGAGATTTCAGTGAAGAAAATTTGTTAGCCAGGTGGACTGTTTTTCCTTTTTAATGCATAATATGGATGAAATGGGATGAGATCAGGAACCACAGTCTTGCTTTTGTGAAAGTCCCAAGGAGTAGGGACTTTGGAAAACTCTGATTCCATGTGCCCCCATCCTTTCTTTTTTACATAGTACATCACATAATTTTAGTTGTTATTTTCATTCTTTTTTCATTCTGGCTGTCCCTGTTCCCCCACCTCTGGGCCAGAATGTGAGCACATGAGGGCAAGTGTCTTTATGCTGAATCCCAAGAGCCTGTAGTATTAAAAGATACACAGTAAGGTGTTTGTTAAAGTAGATGAATCAGAAATCCAAAGTTTTCACCTAAACCAGGAACACCTCAAACGACGTATACCTAGGGGTATACCTAGGCCTCTGCTGCTTGGCCAGCCTGCACCAGTTGGTTTTCAGCTTGTTCTTAATCTCAGCACCATCTCCTTATAGACCCACACAAGACAGATGCATGTTAGCACGTGTCTGTGAAGTGGGGCAGCAAAGGTTAAGAAGCGGGGCAGGCCAGATAATGGTGAGAAGAGCAGTAGTTGGATCACAAGAGCAAAGTTAGCAAAAGGAGCAAGCTCAGCCCTTATCAGAACCCCATGATTTGGGGTTCTGCAGGGTCTGAAGTGCGCATGCATAGCTCTTTCCATCTAGGTCTTGCTGGGACCTTTACCTCTGTAATGCAATAGACTTTTTTCTTTATAAAGAACACTTTTTAAAACGTCTCAAATCAGGGACTTCCCTGGTGGTCCAGTGGTTAAGACTTTGCCTTCCAACACAGGGTGCGGGTTCAATCCCTGGTCGGGGAGCTAGGATCCCACATGCCTCGCGGCCGAAAAAGAAAAAAACCCCACCAAAACATAAAACAGAAGCAATGGGATAATAAATTCAATAAAGACTTTAAAATTGGTCCATGTCACACACACAAAAAAAGGTCTCAAACGATACTTTGGGTTGAAATCAGATCTGTAATAGCCTGTATCTCTTGTCTTTACTCACTAGAGATAGTGAGCCTAACTTACTAGGGAACTTATATCTACTGGGGGTGAAAGCTTATGTTTTCATAAGTATGGGTCAGTATAAAAATGGAATAAATCAGAAATATGAAAACTGTGGGCTTGGAGTTGGAAGGTGTGTGTACTGTAAGCTCTGTTGCCTCTGGTTTGTACCCAGGCTGGGGGCAGAGTATGGTGGGTCGTGGTCAGGAGGGTAGCCTGGCCAGGTTGGCTGTGTTTCCCTAGAGGGTCTTCCACAGGGCTGGTGTTCTGTGTTTGTGTTGAGTGAAATTTCCTTTTCTTCCCCAGGCCTGGAGCACATCTGTTTGAGTTGCGTTCTAGGTATACTTGCACCCATTTATTATTAAAGGGATTTGAGTTTGAACTGGATTTGGTAATGGTTTTTCTTCCTAAGCACCCATGGTGCATTTCTGTACCTGAAAGTATAATGCATTTTGATGCCATTCCTATGGCAACCAGTGAACTCCAAGGGAACAGATTCTATTTTGTGCTCTGACATGGTAACAGGATTAGTGAAGGCACATTGAAAGCACCATTATAAGTCTCCTGCAGTTTGAAGAGAATTTAAATGGTCCAGTACTAAATTTTCAACATTGACTCCGTTCTGCACCCCCACCCTATTCATTGTGGGGAGGGGGTGCTTGATGGGAGCTTATTTTTAATCCAAAGTGGGTCCTCAGTAAAATCTTCAGGGACTCCATTTTCTGGGTTTCAAAACCTTGTTCACAGGTCTCTATCATTGGGGTTTTTGGGTTTTTTTTTTTTTTTTGGCTGAGTTTGGGTCTTCATTGCTGCACGCAGGCTTTCTCTACTTGCGGCGAGAGGGGGCCGCTCTTCATTGCGGTGCGCGGGCTTCTCATTGCAGTGCTTCTCTTGTTGCGGAGCACAGCCTGTAGGCGTGCAGGCTTCAGTAGTTGCAGCATGCGGGCTTCAGTAGTTGCGGTGTGCAGGCTCTAGGGCACGAGGGCTTCAGTAGTTGTGGCACATGGGCTTAGTTGCTCTGCGGTATGTGGGATCTTCCCCGACCAGGGATTGAACCCATGTACCCTGCGTTGGCAGGTGGATTCTCAACCACTGCACCACCAGGGAACTCCCTATCATTGGGGATTCTTGTGTTCAGGTGTGTGACACTCTACCCCAACCAGAGCTTGGAGGTCAGGTGATTTTAACTTGTCTATCCTGCCTTTAAACCAAACCTCTCTACGAGACAAAATAAAACAGAAATGTGAATTCCTTCCTCAGGAAGCCTTCCTTCACCTGAGCCTCTTGCTGAGGTGACGGTGGCACTCTGGGAGGTAGTGCCTTGTGCCTTCCTGCCCGTCGGGGCAGGGTCTTGGCTGTGGGTGGTGGCCCCCATGGGGAGAGGGCAGTGCCCCCGAAAGCCACACCTTTCCCAGCTTCCATTCTCCTGGTTTCATCAGATTGAGCTATCTATCCTGTTAGCCGTTTGGGGTTGGGGAAATGATGCCCACCTATTTTCTGATTTTAAGTTGATAAGAAGCCTAGCTTTCTGCTGGAGTAATTTGGAGGCATCTTGGTGAAGCATCTCAACCCTCGCTGGCTCTGGGAACTAATGTCTGAGCCTGGAAACGTGGGGGGCTGAGTTGGGGACATGGCGAGGTTGAACAGGGCAGCCAGAGGTGGAGGAGATGAGGCAGTTCTGAGGTGGTTCTGCACTTTGGTTTCCCCCAGTTGTTACAGAGACTGTATAGCTCACATTGTTTGGCTTCTCATGTTCAGGACTTGCCTGTTCCAGCTGCCTTGGCATGGTGGGGACCCAGGTGGTTGTTTTCCCCAGGCTGTGGAGAGCTGAGGACTCCGTGCCTGTTCTCTGACTTTTCTTTCCCCATAGCAGATGGTACTGTTGCACACTCTCCTTTGCCATAGAAAGAGCTCATTCATGCCATTCATTGAGGGTGGACTCAGAGCTCTGCCTTCCTTCATCTGCCCGGGTCGGCACCCCCACCCTATTCTGAAGTCACCCTCATGTGCTGACTTCCTCACATTGGCCTGGTGCAGCACAGGGTCCTGGGTAGCACTGGCTGCTGAGGCCAGAACAAGGGAAGTGCAAAATGGCTCAGTTCTCCTTAACGCTAGTGGGAGGCACCATCCAAGTTTGTGGAGGGCTCAGGGTAGTGTCAGTAGTCCTGGCTGAATTCTGCGTGTGCCTCACAAAACAGCCTCTGGGAAGCAGCTAAGTTTGTAACTGGAACCTGTGTTCCAGTCCCCTTCCTCTAGTTATGAGGAACCCAGGGGCCCTGCAGTATCTTAGCCCAGGCTCTGGAACCTTCTTTGGAAGTTATTTTCTCATCTTGTTTCTGTCTTTGGTGTGTTCGCCTTGATCCAAAACTCTCCTTCAATGTCTTGATGCTTTAAAAGCCTTTGTGTACCTCACATTAAACATTTTCTGGAATGGTTTCCGCTTCCTCCCCTTTCACATCAACTATTCAACTCTTGGAGGACAAACTTCTGTGGTTGGTTCCCCCCACCCCCCAAGTTGCCAGCAGCCTCATTGAAAATCCCAGGAGCAGCTGTGGTGCCTGAGACCACGGGCCCCCACCTACCACTTCTAACGTGCCTTGTGGTTTCACCATCAAGGAGGCTGCTGATTCCCACGACTCTGCCTACTCCCCTGGCAGGGATTTCAAGTTGGGCACTCTCCGCTCTGGACACACAATGTCCCGAATGGTCTCACTCAGCCCTGTTACTCAGCTGTGGTGTTCTCTGCTCCTATACCTGGATCCAAGTTTGTCTTGTGGTGGCTCAGCAGTTAATCCTGGGCTCCCTTTTGGCCTCAACAACTGGGACTTGTCCTCTTAAATTATCTTTGGGTCTGACCCCCTTTTCCACATGCCTCCCCCCCAATTTGGTCTTGATTTGTTCCTGCAGTAGCCTCCATGATAAATTTGCTCTCCAACTGCTCAACAATGTTACCAGATTGTGTGATGCCTAACCCCTAAGTGGCATGACTTCAGCTAGTACCAGGACTAGCAGTCCCCATGGCAGAAGGGCACATTTACCTTTTCAGTTTCCCACAGTCCTCCTGTCACTTTGAGGAAGAAATCTCATCAGTTGCTAATCTCCCTTTGTATACATTGAGTGCTGCTAAGAATCTTGGCCTAGAAGCCATGCCAACATTGTTTTCATTGTCCTTATTTTTACACTGACTTTCTCTTTAGCAGTTGGTGCTGGTTTTTAAGGTAATGACTTTTTTTCTTTTAATTTTGAAATTTTTCATAGCTACAAAAAGTAGATTCACCAATTAACATTTTGCCACACTTGATTTATCGATGCACGGGTTTGTTTTTTTTCCCCTCAGTCCTTTGAAAGTGAGTCACAAATGTGATATCTTACCTTGTGTACTTCAGCAAACATCTCTTTGAGAATAAAGGCATTTTCTTGAAAGCAGGGACTCCAACAGATATTTGTATACCCATGTTCATAGCAGTATGTCATGATGGTGAAAAAGTGGAAGCAACCCAAGTGTCCGTGGAGGGATGAGTGAACAAATATGGTGTATCTATACAATGGAATGTTATTCAGCCATGAAAAAGGAAGGAACTTCTGATACATGCTACACATGGATGAACCTTGAGGACTTTTTGTTAAATAAAAGAAGCCAGACACAAAAGGACAAATCCTGTGTGATTACACTTATATCAGGTACTTAGAGTAGTCAGATTCATAGAGACAGAAAGTAGAATGGTGGTTACTAGGGGCTGGAGGGAGGAGGAAATGGGGAGTTAGTGTTTAATGGGTATGGAGTTTCAGTTTTGCAAGATGAAAGTAGTTCTGGAGCTGGACAGGGGTGATAGTTGCCCAACAGTGTGATTGTACTTAATGTCACTTAATTGTATGCTTAGAAAGGGTTAAAATGGTAAATTTCATATTATGTGTATTTTGCCACAGTAAAAGGATAAGTAATATAAAAGGTGTAAGTTTTTATTCTTTTCTTTCTTTTTTTTTTTTTTTAAATGGCATTGTCCTATAAAACCACAATAAACGTAGTGGAAAATCAACAATAATTGCATCCCATATTAAGAATTCCCATGTTGTCTCCCAAAATGTCTATCTCCCATTCAGACAGGTTCACACATTGCATGTGATATGTTAATGTTTTCTTTTAAATAAATATATTTGTTTATAGATGGCAAGTTGGTGTAAAGCACAGGTGGATCTGTGGGTGATGAAGGTGGTGGGTGTGAACTGACTAGAGTCACACCAACCCTGAATGTGTAATGGTCTGGGTCCCTTTGGCACTGGAGCTGAGTTCCTAATATGTATGCCCCAGCCCTCCTAGCTTCTACAGGAGGAACCTTCTACATCTTTACAGTAAGATCAGCCCTGATCTCTTGGGGCTCTTGAACATCATCAAAATGATGCGTTGCAACTGGAACTGACGAATTGAATTTTTTAATTTTATTGAATTCTAATTAAGATTTTAAAACAGATGCCAATTTAGTTTTGGAGAACATTGAAGTATGTTTGGAACATCTTGGGTATGTGAATCTACTTTTTCTTTTTTTTTTTGGCCACGCCGTGTGGCATGTGGGATCTTAGTTCCCTGACCAGGGATCGAACCCATGCCCCCTGCAGTGGAAGTGCAGAGCCCTAACCACTGGACCGCCAGGGAAGTCCATGAATCTACTTTTTTAACTTTAAACTTTACAACATCTACATACAGAGCAAATATTTTGAATGAAAAGTTAGCTCCTGAATTGAGATGTGCTGAAAGTGTGGAGTACACACAGATTTTAGACATTTAGTATGAAAAAAAATGTAAAATGTCTGTTTCTTATAGTGGTTACACATTGAAGTGATATTTTGGGTATATTGGGTTCAGTGAAATATACTGTTAACTTGCTTGAGTGATCACATTTATTTCTGTCAGGCACATGTAGACACAGTACAAGTGTGAAGGATCTCTTCCTCTGTGCAGCAGCCTGCATTGCCACCCTCCACCAGGTCCTCCTCCGACTTCCTTTTCTAGGCTACTAAAGACTTTGGGCCCTGTTGTTTTTTGGTGAATTCTCAGCTGGATTCTCCTTCTCATTTCTGTGCTGTCCTAATAAGGCCTGGGGGCCTCTGAGCCCTTGACGCCGGGCACATCTCTTGAAGCCTTTGCTTCGCCACTAAGTGTTAGACTGGTGGAGGGAAGGGGCCCAGATGCATCTCTCATCTGTGTAAGGCTTCTAGGGGGTGGGAGGAACATGGCAGCCCATCTGTGTTACTGGTTACATGGGAGGAGAACACTTCTCTGCTCCTCTTCTGTGTAGCTCTTTGCCCCAGGTCCCAAGCAGCACAGAGAGATGGGAATCATTGGTGGGAGGACATTGAGACCCCAGAGAGGGTAGTGGGGGCACCAGCCCAGTTCAGCTCTGCTCTCTGCTGGGTGAGACACACTGGGCATTGAGTCTAGAAGAACTCATAGAATGCCAGAGAGTTATGTGGCGAGGAAGGGAAGGGCCATGGACCTCAAGCTGCTTAGTTAGCATTGTGGGTCTCCAGCTTTCCCCATGCACGACTTGCAAACCAGTTAACTAAACCCAGTGAGTGCAGGTGGCGTTTTCACTGAGATGTGCGTGTGCACACATTTTCATTTTTTTATTCAGTCGTTCTGTGCACTAGACCTTGGTTTGAAGCTTCATGTGTGATGAACGTTAGTTCCACATCCTTAAATGTTATTCCTGATTTTAATAAAAAAGCGGAAAGGAGTTCCAGGAAATGCTGCAGGTTCATTGGGAGTGTGATAGTCTGTGTACTGGGGCAGGGGTTTTGGTTTCTGAAGGGCTGAGAGCTCCTCACCAGTGAGCAACTCTTATTTTCTTAAGTGGATGCTAAGGACAAGCTGACCTGACCATGTCTGCCAAGGAGTAAACTTGGGCTGTGCAGCAGAATCTGAGTCTGTGAAATTCTGCTGCAGCTGAGGTCCCCTGGGGCACAGCACCTAGGGCTGGCTTTGCCAGTGGCCGCTGCCTGCGGCAAGGCCCAGCTGCCCAGAGCAGAGTGGCTGGAGGCTTGGGATGGGGGGATGGGGGCACCCCACCCCCACCCCCCACCTTAGAGATCAAACATGCTTTGTGGTGTTTGACGTTTTCTCTTCAGCACCTGTATCCACTTTTCTGTCTGTGTCAGAGTTGGGGCACTTGACCTCTGTGGATCATTTACTTCAGTGGGAGTTAGGTGGAATTAATGGCAAGCAGAAACATTAGTTTTCACAAAGAAACAGATCCCTGTCAAGTTTTTTGCTTCCCTAGCTGTTCTCATCTGAAATAGTGTGAGTTTTGTCCCTGATTGGCTTCTTTGCACTCTGAAAGTTGCTGAGATCTAGAGGAGGTTGGTTATTTAAATCCACACATCCATCTGAAACTGACATGGTTAGATCCTGAGGGCAAAAGTAAACATTGAATGTTTGCTGAGGGCAGAGACCTCCTTGCAGTGCATGGAGGTGGATTGCCCTTACCTGAGAGAAGCACCTGTCTGGAAGTCAGTGGTATGTGGATGCGAGGGCCACTCAGCCTGTTTCCCTGGGGCTGCTTGACTGTTAGAGCACCAGCCTTTGCTGTAACCTTGGCAGTGCATGTCTAGTTTAGACACTGTCAGCTCTCATTGTTATTTGGGTTCTGTACCTGATGAAAGGTGAGGCAAGGTAAGAGGAAAAGTCATCTTAGCTGGAGCCACCTCTTGAGAGTGCCTGATAGTGACAGATGTATCCTTCTTTTTCTCAGATCTTTTAAAATTCAGCTTCACAGTGAAGGTCAGAGGGTAATATCAGTAAAGAAGAGGTCACGCATAAGCATTAGCTCTTCATCAAGGTAACTAGGCTCTCCTGCATCTCTAAACTCTGAGTCAGTGTGTGCCCTTGTCCTTGATAGATGTGTCTGTTCCTGGCTCCTTGGTGTGTCTCCATGTCTCCTCTTGGCCTTTGAGGGGCTGATTTGGCCTTCCCTCTCAGTGAGGAGTCTTGGTGGTCAAGGCTGAAGTGTCACTTGGATGTCAGGATAATGGTGTCCCTGGAAGCTCTTGTGTTAGCCATCTTCCTGGACCCCTTTTTTCCCCAGTAAGTGTAGTCTTGAGTCTGCCTCTCAGCTACCATTCTGCCGCTTTGAAGAGAAGCTTAGAGACATGATGTGCTCTTGTGGGGATATCTCCCACCCTGTTAGCCTTGCATACTCATGGAGGTTGCTTCCCAGGGAATGAAATTGTAGGAAAGTTGGTTGGAATGTCACCTTTCCCACTCATGGGTCTATTCATCAGTTTTATGTTGTTTCCACTTAAACATAGCAGGACTAACTGTGTGCCTGTGAGCTGGCATGTTCTGGAACATTTCAGCCACAGACAGTAAACTGCCTCTCGCCCATGTGCTGCTACCCATCGGCTCTTGGAGGTTGTTCATCGTCTGCACTTCATTTACCTTCCTCTTTGCCTCCCAAATTCCCAAACAGCTTGACTTTGACCACTTGCTTGGAGGTCAGCACTAACATGTTTCCCTGGTGTTTGGCGTGCTAGGAAACTCCATAGTTGGTTTTTTTTGTACTAGTTTTAAATTTCATTCATGAGGACCATGAGCTTGGATTTTATCCTTTTGTTGGAAATGGGAGGGTTCCAGAGAACCAATGTGATGTCACTCTCAAAAGCTTTCTGATCTACACCCAGGCCACCCAAGACTATACTTTGAGCCTTGTTTGGTTAATCCTAGTTTCTCACTCTTAGACATTTTCTTCACTTCAGTACTTTATCTTTTGCGAAGTGAACACCATCTCCCATTCTTGCTTCCTTGCAGATTCTTCTGTTCTCCATCGTTACCTATGCTTCCTTCCTACTGGGGAACTCTCATCTAGGCAGAGGAAGTGCCTGGCGTCACTGCCTGCCTTGGCTTTGCAATCTGCATGACTCTGTGGCTATATTGGAGTCCACCTCTCAAAGCAGGATTTTTCTACATTAAATAATAGCCTGTTTTGTTGGCATTTCATATTGTAGTATAGGTTAATCTCAGTGTTACATACACCAGAACAGCTCTTTTGGAAAACAAAATCACTTAAAAATAAAAGGTTTAAAAGTAATGGCAGACAGAGAAGTAGGAGTAATAACTTTACAAGAGGCAACCAGAAGAAAATGTCAGTCTAACCTTACCTATGAAGGGCACAACCTGAGACCTAGGTCAGTGAGAATGCAGAGTTTGAATTAATGGCAGTGTATTTCTGTCAGTCTTCCAGCCTCTAACTTGGAGACTTGGCCAGGTCAAGCCTGCTTTGAGAAGCAGTGCCTGGAGGCCAGCTCACCAGGTGAAGAGGCAGACAGATCAAAAGATCACACTAACAGGTCAGTGGGGGCTTGTGAAAGGGGGCAGATTGTTAGTTGGTTGTTTTTTGTTGTTGTTGTTTTTTATTTATTTATTTAATTTATTTTTTCTTGGCTGTGTTGGGTCTTTGTTGCTGCGCGCGGGCTTTCTCTAGTTGCGGCGAGCAGGGGCTACTCTTTGTTGCAGTGCACAGGCTTCTCATTGCGGTGGATTCTCTCATTGTGGAGCATGGGCTCTAGGCACGTGGGCTTCAGTAGTTGCGGCACACAGGCTCAGTAGTTGTGGCTCACGGGCTCTAGAGCACAGGCTCAGTAGTTGTGGCGCATGGGCTTAGTTGCTCTGTGGCATGTGGGATCTTCCCGGAGCAGGGGTCAAACCCGTGTCCCCTGCATTGTCAGGCGGATTCTCTACTGAGTGGTAGCGGATTCTACCACTGCGCTATCAGGGAAGCCTCAGTTGGTTGGTTTTTAAATGTAAATAGGTGTAGTGGTCCACAGACCCACCACCATATCCCACTTCATTTTATGGTTTCACGTACTCACCCACTTGTACATCTTTACCTAATTTCATCTGTATTGTGCATTTTGCTTTTCTAACATAGCATTTTGTCACCTACATTTCCCTCACCTTGGGGCAAGGTCTAGAAATCTATGGAACGGGTTGCAAACTGAGGCCTGTGGGCCAATCTGAATTTTATCGGCACACGGCCATAGCTATTCGTCTAAAGATTGTTAGCAGGCTCCTTTCATGATACGGCAACGGTAGAATGAGGAATTGTAAAGACTGTATGTCTTGCACAGCTGAGTATATTTACTGTCTGGCCCTTTGTAGGAAAAATTAGCCTCCCCCCTGCTGTTTTAGTAGTTTTGATCTTCTCCATATCAAAGTTTTGCTTTCTTTTTAACTGCATGCCCATCTCAGGAACATTTTAAATTCACACATTGTCTGCCCAGATTTAACCATCAACGCCATGATGTAAGCCGTGTGTCACGGTGGAACCTTTTACTGTACCTCCAGCTGCTGGCAACTTTCATAGGGAAAAGATGGTGCAAAACTTTCACTGCCCCTAATTTAATGTGCCTGCTGATTGGTTTCTAAAGCAAAGGGACTGGAATTCTCATTGATGGGGTTTGTGGCCTGCTGGGGTCTGGCTCCTGGTCTTCCTGGCGGCAAGGTCCTTGTGGGCCTGGTTCCCTCCAGTGGGGGACAGAGAGCTAGAGTGTGTCTACACACCCTTAGCAGGAAGGCTAGCTCATCTCCACTTTGGGTCGCCTGGTTCAAGGCAGCTGCCAGCTTGAGTCTGAGGTGATGGGGCCCTGCTTGGCAAGTCCAGGGGGCAGGGGGACGGGGCATGTGCAAGCTGCATGAAGGAGGATTAAGGCTTCTAAGAGCTGCCTCAGCCCACAGCCACTGGCCAGGCTCCAGACATGTCAGTGTGGCTGATGACACGAGCACTGTTCTCAGCAGCCGCCTGAGCCGGTCAGATGGAAAAGTAATCCTGTTTGTGCTTGCCTTCTGACACAGGTCACACTGTGGAACGGGCCTTCACTGTGAATGGGAAGTAGCTTCTGCTCTGGGACCAGGAGGAAAACATACCTTCTGATATTAGTGTTCCATAGCCAGTGTAACTAACATTTCAAGGAAGATGTTCCTAGCACAGGATAAGATTTACTGCAGATTGACTAGTATTGAGAAATTGCCAGGTTTTTACCAAAGTCAGGGTCCCCCATCCCCTTCTCTGTCCGTGGTTAGACTCTTTCTCTTGCCTCCCAAGTGATTCTTTATAAGAGAACCTTGCAGTGATGGGGAAGGGTCCTCCTTTGTCTGAAGGGTGAATGCTACTGTGAACTTGTAATTTCTTGAGAGACTGGGGTCAGCTGGCATTGGCCAGCATTTTTCTTGGCATGAAACAAATTCAAGCCATAGCCACTCTGACTATTTACTGCTTGGGAAGCATAAATAATTTGTTCTCCACTCCTTGACCCCCACCCCCACCCCCACCCCCATGGCATCAGCAGGGAAGTGTACTGCTGATTTCACCCATGATGTGGGCCAATTCACAGATGGCCAGGTGCTGCGAGAATTATCTTGACTTTGATTTGTTTGCGGGGGTGAAATTCTTTGGAACTTGCTTGAGGGTCATGTGACATTCAGCTGCTTCTGCAGAGAGGGAAAGTGTTGATTAATACATGCCAGGACATGGATGTGGGGTGCCCTCAGTCAAACAACAGACCCTCTGGGCCCAGCAGTTGACTAGGCCTTTGCCCCTGGGCTTGGTGAGCAGAGGCAGCTGTGGAGCAGAGCACTCAAGAGACAGACAGCCCTAGGTGACCTTCTGCTGACCAGACCACCACCCACTCTGTTTCTTTGTTGCTAGGAGGATGAAGATGAAGGTGATGATGCCACCACCTCCCATGTAGGCTTGCTGTGAGGATTAAATAAGTGTTCAGTACAGGGCATCAGCCCAGGAAGCAGCAGTTACCTACTGGTGAGCTTATCTAGGCCCTAGCAGAGATGTGTGTGTTGGTAGCTCGCATAAAGCTCTGCTGAGTATGGTCACTGTATTTCATGGGAGAGTTCATGAAGCTTTCCAGTTAATCTGCACTGTTCCTGCCTTCCCTTGCATCTTGCTCCTGGCGTGCTGTATCACTTTAGGGTGGAGGTGAGTGAATGGACAGGACAGAGTCAAGGTGGGGTCACTGGGCTTCGTGGGCCCTCTGGGACACCAGGAGTTAAGGTGGAACTACAAGTACAGAGTGTAACTGTCAGCCTCTCACAATGGACAGAACTGGAACTGAATCTCCAGGAATCAGCCTTTCTCTTTTCCTCTGTTGCTTGCTTTCAGAAGCCTAGACCCAAGCCTACCCCATATCTGTCTCGCCTCCTAATCTCCAGGAAAGAAAGTGTTTCTGTTGAAATTTGAAAAACATTGCAGTTGTGTTGGCTGCTAAATACTATCTGTCCTTAGATGAGTTGGAATGATAGCAAACAATATCCTTGAAAGCAGGAGTGCTTAATCAGGGGTCTATAAACATAGGAAAAGAACTGACATTTTAATTTTCATTAGCCCACCCAGAGGTTCCCAAACTTTCTTGGTTCACAGCATCATTAGCATCTCAATTTTTTCATCATGATCTTAGGCCAAAGGAAATACCTAACAATTTTGTTTATTAGGTAGTTAGATACAAACAACTGAATAAATACTAATGTCCCAACAATGGTATAGCTGTTTTGGAGGGGAGGGCACATAAGTTGAAGGGAAAAATATGATATTCTTGGATTACTACAGCCAGTTCCTTATGGAATGTGTGTGCCTGTTGGGTACCGCACAACTCCTCAAACCTTAGAACCAGAACCTTAGACACCTGCCACCCACGTTTCCTATCCCACGTTAGTTTTTACATGGTACAGTCGTCCCTTGGTATCAGTGGGGGATTAATTCTAGGACACATAACAGACACACACTGCTAGGCACCCACATCCGCAGGTTCTCGAGTCCCTTATATTACAGCAACATGGATGGACCTAGAGATTTATATTAAGTGAAGTAAGTCAGACAGAGAAAGACACATGTTGCTTATATGTGGAATCTAAAAAAATGATACAGATGAACTTACAAAACAGAAAGAGTCACAGGTGTAGAAAACAAACTTACGGTTACCAGTGGCGAAAGGGGAGGGGAGAGATAAATTGGGAGATTGGGATTGACATATACACACTACTGTGTATAATATAGATAGCTAATAAGGACCTACTGTATAGCACAGGGAATTCTACTCAGTACTCTGTAATGGCCTATATGGGAAAAGAATCTAAAAAAGAGTGGATGTATGTATACGTATAACTGATTCACTTTGCTGTACAGCAGAAACTAACACAACATTGTAAATCAGCTATACTCCAGTAAAAAAAAAAATTTTTTTTAATGGCATAGCGTTTGCATGTCCTCTGTCCTGTACTTTAAATCATCTCTAGGTTACTTATACCTAATACAATGTAAGCACTATATAAATAATTGTAAACACTGTGTAAACTCTGTGAATAGTTGCCAGTGCACAGCAAATTCAAGTTTTGCTTTTTGGAACTTTCTAGAATGTTTCCCCCCAAATATTTGTGATCTGCTGTTGGTTGAATCTGCAGACACAAAAGGCCAACTATATTTGCTTTTTATCACAGCAACCTAAATTCAGGCTTTGTACGATATGATACTGTTGAAAGGAATATGGTGCAGTCTAACATTATGAATTACCTTGTGCTGCTGGTTCCCACAGTGCCTCTCTGAGTTACTGTAACACCCTGTGGTGCTTCAACACTCAGTTTAGGAACCAGGACACTGACCATCTAATGTCTCTTCATCTTTTTCTTCTTATTCCTCTAAACTGGGAATATGTTGTAAGATACCTGTTTGGAGTAGATCCAGAAATTAGACACACAGTTGGGTCATGCAGCCTTCTTTGGATTGGAAACAGTAGGTGAAATTCTCTTCCTGTCCCTTGACCTTCAACTATCTCAACACAGTACCTGCTGGCTCCCACCTCGACCACAGATCAGTGTGAAAACAGAGAGGGAACAGTGTATTTGGATCTTTCAGATGTAAAACTTTTGAAGACGGTATACTTTGTCGTGAGAATCCAATTAATTCCTCCATATCTGCAGATAGATTTATAAGTTTGAGTTTTCAGCCTCCTTTCCCCATTGAGCCATGGTGCTGAGAGCCGTTCATTTCCTGTAGGACTGAGAGCACACAGAGAGCACCCTGCGTGCACCCTCATTGATTTACCCTGTCCCCATGCATTCCATCTTTTGCATCTGTAAACAGCGTGCTGCTGTGTGCAGGTATAGTTGAGGATGAACTTACTATTCCCTACCCCACAGACTGGGACTTGGGAAGAACAAAAGCCCAACATGGTCACATGGCCCTTGCACTGTCCCATCGCGCCTGTCCTCCTTTAAGCTCTTCATATGCACTGGTATCTCTCCTGCCTACAGACCTGTGCCTGTGTTATTGCATCAGTTGTGCCTTCCCCTGTCCATCACAAGCCTTGTCCCTCTCTGCCTTACCCACCACAGGAGTGCACACCCTCTCTGTCCATGGCCACAGCAACCCTGCCATTCTTTTTCACAATACTCACCCAGGTATTGCTTAATCACTCAAAGAACATCATTTCGACTGCAGAGTCCCTAAGCCTGGCATGTAGCTCAGATGAAATGCATTGGCTGAGCAATTTTCCGTGTGAGATTGTGAGCTGATTTCCTTTTCCAGAGCTTTGAAATTGAGCTAGAAGCCCCAGGGTGACAATTGTGTGTGGTCACTGTAGCCCCTGAGTCGTTCACTGAGTACTTGCTATGTACTGAAAGGACAAGAGAAAAGTAAAGATGGCCCTGCCCTTGGGCTCCCAGGTGTGTGTATGGGGGGCTGACCATCAGAGTCACTAGACAGAGATCAGGGAAGCACCAGGTACAGCAAATGAAAGGCATGAAGGTGACAGAGAAGGTGCCCATTGTGGTCACCATGTTGTTCGGAGTGTTGATGCCAGGGGCTGGGACAGTGCAGGGTAGAGGCGACCACTGTGGGAAGAATTTACCCAAGGTGTCAACGCAGTTGGATCTGTGCCTTAGAAGAGTCGTCCTGGATTTCACATAGCGCTGCTCACCAGTGCCTCTCTTTCTTGGCCCACAACAGACTAGAGATTCTGGTGTTTTGCTGCAATATGCATGAATGGCTTCTTAAAGTTTCCCAAGGAGTTTACTTGCCCACAGTCCTGGGAGGGCTGAGCTGCAAGCTACAAACTGTCTGGGTGTGGTTTCTTGAGGTGCGAGTCCTGCCTGGGCCCCAAGTGGGTACAGAACAGAAGTCCAAAGCATCCCATGATTAGCCCCATGGCTCAGTTTTCGTATTTCATGATCCCTCACATCGGGGCCATGGGTGTCACCTGTCATTGGTTGTCCTCAGAGCGTCG
>NW_006788006.1:901231-905452 GCF_000442215.2 Lipotes vexillifer | reverse complement strand
TCGTAAGACAAACTGATACATTTATGGATCCCGTCTCATCTGTCAAAACCATGTTATCATGCCTTCTCATTTGAGCTGGCAACCTCCAGCATTTTTTTTTCCTTATAAATTTACCTCAGTTGTTACAAGTACATGGGTCTTGTGCTTAGTTTTTCATGTTACTTAAGATGGGCCAGCCCATCCTGGATGTTTGCATTGGACGCTCCTGGGGGTGCATGTTCAGCTCACAAATGGGGATTTCTCAAAGCTCAACTGAAACTTCCCAGGAATCGTGTCAAATTATGGGCCACAGCAGCCCATAATAGAAGTGGCCTATCTTTTCACTTCCTGGGTAAGTTACTTCTCTGTGCCCTGATTTCCTTATCTTTAAAGTGAGGATGAGGCTAGAAGCAATCTCAGAGTTGTGAGGATTTAAATGTCACTGTCAGATGTGAGCTGGCAGGCTAAAAAGGGTGTTTTAGCCTCTGTGGTAGAGGTAGTGATTTAAAGCAGAGACAAGACAGAGTTAAAGGGTCGGATTTTCTGTAGAAAAAGGTCTCTTCATTTTCTGAGCAGAAAATTCAGCTTCCTTGGCTCAACGGCCCATGTGGGCCTGGCTTGAAGGTGAAGGAAAGTGATTGTGTCCAGAGTCCTCCATCCTTTGGCTTTGCTGAGAGTCCATTTGGAGAGAGAACAGGCACAGCCCAGCCCGGAAGCTCCAGAAGTCATTTACCTTGATTTCAGCTTGCCTCAGGGACACTGCTTGAAGGGTTCCAGAATGTCATTACTTAATAGGAAATTTATGGGGCTGCTTCCTCCTGGTGGGATGGGCTTGTCTCGCTCCCCTCCCTCCCCCCAGCAACCTGCGTCCTTGTGGCTGACAGAGCTCCACTGTCCTAGGGCCAGAGCGTCTCCTTCAGGGTGGGGCTGCTCCTGTCCTTTGTGTGCCATAGCTCACCTGGCACATGCTTGGCTGTGTAATTCCTGAGCTGCTTTCTAGGAGACCTCTTAATAGTGGAAACCAAACTGCACATCATTCTTGATCCTCACTTAATGAGATCCTCACTTAATGCCACTCTCCCTCCCATGCTTGCTTCTCTAGCACATCCAAGACTCCCTTCCTGATGGGCCCAGAGTTACATTCATCCCCTTTTGCTTCTTTGGACATATTGATCCTGCTGCATGAAAACCCCTCTCCCAAACGACTCCAGGTGTCCTTAAACCCCAGTGACATATTTCCTTCTCTGTGGTGCTGCCCCTCTGTCAATACTTGTGTCCAAGCACTCAGCATATCCTGTATCTTTCTGTATCTCATTTGTGGCCACCGTCTCTCCCTTCTGTCTTACTAGCCCCAAACCCCAGTTTCTGTTGTTGCCCAGTAAATGATCGTCCCCATCCACTTACCTATGGAGGGTTTGCGAGGGAGAGCTCCATAGTCTCTGCCATCTTGTGGATGCCTCTCCATCCTCCCTCCTTCCAGCAGTTTTCTACAAATTCTTCTAGCCCACTGGCTTCCCCACCTGGAATCTGCAGTAAGTTTTGGCTGACTCTCCTCTGGAGAGGGTCACAGAGTGAGGCCACAGGCCAGGCTGCCCTCACCACTCCCACTTTATCCTTGTCCTTCCCTGTCTTGATACTTGCATCCTTAACTGTGGGGTTTTTTTCTTTTTTTTTAAATGAGTTTACTGTTTTGTTTATAGTACCTTTATTTTGAAAGGAAGCTAAATCAGGAGCCACACATGGATATCAGTAAAATTAAAAACCACGAGAACAGGGCTTCCTGGGTGGCGCAGTGGTTGAGAGTCCGCCTGCCGATTCAGGGGACACGGGTTCATGCCCCGGTCCGGGAGGATCCCACATGCCGCGGAGCGGCTGGGCCCGTGAGCCATGGCTGCTGGGCCGACGCGTCCGGAGCCTATGCTCCGCAACGGGAGAGGCCACAACAGTGAGAGGCCCGCATACCGCAAAAAAAAAAAAAAAAAAAAAAAAAACCACGAGAACAAAACAGTGATGTTAAATTCCATCCAAATAATAGTATTGTCTGCTGACACCTCTGAGCACAGCCTTTCACACTGGCACAAACAGGGACTTTCCTTGTCAATGCTGGAATGAGAATAAAAGGGAATGAAAAGAGGGGAGTAAGTAATTAAATGCCATCTACCTAAAGGCAGTCTGTGCTTCCCTGGTGACTTCAGGGACACGGTTCTGTGAACCCTCCCATGGCCCCACCTGAGCCCTAGCATGTCACTCTGCAGGTGGCTATAGACCCTGCTTCTCTGAGATTGAGGTCCCACTCTTTATCAACTAAACCTCAGAACTTGGAGAAATCTTTTCTCTCTTCCTTGCCCAGTCACTTTAGGAATGAAGGCATGCTTTTTGTCTGCAAAGCTCCATGCACAGCCAAACACAGCTTCCAGGTACTGCCTCCTTCTGTCGCCTCCTTAGGCTACCCTCACATCCTGCCTTAGGTCAGCAGTGACATGCTCTCAGCCAGATTCCTCCCTTCCTCCCACATTACACTCAGTGTCGAGTGATTCAGCCTAGCCCCTTGTTCTCTCTTCCCTCTGTTCTGTTCTCTGAGCAAGCCCTTTCTGATGATTCTACACCTTATCCCAGCCTTTGGATGCTCCCTCTCCCTGGATCTGTATGTGGCCTCATCCTGCTTTCTTTGGGGTATGTTTACTCAAGTCAGGGCTCTAGGATCCACCCTGTCCTTTCCAAGCTCCCAGCCAGGTGCACTTCATGTACCTCCCTTCCACCAGTAGCACCTCCATCCCCACTGTCCCACCTTGATTCATTGCATGACACTTCTTCCCAGGACCACATGGCGCTTAGTTCTGGCCATACTTGTACCAGAAGTACCCCTGATGGGAAAAGGAAAGTGCCTTGTATCCCCAGAGCCTGAAGCAGGCCTATCCAGTCATGTCTGCCTTTGGAAACTATTGTAGTCCACAATGCTCCTTCGAGCTTGTTGTGCTATTGCAAAGTTTCATCAGCCTATCATCAAATTAAGTTGCTTCGGGAAATGTCCCTTCGTGGTCCTGAACTCCTAGCACACTGCTCTCTTGGCTTCAGGGATGCTTTCACGGGCTGCTGGCCAGCCAGTCTCCACCTCCAGTCCCCATCACATTCTTATGCCAGATGCCCATCTGGTTTTAGCTTTGGGTGCCCCTTCCCCATCTCTAGCACCGTGTGTGCAAGAGAGGTACCAGGGATCTGCTTTGCACCTACAAACCCTCCTTCCTGTAAGTGTTCTTCCTGGGCTGGTGGTCTCCGTGTAGAAAACTTAGAAGTTGTCATAGGAGCTGTCCCTTCCCTCTTGGGTCTTGGGAGTTACCTGGGAGGGCGTAAACTCTAAATTCTTGCTGGCATCTTGAAAGCAGTTGGACATCATTAAATAGTTAAGTTTAGCATCAGATGCAAGACCACATCTAGACACCTAACTCACACTGCTGTAACACACCCTTCCTCCAGCACTGGACAATTGCTAAGATCCAGAGTCTTGCATGCAGTGGCCATGGGCTGCTCCCGCGCAGGTTCCCGCCCTGCAGCAGTGTTTTCCTTGGGGCAGCACTCTCTTCATGTGTTCTCTCTGGCCATTTGATAGCTAGACCTGTAATCAACCAGAGCACCCTGGAAAGAAAGCGATCTCCTTGGCCATGTCAGTTTTGTCAGGCCTCGGGCCAAGAGGTCCAGCTCTCCACAGCCCCCCATGATGAACTCACCACTGAGTTGCTTTTACATAGCAAGTTCTCCCGTTGTGCTTTAAAATTCGGTAATTTGCTGGAACTGCATTTACAGAAACCACTGTGAGAACCTTGTTTCAAATTACACTTGGACTGAATTATAAAGTAATTCATCAGCAACTAGAGTGCCTAGTATGTGCTAAGTGTGTTCCAGAAAGAAAGCTGTGACAGAGACAGCCAGCTTGCTGTGTTTTTTCTTGTGCCCTCTGCCTACCAGCTCCTGTGGTCCTAAAAATCTTCCCTCTTTTCCTAAGCCCTTGCCTGACTTCCTCAGCCACAGAGGTTTTCTTACCCTCACTGAACTCCTAGGTTTATTACTGGAGTTGCTCATTACATGCAGGCAGCTCCTAGCTTACTTTCAGTCTTTCTTCCTGCAGGGACTGATCATTCCTTTTTCTTGCCCTCAGAAAGGTGTCGGAAAAATAGTGCACAAAAAGTGCAGATGATCAGTACTTTTGAGCAGATGTTTCTTCTCATTAATGGAGTAAAGAAACTC
>NW_006788006.1:899322-901218 GCF_000442215.2 Lipotes vexillifer | reverse complement strand
TCGGCATTCTGAGTAAGGGGTGAGTTAGTGCAGGGGTCCCCAACCCCCAGCATCGGTCCGCGGGCTGTTAGGAACCGGGCTGCACAGCAAGAGGTGAGCGGCCGGCCAGCGAGTGAAGCTTCATCTGTTTCTCCCCATCTCTCACATTACCACCTGAACCATATCCCCAGCCCCACCCCGCCTTCCGTGGAAAAATTGCCTTCCACGAAACCAGTCCCTGGTGCCAAAAAGGTTGGGGACCACTGGGTTAGTGTGTTTCTGAGGGACAGTTTGACATTAAAAACATGAACCCACTGCCCTGTGGTTGTCCTGTTAGAATAACTGGACAGGTGCACAAAGTCGCCCTTGCAGTGATGCTCATGGTGTGTCTTGAAGCAGGCGTTGTTGAGGGCAGTGCACAGGACAGAGTGCTAATAAGGCACTGATGGAGGGGGGACGCTCATGTGCCACCCCCAAGCCCCTAGCGGATCACAGGAGGTGCCCCTCTACACCTTTATAAATAAGCTTTGAAAAGCTGGTTAATAGAACAGTAGGTCAAGTATGGATTCATTTTTATGTTACCACAGTTACCTTGTGGTATTTCTGTAATCAGCAAACATATATTATTTAAGTTACCAAGAAAACGTTCTTCATAAGTGTGAGCACTCAGCAGTGGACTGCATGGGCTAGTCAGGAGTGGGCAGCCTGGCCTACCTGCTCCGTCCTGCCTGGCCCCCACTCACCAAGTGGAATTACTCACTTGGCGAGATGCTTCATGAGCCACAAATACAAATAAGAATTTTAATGAAAACGACATGATTTGGGGCTTGCAAATCATCCTCTCTCATACACAGTGTCCCGTAAAAGCTCTCAGATGTGAAAACTTGGTTTGTCGCATATTGTATCCACTTCCCTGTGAACTCCATAGCTCCCACAGACCCTTCCAGCTCCTGGTTGACTCTAGACTCCATGTCCCGGCCCTCGGAGTTGGTACCTGATCTCTCTTCCCTACTGGATGATGAATCTTTGAGGAGCACACTCACTGGGGCCCTTTTAGTCAGTGCATGGAGTGTCTCCCCAGCCAACCTGATCAGTGTTCACCAGAGGAGCTCAGCCTTTGGAGGCCACAGCCCTGGGGGATGTGTCATTGTGAGTGGCACCCATCTGCTGCCTGGTCTCTGATGGTAGCTTTTCTCTTCCCTTGTAGAGTGCCCAGTGAAGAATGTGATGGGATCAGTAGCATGTCTGCGGAGAGCGGCCCTGGGACGAGATTGAGAAATCTGCCAGTAATGGGGGATGGACTAGAAACTACCCAAATGTCTACAACGCAGGCCCAGGCCCAACCCCAGCAAGCCAACACAGCCAGCACCAACCCCCCTCCCCCGGAGACTTCCAACCCCAACAAGCCCAAGAGGCAGACCAACCAACTGCAATATCTGCTCAAAGTGGTGCTCAAGACACTATGGAAACACCAGTTTGCGTGGCCTTTCCAGCAGCCTGTGGATGCCGTCAAGCTAAACCTCCCTGTGAGTAACTTGGGCAGGGTCCGGGGCTGCCGTCCTCAGGTCTCCTCCTGTGTTGCTCCTGGTGAGGGTGGACTTGCACGGGAGGGTGGAGATGCCTTTGAAGTCATTGTGAAAAGCGCGGCGAGGTCCAGCTCTGAACTCCACGAGGCCCTTGACTGAGTGGTTTCAGCAGTTCTGATGAATGGGAGTGGGGAAGGAGAGAAAACGTGCTCATTGGCCTAAATAATAACTGGTCTCTTTGATACTAGCATTCTGGGAAATATTCTGTAGAGATGTTGAAACGGGTAGAGGGCTGCTTGCAGCTTGCCTTTCAATTCCATGGGGAGCTAAAGTGGGGTCACTTGGTGGTCCAGGCCCTCCCTCCTCAGATGTGGTCGGCTCGCTTGGCCCA
>NW_006788006.1:884377-899299 GCF_000442215.2 Lipotes vexillifer | reverse complement strand
TTCAGCAGATGTGGTTGGTCAGATTGTGAGAGGGACTGGCTTGCTGCAGTATCTCTTCTGGTACTGGTGTTGTCATCATCACCCAGAGCACAGGACAGGGAAAGGTAGTAGAATAACTCCCAGGGAGCCAAGTACATGGAGGTGGTCTGGATGGAGAGAGGGAGTATGGGTGCAGCTTTGCCTCTGGCTGCCTCTGCATACCCCCTCACACCTGCCCGCCTTGTTGTGGCCACACTGCACTTGCCTTTGTTCTTTTGTATCCTTGTTCCTCTCCTTTTTCCTTTGAGAGCTTTCCATTTGCCCACATTCCTAGCAAATGGTTCTGGAAACTCAACTTGTACCTTTAACTGAACCTCGGGAGCAAACAGGATAAATGTGTTAATTTTTTCCTTTCTTCAAAGCATCAAGGGCTAATTGTCTTTAAATTGCCCTCTGCTGTTTGCCAAATCCCACACACTGACCTGGGCGAGGGAATTGGAATCAGTTACAGTTGACCCAGATGTGGGTTTACGAGTTAGAGCTGCATGTGTATAGGATCCTCAGCCTCTGCCAGGCCTCCGGCTTCAAGAAGGAGGGACACACCAGTGTGACCTTCTCCTTGCTTGAAAGTTGCTATGTCTGTAACAGCTGGCCGGTACTCTCTGCCCATTGAATACCCATCATTTGCACTCAGGGGAAGAGAATCAGGAGGGGGAGCTGCAGGTCTGGGTCACGAACCGACTGAGGAAAGGGTATGGGAACAAAAGAAGGGTCCTCACCAAATCTGCACTTCAGAGGTCACTCTCATCATTGACCACAATCAGGAGTAGAGGCAGCGAGCCCGTCACTGGGGGGAGTCTCTTGGGAGAGCTTGCTATACCAGTTTCTAGCTGGGCTAATGGGCTGGGCCCTGCAGGGTCCACAGGTGAGGTGACCTTCCCAGAGCAAATGCAAAGAATGGGGAGAGAAGGAGCTGGGGGTTGGAATCCAAGGGGGGCCCACAGCTCTTATAGCACTGGAGGGAGGCGGGAGGCCAGGAGAATCAACCGCAGAGAGCAGCCCCCCCAAGTTTCTATGTCAGAGACTACAGGGAGGTCAAACAGATGAGGATTACGACCTGACCCTACTGTTGGCCTTTAGGAGGGCATTGGTGACCTTAGGAAGATGTGATGCAGAAGTAGAAACCAGATTCGCGACGGTGTGAATAAGAAGGTGAGGATGTGAAGCCATCATTTCAAGAAACTTGGCTTTGAAGGGAAAGCACGGCAGGGCCAGATGGAAGGAGGGGTTGGTTTGTTACAGGAAGGTGCAGAGGGTGCAGAGGCAAGGAGAGCTGAGAGGGTGAAAACTAAGGGGAACTGGGGGGCTTGAGATCCTCAGAAGGCAGCATCCCAGCCAGCAGGACAGGCACGGGTGGGTAGTCTGTTAGGCCAAGGGGTTTGGGAGTTTGAGGTCATTCGCTGAAGTGGAGGACAGGCTCTCCAGGGGCCACAGTGTGACTAGATGTCACCCTCAGCAGCTCTGATGTAGGAAGAAGAGAGGTGGGAGAGCTAGGGGCTAACCCTGAGGGGTGGGGCAGGGCTCTTTGGCTGGGAGCAATGTCATACTAATGCCCGGTTTTCCAGGGACACCCCCTTCTCCAGGAAATATTAATAGGGCCACCTCAAAAAAGGGTTCAGTCTTTTTCTGTTTTCTGATGCCTTCCAGATCTTTACCTGTGTTTTGGCCCCTGTTCCTTGCTGGGATTCTTATTAGAATGCTTGTGCCTCTTTCATTCAGAACACATGTACAATTGGATTATCATGCCCCTAAACCCCTGTCTCCCTTTCAGTCTTCCCAGCCCCCATCCTCTTTTGTCATCGTCTCACCTCCGTCTTCCTACTCTGTCCTCAACCACTATCCTGTTGGGCCTTGAACCGCTTTTGACACACTGAGGCCAATTCAAGCACCTGACACCATTCTAAGTAGACCTTTGGCCGTGGAATAAAATCTAAATTTCCCCTGGGGCAGATATATTTGAACTTGGTTCTCTTGGGAAAGGTGGTCAGAGCAAATGTAACGTAGAAAGTCTGGTTCAGTCGCCCCTTGAGGCTGGGCAGGGCTGTGATCTTCGCCAGCCCTATGTGTATGCCAGTGGCTTCTGTTCCTTTCTCATGGTTGTCAGAGCAACTCAGAACCTCACACTGCTTGCTCACCTTTTCAGTATTGTCCGCCACTGTTCCTGGGCAGGACCTTGGTGCTTGCTAAAGCATAGGCCTGCCCCTCTGCTGTCAGGCTTCCCCTTGGACTTGGTTCTGATAACTTCACCTGAGTCTTAATTGTGGGAGCTTCAGAGAATGTGGTTCTCAGTGGGGCCGGCTGGCTGTATGCAGGTCCCTCTTCTTGCCTGGCTCTCTGTGGTCCTTCCACCTGGAAACCTGGGCACTGCCTGATCTGTCCCCAAATTCTTCCTGTGGTTGATTTTAAAAATAAGCGTTTGGTTTTAGAATAGGTTTAGATTTAGAAAAAGTTATGATGGTAGAAGAGAGTTTGATTTGAAGGGCTTTAGGACATCTACACCTGCCGTCTGGCTTCTTCTGTTGAGCACTTGTAGAGTAAGACCCGAAGGTTTGAGGAGTGGGTCTGCTGCCGGGTGGGGGGTCGGGGGCAGGGGGCAGGGGGGGTTGTGTGGTGTTTTTTGTTTTGTTTTTTCTAAGGATTGTGAGGGCTGTCCATTTGATTCCTCATCTGGCACTTAACCTGGTTAATTGTTGAACTGTATCTGGATACTAGTGGATCTTTAGTGGTAGACTGCAGGTAAAAGAAATGGAAGTGTGATGAACTGAAGGTAGAGGCTTTTGCTTCTTGGTTCTTTAGTGTGACAAGAAGCAAGGGATCCAGTTGTTATGGGTGGGCTTGAATGCTGGTTCTGTAGGATTTTGCATTTTATTGATGTGGAAAATTTGAAGCGGGGAGAAAGTAGAAATTACCATGGGTTATTTTACCAGATAAGAACCACTTTTTTTTTAAAGGTTGTATGCTTTCCGCATTACTTACTAAAAATGAAAGGATATTTTAACATCAAAAAAAAATAGAGGAAAACATAGATCTCAGTTAAGACAGCCTAGCCTGTTCCCAGACAGGACAGTTGGCAAACTTGCACATATTTTCTCTAAATTGCCACCCAGCTTTTAGTAATCCTTCCCTGATCCACTTTATCTTGGGGTCCCCATGAGATGGCTCACTGATACCATGGAAGAGCTTAGGTCTGAATGTCTGTAGAGTGACCTGGAGTGACATCCGCAGGCCCACCTGTGAGTACTGCATGGCTGCAGAAGTGACATTGGCCTTTTGCTCTCTCTGCTCTCCAGGATTACTATAAGATCATTAAAACACCTATGGATATGGGAACAATAAAGAAGCGCTTGGAAAACAACTATTACTGGAATGCTCAGGAATGTATCCAGGACTTCAACACTATGTTTACAAATTGTTACATCTACAACAAGGTGAGATGTGGGGGCTGATGGAGAAGGAGAAGGTAAAGGAGGAGGTGGGCATGTCTGGAACCCATTGGGCAGGGGTGCTGGGTGCAGGTGGGATCAGAGTCCAACGAGAGGAGACCATTGGCGGCAGAGGTAAATGGGACCGCTGGTTTTGCCTGTGACTGGGTGTGTTTCTTTTGAGGCCAAAAACATTTTGGTCATGTTTCCAAGCTGTCCTTGTTAGCTGGAAGCATATGCTTCTGATACACTTGGGACTTTGGTTCTTGAGCATGTCTAGTAGAGAAGGTATGAAAAGGACAGTGACGACACATTAAAAAGTCTGTTTGGATGACACAAAGTGTCAGGAAGGAGCCTACCAAGATGTAGTTGTACAAAGGTGTGCTCAAACAGAAACCTAAATGTGAGAGAGGGTACAGTGGGGCCCACCCGCCGCATCTGGAACTGTGGACGTGACCATTGACAGCTAATGGCCATAGAATCAGGTGTTCCCTTACAGGGTCTTATGTGTAGACATAAACATCACTTAACCCAGTAGCCAAACCATTCAGCCCGATTGTGCCTTGAAGCCAGATCATTTGTTTAAAGTCTCAGCTCTCACCACTAGGTTTAAGGGAAATGTGGACAGATGAGGTTCTCCATTTAGAGCTGAGTGGGAACAGCATGTGGCAGAGTGGGGACCCATAAGGCAGTGTGAAGTAGACATTTCCCCAAGCCCCAGTGAGCTGCTTTGGGGATATACTAGGGAACATTATTGGAGCCCTGCTAATGTATCTGTGGCAAGAAATCCTGTGTAATTCAAATAATTCTAGTGAAGTTGCATTATGTCGAAGGAGGCTCTAGTGCAAGGCGGGCCCCTGTGTGTGATTGGCAGTGCTTGATAGATACTTAAGGCATTGGGATGGTTTCTCAAGCCAGAGGTTAAAAGACTAGAGAGGCAGCAGACCTGCAGGCATATGAAACTTCCATGATGCCAGGTAGGATAGCTATGTTTGGGCCCTTTGGGGTTTAGATTGGGGAAGGACCCTGAATATGATGCTCCACACTTTGGGGCATAGGGTGGGGAGCTCTTGTTCTGTCTAGAAAGGTGGGGAGGGCTTTCCAACCCTCACCCCATGTATCTCCTTTTTTAGCCTGGAGATGACATAGTCTTAATGGCAGAAGCTCTGGAGAAGCTCTTCTTGCAAAAAATCAACGAACTGCCCACTGAAGAAACTGAGATCATGATAGTCCAGGCAAAAGGAAGAGGACGTGGGAGGAAAGAAGCAGGTAGGGTACCTTCCGTGTCCCCAGCACTATTAGCTTCACACTGAAATAGCCTGTGGCAAAGTGGGGGCCCATAAAGCAGTGTGAAATGGGCATTTCTGCAAGCCCCAGTGAGCCGCTTTGGGGATATACTGGGGAACAGTAAAGCAGGGAAATTGGCTTTATTTCTCCCTAGTCTTTGCCAGCCTTCTCCAATTTCACTGGGAGACTGGGAGTGGTGGGAAGACAACTATATTATACACTCCCTGCCTTGTTGCTGTTTGGGTATGGTGAGGCCAGGTTCATCAGGGGAACCAGCCCAGAGGGTCATATGACCATGTGACCCTCCAGCAAAGTAGAAAAAATTGGGCCTAGCCTTCTTTGAGGGACTTCAGTTAAAAAGAAAGTACAACTTTTTCGAAGCATTTTTAAATTATTTGAATTCTTCATCCCACCAGTGCTATCGTCAGTCTTTGTTTTTCATTTTAGATAAATTAACCTGATCAAGGGCAGTTTTAATTAATATTCCAGTCCTAGAGCCTTAAGGTTTGTTATTTGAATTATTTACTAATACACTTGTGTTTGAGCCATGTCTGCTATTTGATAGTCTTCTGAAGTCAAGCCCTCTTTGTCTATCTTAGCACCTACCCCTGCCCCCGAGCCTGACACAGGATTCCGAAGGCCAGCTGGTAGGGAGTAGCCTACTCATGAAATGTTTCTGTCTAGGAAAAGTTTAAACAGCTGCCTTCTGCATCTTGCCATCCGCAGCTCCGTGCTGCAGAAAGGTGATGTTTGCAAGGTAGCCTGTGCTGTGAGTTGTTTGCTTCTCTAAGGAGTGGGCTTTCACGTTACTTCCTATCCCACGTGGAAGTGGTGGCTTCATGGGAGCAGAGGGGGTTGGCTAGATCCCCTGCAGTGCTGAGGGGTAGCCAAGGAGAGCTGGTCTTGAGGGTCACCCCTTAGCCATGGAACCTGCCCAGAGGCATCCAGTATCCTTACGACCAAGGAGCCCCATCCTCCCTGCCTGGGACAAGGGGTTTGGTCTTTACATGGGGTGGATGTAGGGCCTCGTGTGTTTCGGCTCACCCACACAACTGCAGGGAGGCAGTCTGAGCCGGTCATGAAGGGCAGCAGCCGTCCAGCCTCCCCCTGTGATTCAGAGAGGTGGGGGTAGCCAATTTCCAGAAACCTTGGCCAGGGCTGCCGATTCTGGCCCCCTGCCAGAAATGCTTACTCAGAAGGCAGTGTTTCTGGGAATGAGGACAGCTCTGCCTGAAAGCACCAAGGAGCACTTTTTTTTGCTGTCACTGTCCTGGTGCTGACTCTCAGCGTGTATTTCCTGTGCCTTTGGCTCAAGCCTTCATGCTTGTGAAGGGGTCTCTGTGCCCGAGTCCCCAAGTCAGGACTTGGAGCCAGGACACCCCAGGAAGTGTGGAATGTGGTGTGCCACTGCTCTCAGAGCCCCCTGGGACAGGTGGACAGATTTGGCTGAGGTCCAAGGTATTTAGGCTGTTCTGTCTCTTAGACAAATAGTTACAGAGACACTGTGTGCCATGCCCACGCCGATGTGTGCTTGCCACGTGTGGCAGTGTCCCCACAAGGTCAGCCGGCGTGCAGACATGGCATCTAACCACCTGTCCCTTTTATGATTGGTAGGGACAGCAAAACCTGGCGTCTCTACGGTACCAAACACAACGCAAGCATCGACTCCTCCGCAGACCCAGACCCCTCAGCAGAATCCTCCACCCGTGCAGGCCACACCTCACCCCTTCCCCGCTGTCACCCCAGACCTCATCGTCCAGACCCCTGTCATGACAGTGGTGCCTCCCCAGCCACTGCAGACGCCCCCGCCGGTGCCCCCCCAGCCACTGCCCCCGCCCGCACCAGCCCCCCAGCCTGTGCAGAGCCACCCGCCCATCATCGCGGCCACCCCACAGCCTGTGAAGGTGAGCGTCCTGTGCGTGTGTGTGGCGCAGCCTGACCACTGGCTGGCTCCGGTCACCTCAGCTAGATGACCCTTGCCTCCCCTTCCACTCTATTGTAGTGAGGCTTACAGAAGACAGTCACCTATCCTTGCTGATGCTTCTGGCTCCCAGGGCACTTGTGGGTATTTAGGACCTGGGGGGATCAAGCTGTGTTTAAATCAGTACAGCCTAAAAGCTGCTGTCTTGCTGACCACCACAGATCCCATAATTGAGTAACACCTCCCAGGGGGTTGCTGCCCCCCTTCCTGTTTCTAATTTAGACTGCATATTTGCAGATGCTGTCTAAATAGTCTCTGAAATGTGCCTCCCATGGGTGGCCAGAGTGACAGAGGTTGGCTGTGGGAGAGGTCCCTGGCATGTAGGAAACTGCTTTCAAAAGTCTCTTTGGCCTCTGGTGAGCAGATCCCACACTTAGTTGTGTGCTTTCTCCTGCCACTGGCAGGGTCCTGTCCCAGCTGCAGAACAGAGTGGTGGGACAGGGCTTCCCTGTCTTCAGTCCTTCACCTGTGGAATTTACCTTTGGGCCCTGTTCCCTGTGAGTGTTGAGACCCTAGAAAGGACCTGGCTTCAGGAATGACCCTGAGGGCCCGCTGTGCCGGCCGCTGCCTCTGACCGTGCCTATCGCGCCTGTGCTCTCGGCAGACAAAGAAGGGGGTTAAGAGGAAAGCGGACACCACCACCCCCACCACCATCGACCCCATTCACGAGCCACCCTCACTGCCCCCGGAGCCCAAGACCACCAAGCTGGTGGGCCCCCGGCGGGAGAGCAGCCGGCCTGTTAAGCCTCCGAAGAAGGACGTGCCCGACTCGCAGCAGCACCCAGCACCAGATAAAAGCAGCAAGGTCTCAGAGCAGCTCAAGTGCTGTAGTGGCATTCTCAAGGAGATGTTTGCCAAGAAGCACGCAGCTTACGCCTGGCCTTTCTACAAGCCCGTGGACGTGGAGGCACTGGGCCTGCATGACTACTGTGACATCATCAAGCACCCCATGGACATGAGCACAATCAAGGTTCGTGGATGTGCCCCTGGAGCTGGGGAACGGGCTCCCTGGGACAAGGAAGGCCAGCACTTCTGAGGCCTGTCCAAGAGGAGGGCCCAGTCTTAGTAGCTGTCTAGGCTCTTCTCACCAGCCCAGGGAAGCCCAGTGCCCCCTGCTGGAGATTATGGGGACATCATCTGAAAGCATGTGGTCATTTTGGTCACAGACAGCAATGCTGACCTTTCCCTCATCTGAGGATGAGCCCTCTTGTGGCCTTGAGGCCCAGTGCCCGTAGATACCTTCACACGGTAGGTGTTCCCGGAGAGTTTGGGGAGTGGTGACTTTGCCAGGCTCTATGTCATGAAGAAGGCCTTGGTGTCTCTTAGTACAAGGGCACACAAGTGCTGGCATTTTCACTGTAGTATTCTGAGGCCTTTTTGGTTTTGTTTATTTTAAGTCTTTTGGCACTTTTCTCCTTCTGAGAGTGGAGTAAGCCTGCCCAAACGTGGGATGGGCAGAGCAGGGGACATTGCTGTGTTCCTTTTGACCAGTGCCCTGTCCGATGTCACCAGGACAAGTACAGGCCAAGTCAGAACTGGGCCCAGCCCTCCCTTTGCAGTTCTGGCTTAAACACTACCTCTGTGGCTTCTCTGTCCACTTGCCTTTTAGCCAGGCACAGTGGGTGGGTTTGGATGCTAGCACGGCAGTTCCTCGCCCTGAGACTTGCTGTTGGAGTATCTCCTTGTCCACCTGGTGCTGAGAACTGGGGTGATAACTTCTCCCCACTATGGTCTGGGTTAAACCCAGAGCCATTGAGAAGTTGACTTGCTCCTTCCTACAGGCAGCCCTCCTTGCTGCCACCTCCCCATTGGAGCAGGGGCAGCCATGGCTAACCAGGACCCGTCCTGTCTTTCTAGTCTAAACTGGAGGCCCGTGAGTACCGTGATGCTCAGGAATTTGGTGCCGATGTCCGATTGATGTTCTCCAACTGCTACAAATACAACCCTCCTGACCATGAGGTGGTGGCCATGGCCCGCAAGCTCCAGGTGAGGCTCTGGGGGAGCTCCGGGTGTGGGATCCTGCAGAGTAGCAGGCTGGCTGGGGTCCTGGGTGGGCCAGGCCACTATGGGCCTTGGCAGATTTTGTCACTTGCTTTGGTATAATGCCATGTTGCTTTGGAAGAGTGGACTAAAGTCAGGATAACACATAAATTTTACATTAGGATTATTTCCTTATAATTAAAGCAGGGTGGTTGGTTATGGTCTTGGGCATTTTGGATTTTGAGGTGTTCCACTGAACGCCCCCCACCCCCCTGCATTCGGTTGCCCTTGGCTGGAAGAGTGCGTGTCCTGTGCATGGCCCAACCTCTTCTCCAAAACAGACCTGTCTCAAGTCGGCGAGGGACACTCTTGCCAGGTAGACAGTTTGTCACAGTTCTGAGCTGAAGTAACTGCCCAACTGTGGGCATTTCTTCACCAGAGCCTTGAAAGCCTTTGTTTACCTTCCCGCTCCAGGGCGGCTGCTTCTAGATGTTCTGTGTGGCCATGATGCACTAATGGGTGGGATTCGTAACCCCTTCAAGTTGATTCTGGGTGATGTACGCTGTGGAGTGCACACATGGGTGGAAGGGAGGGGCAGATTACAGCATAAATATGTGAACTAACTCCACTTTTTTCTATTTAAAAAAAAAAAAAAAAGGAAAAGCATATACCCAAATTTAAACAGAGACATATCTTTGGGTAGAACAATGAGGAGTTAAAAATTATGGAGAAAAAAGTCGATATTTAGTACTGTTATAATCTGTTTTATTATTATTATTATTTGAAATTACACATAATAAAAATTCCCAGCCTCTTCTCCCAAGGCCCCAGGTTGCACTTCTGCTTTCAGGGTCAAAGCAGACTGGGCTGAGCCACCTGCTGTCACAAGGTACAGGTCCAGTCTGCACATCCTGCATCAGGTCCTCTCCTGGCACCTGGGTGGGCCTTTCTCAAACCAGGCTTTCTCAGCCATCTGTGAAATGCTTCCAGAAGCGAGGCTTGCAAAAGGCCTTTGGTGACCTGTGGGTAGGTGTCTGTCAGAGGTCACCTGAGCCCTGCTTGCCCACCTGCCTTCCAGCTCTGTTAGCTCCACACGTTGTCGTGCATTCACCAGCATAGTGTCTCCTATGTCATCATGTTGGAGCCAAGGCATGGTCCCCTTTGTTCTTTCACTGCAGCCTGTCTGGGTTAGCCTTTAGTGCCCTGAAACTCTAGGTGTTTAAAAAAAAAACAACTTACTGGCATGGATCTGGCTATCGTTAAACACACACTCAGACTTGAAGGTTTGTATTTCTACTGGCTGTTTATTAGTTTTATTTTATCTGAGGTTTTTTGTTTAGTTCTGTTTTATGTTTTTGGAAGGGGGACGCTCTTTAATTCAGTGCTATGTTGTCTGCTTTCTTCACAAAGCTTCCTTTTTCAGTATTTACTTTTGCATTTCCCATCCTTGAAGCAGATCAGGGTTTATAACTTTTCTGCAATTCTCATATGTAGCCACTAGGTAGTAAATTACTGTTAAGAAAGAGAGAGAGAGGAGAGAGAGAGAGAGAAAGAGAGAGGGAGGGAGGGAGGGAGGCAGGCAGGCAGGCAGGCAGGCAGGCGCACCCACCCCCTTTCCCCATTCTCTCTCTCCTCCTCCCTGAGGACTTGGATAGCATTTGCCCAGATTAATACCCGTGCCCTTTATTTGCCCTCATGCAAATAGCTAAACCAAAACAAGTTCTCTGTCAGCACCAAAGATCACTATTTTGAGCGACTTTATTTAAAAAGAAGAAAGAAGATATTCTCTGATATATTTTAGCTCTTCGTCTTCCTAATTTTTGTGCCTGTTTTAAGGCTTTTTTTGGGTTTCTTTTGCTTTTTTTTCCTTCTGGGAGTGGCATGAGCATGCCCAGACACAGGATTTGCTCATAGCAAGGACACTGAGGTGTCTGCCACAAAGCAGCCTGTTTTCTAAACATTGACTCCAGATATCAGGCTGGATGGGACAAGGTCCTTGCTCTCAAGGAGGGTCCACTGCAGGTGGGGGGAGGGGGCAGTGCACAGTGGGCCACTCAGCACGGGGCTGCCTCTGCCCCCAGCTTGCTTTGTCCCTTGCAGGGTGGGTCTCCATGCTGTTGAAAGTAACATGCCAGGAGGCAGGTGGGGGTGCCTGATTCAGCCCAGTTGACGTGGCAGGCCCCCTGTGTGGACTTTTCCTCTAGAAGGCAGTTCCTGTATTTTGTAGCATTTTGAGCTGTGTTTTCTTCTTTCTTTCGAAGCTTTCTAGGATCAGCATGGTTTAGGTGACAAGACTGCCCACTGGGGGGGGGAGGAGTAACAAAATCCCAGCCCTTGTTTGCCTCAGTAAGAGGTGTTGGGACCTACTGTCTCTTAATTAGGCTGTGCCCAAAGACTGGGATTTACCCAGAAAGTTTTACGGGAAAGGATCCACTTCATATTCCTCTTCCAGCCTCTAAATTCTGGGCCTTTAGAAAACCCACATCCCGCCACCTGGCAGCTGTGGTCACAAAGATAGTCAGGAGCCCCTGGGCTCAGGGTTTCCTTGGGAGCCTGAGCGTGGCTTGAGCTGAGGGCTGCTAGCCTAGCTGCTGGGCCCAGAGCTGCTGGTGGTACTGTCCTCTACTCTCTGTTCTATTGTGAAGTGAGGAGTAATTTAGGAAGTTTTGCACCTATGTGGATTATCAGAGTTTTATTTTGAGAGAAAGTGCAAATTCATGGTGGTACGCAATGGTTTTTACGGCAAGGAAAAAAATTAAACTGAGAAAAGTGTGTTGGGGTCCTGCATTAGATCCCAGAGGTAGGAAGATTTTGAAGCGTGTGTGAGAGTGTGTTTGTGTATCTGAGTGTTCACTCACGGCCGCATCCCCACCACCTGGCACCTCGTGTGCCTCCACAGCCTACATTCTACTCCCCACCTCTGTGCCCTGGTTATGCCCAGGTATGGCTAAGCCTCACAGCAATATCCAGGCATGGCCAAAGAGGGGCCGACTGGGCAACACCTTCTCCTTGGGTCTCTACCTGTGCTCAGCTGCAGGCTGATTTGCCTGGGAGTCTTCGGACACTGCAGCCTCCCAGCACCTGAGCATCTCTGTTTCACTAAAGGGGAAGGGGGGAGCTCCCTCCATGAATCTGATGTAGCCCAGAGTAGATGGCCCTGGTCAACGTTCCAGCGAGAGGAGATACTTACTCTCTGAAACCAGTGTTCTTTCTGATGTTGAAAATTGCGACATGGCTCAGATTCTTGGAGCGGGGTGGAGGTAATGTCACACCAGGCAGAGTAGATGAGTTCACCTGAATACACTGCCAGCTCTGGTGCAGGAGCCCTGAGCCCCTGCTCCCCTGGTGGGTGCTGGTTGTTGGTGTTCACTGCTCCTTCCTGTCACTGTCCTCCCTCATGACATACTTGCCCTGGGTGCATCTCATTGGGTTTTACCATCCTCTTGTCTGCCCCCACGCCCCTTTGACCTTTCTTTTGTACCATTCTCCTGGGTGTTTGCAGCTGTTGTCCTCCTCTCATTCTTATGTCTCAAGTTCCCCAAAGGCTCTTTGCCACCCCTTGCTGTTTCTACCTTAGCACTTAGGGCACTTTACAACTATTTGTGTTCACCTCTTGAGGACAGGGAGCACATCATTCTTGTTTGCCACAGAGCAGGTGCAAGTCTCAGCCACTTGGGAAGGTTTTCTGCAGCAGCCCTTAGCTCACTGGCACACAGGCCCGAGTGTGTTCCCAGTATGTCCCCCACTTGGGCTGGTGCAGGTGGGAGGATGATGGGTCATTCAGCTGGGCACAGCCAGGAGGCAGGCAACCCACCTGGCTTTTGTCTCATGCTCCTTGCTGTTTGGTCTTGGGGCTTTGGGAGGGCAGGGGCCAAAAGCAGCTGGGGAGGGGAAGGAGGCCTTAGGGCAGGTGCCACCCCCATTTCTACAACAGTCACAGCCTGTGGGTCAGGAACAGGGATGTCCTTGTGGTAAGGGTAGAGCTGTCTGGCAGCTGGCATCGGGGGCTAGGTTCACAGACCAGTGGCACGAGATAGCTTCCACTTGGTAAAGTGTCACCTCCCAGCAGCACCAAGGGCTTGGCCCTGCTTGCCACCCTTCTCCCTTCTTGGGGTCCTGATGCCCTACCACCTTCTTAGACACATTTCTCTAAGAGCAGGCCTGGCTCTTCCAGATGCTCATGTGGGTCAGTCATGGCCCTGAGCCAGCCCACATCCAGGGCACTGTGAGCAGAGAGGGTCTTGCTCACCTGGTGTGAAGGCCCCCTCTCCCTGGCAGCTTGAGTGATAATGGTATCTGGTCATCCCTCCTGTTTGTCTTCTCTGTTGCTCTCACATCTGCTCCATGATTTATTTCTGATTAAATTAGAAAGTTTTTGCCTTTCTAGAACTTAAACTGAAAACCACTCAGATAGCAGAGTTCAGGCAGCACCTTGCTGAGAGGAGAACCTGCCTTGGAGGAGGCCGAACCTGAGTAGTCTGGAGGGGAGGGGACAGTACCACAGTTGTGTGGAATGCCTGCCCTGCTTCCCAGGTCACTCATTTCCAGTTTCCTGGGGGCGGGGAAACCTGAAGCTGCATTCCAGAGACATCAGGAGAGCCTTCTAGGGTGGGCTCTGTCAGATACGCTCACGTTTGAAACACCAGCCTTGGAGCTCTGCCCCACAGCCCCTCTGGGCCATGCTGCTCTCTCACACATGGATTCACACTTGAGGAAGGTCCCCCTTCTGTCATGTGAGTTGCTGTGTTAACTGACTTATTCCAGGCTTAAAGCAGGTCTCAAAATCCTACTGGAAAACCAGGTCTCAGGAGCTCCTGGGGTGGGATCCTATGCTCAGTAAGCCCAGGGTCTCTGCTCACGTTGCTTGCACCTCACAAGGCTGGCTGTCTCCCATAGCCTATCCTCAGCATCCCATGTCTCGTCTATAACTTTCTCACATTTCTGGTGTACCCTGGAGATGCCTTAGGCAGTGGCATGGCCCTGCTCAGTTATGTGCCCACTACAGCGAGGACTTGATCTCCTCACTGGCTGTGGGCTCTGTGCTGGGCGCACTCCCACCTTGGGACCTTTGTTCCCTCTGGAACTCTAAAACTGCAGACCCCACCCGCTCCCTATGGGAATGTGAACTGTAAGACCCCTGTTCTGTTCACTGTTGTGTCCTGGTGCCCGGCCCACCGTCCAGAAGGCTCCCTTGAGATGTGCTGACTGAATGAGCATCAACCTGATGGGAGCCTCAGAGCGCTCTTTCTGTGGGTCCTGTCCGGGCCTGCCATCTGTCAAGGATCCCCAGACTGATGTCCTCATTGGGCTGGCTCTTTCCTGTGATGTGAGTCACCTGTCCTTACCTCGGCTTTGTCTCCCAGGGAGTGGGTGCCAGGCCATGTCGGGAGCACCTTTCTCCCCAAAGTGAGATTTGAAAGAGGAGTGTTGAGTTATCAGGGGGCCCTTGCCAGCCCCTCGCCTTAGTGATAAGGAAGGGGGTCACCATTGACTCAGCCCTCTTTGCTTCCTGTTGAGTCACCCCCAGCAGCCAGGGATAGTGTGACGCTGGGCCACAGTCCAGGCACCCCCAGGGCACCCAGCAGCCCTCACGGGCACAGCTTCCCCCTACCCCTCACCTCCAGGATGTGTTCGAGATGCGCTTTGCCAAGATGCCGGATGAGCCCGAGGAGCCTGTGGTGGCTGTGTCCTCCCCAGCGGTGCCACCGCCCACCAAGGTTGTGGCCCCGCCCTCATCCAGTGACAGCAGCAGCGATAGCTCCTCAGACAGTGACAGCTCCACTGATGACTCCGAGGAGGAGCGAGCCCAACGACTGGCTGAGCTCCAGGAGCAGGTGAGGACACAGGCAGCCCCATTTTCAAACCACAACCCCCCGCCATCCCTTACCTCCCCCCCCCGCCCCCCCAACAGCATGAGTTCCAGCATGAGCAGAATTCCCACTGGTCCCCTTGTGCCAGGTCAGGTGCATATTGTTCATACTTAAATGTACACTGTGGGTATGGAGATGGGGCCGTTCCCTGGGCAGAGGTGAGGCTTTTGTACCCTTCTGCTATCTGGAAGGAGGAGGCCGAGCCATCATGTGGTGCGTCTCTCCTGGGGCTTCCGGGATGCTCCTCTCTCTACAAGCTGGCCATTAGGCCTTTAGTGCCCACATGTGTCTATGCGCTCCTTTTTTTTTTTTTTTTTTTTTTTTTTTTTTTTTTTTTTTTGTC
>NW_006788006.1:881419-881766 GCF_000442215.2 Lipotes vexillifer | reverse complement strand
CAACCCCCCGCCATCCCTTACCTCCCCCCCCCGCCCCCCCAACAGCATGAGTTCCAGCATGAGCAGAATTCCCACTGGTCCCCTTGTGCCAGGTCAGGTGCATATTGTTCATACTTAAATGTACACTGTGGGTATGGAGATGGGGCCGTTCCCTGGGCAGAGGTGAGGCTTTTGTACCCTTCTGCTATCTGGAAGGAGGAGGCCGAGCCATCATGTGGTGCGTCTCTCCTGGGGCTTCCGGGATGCTCCTCTCTCTACAAGCTGGCCATTAGGCCTTTAGTGCCCACATGTGTCTATGCGCTCCTTTTTTTTTTTTTTTTTTTTTTTTTTTTTTTTTTTTTTTTGTC
>NW_006788006.1:877832-881385 GCF_000442215.2 Lipotes vexillifer | reverse complement strand
GCCCCCTCTTTTTTTTTTTTTTTTTTTTTTGTAATATTTATTTATTTGGCTACACTGGGTCTAGTTGCCGAGTGCGGGTTCTTTGTTGCGGCATGTGGGTTCTTTTAGTTGCCGCGTGCGGGCTCTAGTTCCCTGACCAGGGAATGAACCTGTGCCCCCTGTATTGGGAGCGCAGAGTCTTAACCACTGGACCACCAGGGAAGTCCCTGTCTATGCACTCTTGCCCAGCCTCTTTAGGGATCCTCTTCTTGGAACCAGCATGGTCATGGGGCTTGAGTGGCTCCTCTGACAAGGACACTGGGCCACCCTGGGAGTTCAGGGTCTGGGTGGGCATGGGCACTTCGGATATCTAGTGAGACGGCAGGTCGTGGAGCTGAGGGCCAGAGACCAGGGTGACGGGAGTGTGTGTCTTGCTTGTCTGCTCCACAGCTCAAAGCCGTGCACGAGCAGCTTGCAGCCCTTTCACAGCCCCAGCAAAACAAACCAAAGAAAAAGGAGAAAGACAAAAAGGAGAAGAAAAAAGAAAAGCACAAAAAGAAAGAGGAAGTGGAGGAGAATAAGAAAAGCAAAGCCAAGGAACTTCCTCCCAAAAAGACCAAGAAAAATAATACCAGTAACAACAACACAAGGTCTGTGGGTCACCCCTACCCCCACCAGTGCCCCTAGTCCAGATGGGGACAGTGGGGAGGGAGGCTGCCTTTCTGCTCTTTTTTCTGGGATGGGCCTTTGAGGGAGAGAGGATAGCAGGTAACATGGTGCAGGCGGCAAGACAAACCACAGCAGCCCCCCAGTTCACCATTTGTGGTCTCAGCTGCAGCCATGTGCTCCCAGGAAGGTGCTGCCAGTGCCCCCTGTTTCCTCTGAAGACCACTGGGTGGGGGTGTGGAAGCCTCCCCAAGCCCTAAATGGAGAGATATGTGCCCACCTTCCCCCAGGGACCCATTCTTAATGGTGTCTGCATCACCCCATCATAGCAAGAAGGAGCCAGCACCCATGAAGAGCAAGCCCCCTCCCACATATGAGTCGGAGGAAGAAGACAAGTGCAAGCCCATGTCGTATGAAGAGAAGCGGCAGCTTAGCCTGGACATCAACAAGCTTCCTGGTGAGAAGCTGGGCCGCGTGGTGCACATCATTCAGTCGCGGGAGCCCTCACTCAAGAACTCCAACCCCGACGAGATCGAGATTGACTTCGAGACCCTGAAGCCATCCACCCTGCGTGAACTGGAGCGCTATGTCACCTCCTGTTTGCGGAAGAAAAGGAAACCTCAAGGTGCCCTTGGGCACCCTGGGGCGGTGCGGGGTGGGGGGGTGTTCCCAGTCCTGGGTGAGGGAGAGGGCTGGGCAGATGGGCCAGGCTGCTACCCTTGCACCTCTAGTAGTGAGACCCCTGTTGGCACCTTCAGGTAACTTTGCCTTCCAGTCTCGGCCCTCGTTCTCTGCAGGCTTGCTTTCTTTCCGATTATAAAATCTGCATTTTGACATACAAACCTCTGAAGGGTTGTGACATCAGACTCAGCCCTAGGCTTACTGGTGCCTTTGTTGATCTCTCTGGCTGCTGGCCATCTGCGGTCCACCTGCACCTAGGTGTCCTAAGCCTTGCTCTGAGCAGCAGCAGCTTTCGTCCTTAGCTTCCTGCCTCTGAGTCTTCCCCAGAAGCCACCCCCCTATGTCTTTGGGGTCTCTGGGCATGGGGGGTGTGGCTAGGAGGAAAGGCATTAAGTTGGCACTGTGCCTGCCTGCTGTCTTCTCTAGCTTGGTGTGACACCCCCCCTCCCCCACCCCCAGGTCTTCCAAGCAGCTCTTTTGTGTTATCAGTGCCTTGTCTTGGCTCACAGCTTTTGCGTTAGAACCAGTAGGACTTAGGATCCACATCAGGGCTTTGCACACAGCCTTCATTCCAGCCCGGACTGACCTGGGGTCCTTGGCGCACACACACACACCCATTCCTCTGCCCAGGGTGCCACACAGTGACACTTGCCTCAGTCTGCACACTGAGGTGCTGGGAGATCCCTTGGGGCTCTTTCCTTGTCTTGTTTTGTCTTTGACTGTCATGTCCCCTTTAGGTCCTCTTTACCCACTGTCAGAAAAGTAGCTGAGGGAGCATAATCGTAGCAGTCCCTTGTGTTAGAGAATTCCCTCCTGCCCTGGTCTCTTAATCCTTGATGAACCCTGTAAAAGGGTATTTTGAGAGATTGGAGGGACCTTGAAAGTCCAGTGTAAGCCAAGTGTTTGGCTGGCATGCATGATAGGCTAGCTGCTTACCATTGGGAAATGTGGGTCTGGCCGGGGTTCGGGAGGATTGCAGCCGGCCTTTAGGAGCAGCCTTCTGGCTCATGGGACTCAGGGCCCTGCCTGACTCTGTCCCTGTTGCTTTATTGCAGCTGAGAAAGTTGATGTGATTGCTGGCTCCTCCAAGATGAAGGGCTTCTCATCCTCAGAGTCGGAGAGCACCAGCGAGTCCAGCTCCTCTGACAGCGAAGACTCTGAAACAGGTTAGGTGTCTAACTTAGAGTCTTGTCGGAATCCTACCTGTGCTCCATCCTGTGTCCAGGCTACCAGAGACCAGAGATGGCAGTCATAAGAACTTGCTGGGCCCTCCCATCTGTCCATCTACTTGGTCACCATGTTAATCTCTAACTGGGGGCGGGGGTAACCCTGCACCTGCCCCCACGCTACCCTCGACCTGGGCTGGGGCAGGGAAGACAGGTAGCCAGGGGTATTGACACTGCAGAGACCTGGGAAAGAAGGGGTGGGAGCAGATGATGGAATTGATCTTAGCGTGACCCTGCCCAGCCTCACAGTCTTCCGTGTGTCACAGTTGCATGCAACACAGCCCTTTCAAGTGATGTGCTTTGGCAGGTGTGGAGCAGCCTGCTTTTGGCCCTGCTGTTCCTGGGGCTTAGGGCACTGCCATCCTCCCCATAGTGTGCTCACTGCTGCATTGGCTACTCCTAACTGCACGCACTTGGACATGTGTGTCCTGTACCTCTAACAGTTCCTTCTCTCCATGCTCCACGGACGTGCACTTATATCCACTGGTACGCCTGAGCAGCAGCTTTGACACGGGAGGTGGGGGCAGGTGGAGATGCTGAGAGCTGTGCCGGTGGTGGGGAAGGGGGCCTTTCCTCCAGATATAAGCCCTCCAGGTTATTCTCAGGGGAGCAGATGCTCAGACTGGCCCAGAGGAGAGGCTAGGGAAGAAGCCTGGTGACTAGCCTGTTCTGTGAGGTGGAGCTGGCCTTCTCTGGGTGAGCAGAGTTGTCCCTGGGCAGGTCTAACTCTATCAGCTGAGCAGACAGTCTGTGGACCACCCGCGAGCCTGCCGTGGGACCCTGGGTGTGCCCCTCCAGGCAGGCTGCAATGTGCACATCCACAGTGGGAAACGTGTGTTTGGGCAACGAAGACTCCTTGCATATTCTTTCATGTACCTGTTTTATCCCTGATATTTTATTCTAACTGGAAATAAACGATAAGCTCCACTTTGTTCACATAAATAATGTGACCTGGTGGTGCCAAGGAAGTTGGAGGATCATGTGCCGCAGTTGGAAAGAGT
>NW_006788006.1:868086-877588 GCF_000442215.2 Lipotes vexillifer | reverse complement strand
GTGAAGCTGCTCTGAGGTGTGTGGGTCCACAGGTCCTCCTGTGGGCTCAGCCTGCCTCTGTCCAAGGAAGCTGGGGACAAGGGGGCCTCTGGGTCTTGTCACTGCTCCTCTTCCCTTTTACAGTAAGGACACCAGGTTTCCCAAGTGTCGGGGGAGGGCTCTCGACTACCTCATTTTCAGTGGGCCAAAGTGACATGAAAGTCATTAAGTATATTCTGTATTTATTGAGCCCCTATTGTATGCAAAGATTGCTGTGAGTAGTTTGCTGGCTGCCTCTTTCTCCATCCTTAACCATTTTTTCCTTCTTCCTAACCAGCTCCCCCTTCCATTGCTTTTTTAAACCTGCCTACCAGCAGGGGGCGCCACATCTGGTGCTTGCTCAGGCAGAGCTGGCCCCAGGCCAGGGCCCAGTGCCCTTAGCAGGGTGAATGGCCATATTCTTGGGCCCAGTTAGCATTCCTGGTGGCTGCTGACTTCTCACTTCCAGTGCCAGCCAAGTCTCAGGTTTGTCTTTTCCTCTGGGGTTTTGTACCTCCTGCATTTTCTAGCAGGCTGCTTCTACTAGGGGTTTCGTAGCCTTTTCTCCTAAGGATCTGAACAACCAAAGAATACCCCAGAGGTTGAAATTGGCAGCGGACCTGATAGCTAAAACAGCATGGTTTGGCCCCACCCACTGTGGCACCTTAGGGGGCCATGACCATCACACCTGATGTCCCCGTTGCAAATCTGTGACTGTGGCCTTTGTCCCTGACTCCTGAGCTTCTGAGCGTCCTACAGCCCGCCTGCTGCCGCCTGCTGTGGAGTGACCATGACGGTATTTCTAGCAGCTCCCTGCTGCTGCTGAGATTTTTTTTTTTTCCCCTCCACATTTTTCCCTCTTTTAAAGAAGCTGGAAGGATTGTGCAACAAGTAATCTGAGAGTCCTGGGAACAGCTGTCCTGGCAGGAAGGAGGGCGAGATTTACAGTCTCAGAGCCGCCAGCCTGCAGGCTCCCAGGCTCCGGCAGTCCAGCCCTGGCGGCTCCCTCTGCTGCCTCCAGCTCCTTCCTCTTCCCAGGCACCCTCCCCACCTTGGGTTTTACGAGCCTCTCTTTTGTCTTCGTGGTCCTGACTTTTCCTTTGCCTTCTGTGTGCGCTGGAGAGCTCTGTCGGAGGCCAGCTGAGAGCTTTTACTCTTGGGAGGGACCCACCCTGTAGGTTTGTGCCCTGCAGCTCAGATGCTACAGGTTCCAAAGTGGGAGCCTGTGCCCTGGCACCACTGGATGTGGCCATCTGCCACCCCCATCCTGCACAGGAACCTGCACTTGCTCTCCGGGCAGCTCCTCCAGCAGCTGCTTGTGCTGGGTCCCTGGAGCTGGGTAGATTTCTCTGACCAGTTACAGGTGGTTCTGCCTTGCGGGGATGGGGCCTGGTGGGGGGCATTGAAGGTATTTCTCTTGGTGTTTGGGGGCTTAATGGTTTTGCCCTTGTTGTTCTTGTGTTTCCATTTGGATTAGTGCCGAAATTCCTAAGGGCCTATATTTGTCAGTTCTGCCGACACAGCCCCGAGACATGAGTCACCAAAAGAAATTGAACCAGAGGCACTAAGTCGGGGCTAGGGAAGTGGTACGTGGACTCCTCTCTGGCCACTGTCCATAGACAAGGATGCTGCTAGCTGCTCAGGACATGGGGGCTGGTCCTTGGGGCAAGGCTGCTTCAGGGAGGCAGTGCGTCCACAGACTGGGGCGGAGGGGGTGTTTCTTTTCCAGCTCCGTCCCAGGCCACTGTGTGTTCCTCCTGTTCAGCAGCATGCAGCACTGCTGGCCAGTCCCACCACATCTTTTGAACCCAGCTGTTACTTGAGTCGTGGTCTTCCACTGAGCTTTGATTCTGGTTAAACTCTGAATCTGCTTGAGGGACAGAAGGTGGTGGTACAAGTGCCACCCTCCCACTGCCCCTGAGCCATCTTAAGCTTTCACCCCATCACATTGCTGATGTCTGGCTCTTCCCAAATGCCACCCACAGATCTTTATGGGCAGGGGTGGCCACACAGTTCCTGTCACTCTCAGGAGCACCCCTGGCCTGGGCTGGGACAGGAGTTCAGGGAATTCTCTTGGACTTGGTTTTGGTCTTTTAGTTGCAGAGGGAGCACACTCCAGCTATTTTAGTCTCCTGGTTTCCTTTTCCCAGGATCGGAGCATGTGGGTGTTTCTTAATAGCTCCAAGGGGAAAAGGAATGCTTGATGTTTTGGAAAGATTTGAGCTGGAAAGTGCAGACAGAGGCCATGGGGCATTCTTCCCAGACAACCAGCCTCAGCTTCCGACCCCCTGGGGTCTTGGAAGGACTCCGTTCCAGTCCCATCTTGGGGCCTGCTGCTGCCTGCTCCAAGGGTGTGACGCACGCTCTTGGGGAGGGGGTAAGTCCCCTGGTGGGGGTGGGGGTAGGAAGAGATCTGGAGGACGGGACTATAGCCAGTCTGCCTGCACTGCCAGGTGACCCTCACACTCCCACACACACGCAGGGACGGATTTTAGGGCTTCATGGGCGAAGGTGAGCCTTGTGGAATGTGCCTTGAATGAGAGACCGGCCGGTGGGCGGGTTTTTCCCACATGCGCACTTGGGGACCATGGGAGTGCAGTGTTGGTTGCATCTGTGACTCTAACAGAAGCATCTGCTCTGCTAAATGGGTGGGAACGAGCCCCACACCCGCTCCCCGGTCAAGGGGAGCTGCATTCGATGCCTGGGACAAAGAAGGGACAGCTTTCTTCCTCCACCTGCTTTTATTTTTTGGTTTTTTTTCCTCCTTAACAGTGTGTGTAACTGGCTCCTCTTTTTATAATTTTTTTTGGTTTGTTTCTTGCAGTTGATAGGAATGCAGAGGTGAGGCTGTTAGCTAGAGGTCCTGCACTCCATATCTTTCTTAGGGTCTTTTCCTACCTCCACCCAAGCCCTGAGGAAGGGTCAGCATCACCTCCTTGAGATAGATAGGTGCAGAAAAGCAGACCCTGGGGGATAAGATCAGAATCCGTGGGCGCCTAATGCGCATGGCACACCAGGCTGGTCTTCAGAAGTGATGGCAAAGAGGACAGGCAGGGTAGCCTCTCAGATGCAAAGACCAGTAAAGGAAACACCAGCATGCACTCGGCGCATACGGAACTTGTTACTGGAAGCAGTTCTGTGTAGAAGCATAAACAGCATAAACAGACTCAGGCGGTTCTGGAGACATCCATGCGTGCCAGATCCGAGGCCTTTCTAAGGGAAAGGTGGGTCTGTCCCCACCTGCAGCTGGCCAGGCAGGGGGTGGAACTCCTAGTCTGCGGCGCTATTCTCTCGTGCCCTGACAGCAAGCAGGGCACAGGAGGCTGGCTTGGTCTGCGGTTCTTCTGTTCTTATGACTTGAACGGTACATTCCACACCATTTCTCTCACACTGGTTTCTCTCTCCCTCTATGTAGGTCCTGCCTAATCATTGGACACGGACTCTTAATAAAACGGTCTTCAGTTCCAGATTCCTTCCCAGCAAGCTATAGCTTAAGTCCATTTTCTTCCGTGAAAGGGACAGGACTCCATCAAGTTATGGAATTCCTCAGAGCCCTGGGCCTGTCCCCTGGGGTGGATTAGTCATGTCCAGCAGCTCACGCCTAGTCCCGCCTCCGGGAAGGCTGCCTGCCTGGCTGCCCGCCCGGGCCTCCTGTGTAAAGACTGCCTGGCTGTCCTGCCCCGCCTCCCTGGTCGTCTGGGGTCCTCTGGGTGGGTGGCATCTCCCAGAGGGTGATGACAGTCCCCCCTGCACACGCATACATGTGGTGCTGCTCCGTGTGCAAGACCCCAACACAAATATGTTTTCTCTCCTCATCCCTCCCTCTTTTTTGGGGACCCTGTATCCTAACTGGTTCCCTCCTGGACCTTGCAATGACGTTAGCCCAGGGAAGATCTCATTCACCCTAAGGAAGAACACTGTAACATCTAGAGCTTTCCTAAGTGAGGAATGGGGCTTTAGAGGAGAGGCCAGCTGGGCCCAAAGGCTCACTGGGGCTGTCCCTCAGCGTGCCTTCTCTCTGGTGACCTATAAGGTTCCATTAGCCAGAGGTTGTCACCAGCCACAGCTGATTCACAGCCCCCTGGAGTCCTCCTTTCTGTTTTCGTTGTTCCCACTGTTTCTGTTGGGCATTTTCCCAACTTCTTTGGCCTCTTCTCATAAAGTCACACAGGGAAAGTACTTCCTAAGCTGCCTCCCAATCCCTCCCTTCCCAGGTACTTAGAAGCAGGCTGCAGGAGCTGCCAGGCAGGCCATTAGTGAGGGACGTCTGGGGAGGAGTGGCCGTGTAGCCAGTTGACCTGGCTCCTCTAGCCCATCATCCTTTCCTTTGGTGGGGGTTGGGATCTGGGCTAGTGGCAAGAAAGGGTTCTTGAAACCCAGAGCACTGGACCAGTCAATCGTGAGGGCATCAGAGCCTTCGGACCCTGTTCCATGCACATGCAAGTAGTCTCCTAGTCTTCAGTCCCCTAGAGTGATGACAGCTGCTGGGGATGGGGCAGGTCAGGGTGGCCACATAATCCAAGCCCTCTGAGAGGCACTGAATAGGCTTTTTTTTTGCTCTAAAAATAAATGTCGGCCCTTTTTTGGTCATGAATCCAGCATCTCAGCAGAAAACTGCCTGACGTGAAAAGTTCCCTAAGGAATAGCATCTGCATTTCAGAGAGCTTTTTTTGTTTTATATATAGTTTGTGTGTATTTCTTCAAGGCCTAACCATCTTCTGGCATCTTGGAGTCTGCCTTCTGCTGGAGCTGGAAGCAGGCTTGAGGAGGTGCAGTTGGCCACCGCCTGTGTGGAAACCCTGGCACTCCTCCCCAGCTCCCTGGGGCCTTGGGCCCAAGCAGCTCTAACTGCCCCAGACTGGCCTTGGCCTTGGGTTCCAGGTTCAGCCTCCCCAGAGCCTCCAGGGCCTGCAGTGATACTTGGGAGTTCCTAGGCTGCTCCCTGATCCTGTAGCCGGTCAGCTTCCAGTCGAGCTCATTCGCCAAACAGACTATTTTGAGCTGCCCTTTGGCCTGTTCCTGATGTGTTCCCAGTACGGCTCAGCCTGGCTGGGGTCAGGGAGCTTCATGCCCGGAGATTCCCACAGCACAGTTGGGAAGCTGCTGGTATTGTCATTCTGGGAAGATTCTGCTGTCTTAGAACAAAAGTCAGGCTAGATTCCCACAGTGTCTGCCTGTTTGCCTCCCCACCCCTCCTTCCCACTCGTGTGCACATGGGCTGTAGCCACGGGCCAGCTGTCCTGCGTGGTCCTTGCAGCCTCGCTGTCCAGGGATCCCGTCCTTCTTGCCCATGGGGCTTCCGTCTGGCAGAGAACCTGATCTTTAGATTCAAGCTGTCACCTATGCCCAGTGCCCCAGGAACAGAGCAGAGAGAGCAGAAGCCCGCCCACTCCTTGTCGGCAGCCTCCAGCATGCGGACAGTGGGAGGTGCCAGCCGGGCCTGAGGAGTCGCTGTAGGAGGGGTGGGAGGCCTGGGCATCTGCTGGTGCTGAGGCTCCCAGCCGGTTCAGTTGAGGGGCTACGCACCTCTGCCCTTACCTTCTATCCTGTCTCCTTCCCTTGAGTTGTGGGGGAGTGGGGAGGAATCAGTGTTTTAATCAGATTTTACAAAAACGTTTTAATTCTTTGTACAATTACCATCCTATGTAAAGATGAAACTTGTGTTGAGTTCAAGATTTTAATGGAATAAAGATCACACAGTACTTGAGGCCATCTTCATGTAACCCTTTCTAGAGAGTTTTGTGTGGGGGTGTCTTGGGGCTGGTGTGTTGTGAAGTTGTGCACTTCCTGTCTTGTCTTCCTACCAGTAACTCCAACATGAGGCCCAGGACACGTGAGCCAGATGTGGCTGTCCCAAAGAGGCTCCAGCACCCCTTGGTCCCCACTGCTGGCCCCTTTAGTCCTCTGGTCCTGGTGGTCTGCTGCACACCTCCCACCTTCTCTCCCACTCTAGGCCTGCCCCTCCCAGCACTTCTGTGGAGCCCTGGGATGGTACTCCCAGTGACCTTTCTAAGGCAGCTGAAAGCCACTCCCTGGATCCTTAAGGGCCCCATTGCACTTTTTCCCCTCTAGTTCCCAGGTAGGCCTCTCTGCTCATGGCTGCAGGGAGATGGTGTGGGTTCAGAGCCACTGTCCCTCTTTTCTGATGAAAAAAAGTGTTTCCTCCCAAGGCCATGAGATGACAGGCCACCCCTACCCTGCCCAGCCTTCTCCCCATGACACAGTGGTCTCTCCTGGTCAGACTTGACCCATTGGTCCCCTCCCTCCAAAGGCATGCCAGCATGCAAGCAGCCGCCCCCAGCCTCCCCACCTGCAGTTTCTGTTACTGGAATCCATGCTGGGAGAGGAGCCCAGCCTGGAGGAATGCTCCGGCCTCTTTCTCCCACTCCCTTGGGTCAGCAGCCTCTGTGTACCATGCTTTATCCCTGTGTGTGTAGGGTCCGCTTGGTCCTGGGCCTCCAGCCTCTCCTTTTCCATCCTGCGGCTGCCAGACACCCTGTGGCCTGATCCTGCAAATCACCCAGATGGCTCCCTTTTGTATGTGTGATCCTCAAGAGTGTCCTCACCAGCTTTTGTATGTGACCCAAAGAGTTCTACGCCCTGTATCCTGGCATCTCTCAAGTCTGGGTTTGGGGCTCGGCCTACAGTTCCTGTGTCCCAGGTGTCCCTAGTCGCTGCCATTTGTATGAGACATGTCTGTAGCTGCTGAGTTTTGTGTCACTGTCTTATCACTTGCATGGAATGGTGAGCTTTTGCAGGGCACAAAGTCCCTTCTCATAGCCCTTTTGGTGACACGTCGCACCAAGGCTGTGCACCTCACAGAAGTTTAGCACGGCCTTCCATGAAGCAGCTTTGGAGCTAGCAGTGGAGCTAGCCCCGCTTTGGGCAAAAGCATGTGTCCTCCAACACCAGCAGCAAGAGCCAACACCCTGGCAAGGAGCTCAGGGAATGCCAGGCAAAGCCATGAGGTGCTTCTCAGTGACAGGAATCCGAAAGGCACCATGGGTCCTACCTCCCACCTGGTGGTTGGTGACTTCATTTCCTAGCCCTTGAGCACTGGCTGGGCTTTCTCTCCTCTGAGGTTTACACCCAGCAGTGTTTGGCAAAGGGCATCCAGCTGGCAAAAGTTCCTTAGCATAAGCTTCTAGAGTGGGGGCAGAGGGAGTCATGCTGGCTCTTGCACACTCCTCACAGAGACAGGCACACCCCAGATTTATCCACACAGTGGTGGCAACAAGCCATTGGCTCCTGAGAAACCGGGACACATACTGCTTTCTCCCTGCAGCACATTGACTGTATCCCAACACAGGGACTTCTCTGAGGCCGGTCTCCTGAGAGGAAGGGGAGTCTGGCCAGTGGCCTCCTCCTCTGCTGGCAATGGCATTGAGTACCTCCCCCACTGGCTCCTGCGTCGTCCAGGGAGGCTGGCTGCCTGGCTGGCTTCTCTTCCTCCACAAAGTGCTCATGCTTGTCAGCACTCTCCTCACCTGTCCCATGGTTCTGTGGCCAGTCCTTGGCCCATGCTGGCACCAGTGGTCTTTCTCACCCCAACTCACGCATCTGTTTCCTCTGGGAGGATGGGAAGGAGCAAGCCTCAGAGGGCAATGCAGTTGGAGGCCACCGAGTTGTTACTTTTTAGCTGTGTGACCAGAACAAGTCCCTTAACTTCTCTGAGCCTCACTTTGCTAATTTGTAAAATGGGCAAGATCATTTCAAACACCATGGTTGTTGCAAGGCAAAGCAGGTTGGGGCGCAGATGCTCAGGTCACTGTAGAGGCTTCTGACCAGCAAATTGGAGGAGACGTTGGGCAAGGAGGTTTCTCGTAGCTCAGTTCCCAGTGCATTTGGGTGTCATCTTTTAACGGAGCTGGTGGTCCGGAGGTTGGCAGGCAGCTTTTCAGGCATGGTCCCCACTAGGAAAAAGCAGCAGGCAACTGGGTAGGTGGCACCCCACATGTCTTTCCCTCCCGTGTGACCAACTTCCATCCCAGACAGAACCCAGCCACCCTCCCTCTCCCTGTCACCAGTCCTCCTGAACTCATCCTCTGTTTTCTCCTTGCTCTGCGTTCAAGGCCAGCTCCCAGTCTTCTCCCCCGTAGGCTCACCACCTTCTCTTTTCCTCCACAGAGATGGCTCCGAAGTCAAAAAAGAAGGGGCACCCCGGGAGGGAGCAGAAGAAGGTATGTGGTTTCGGGGGTGTCCTTTAGCAGGCCACCTGTCTTTTGGGGCCCTGGAGGGACCCTGTGTCTGACCCAGATGGGTTTGGCCTGCCTGACGTCAGCCTGTCTGTCTGTCTGTCTGCAGCACCATCACCACCACCATCAGCAGATGCAGCAGGCCTCGGCCCCCGTGCCACAGCAGCCCCCACCGCCTCCCCAGCAGCCCCCACCGCCTCCACCTCCACAGCAGCAGCCCCCGCCCCCACCCCCTCCGCCCTCCATGCCACAGCAGGCAGCCCCTGCGATGAAGTCCTCGCCTCCACCCTTCATCGCCACCCAGGTGCCCGTCCTGGAACCCCAACTCCCAGGCAGCGTCTTCGACCCCATTGGCCACTTCACCCAGCCCATCCTGCACCTGCCGCAGCCCGAGCTGCCCCCTCACCTGCCCCAGCCTCCCGAGCACAGCACTCCGCCTCATCTCAACCAGCACTCGGTGGTCTCTCCTCCAGGTGAGCTGCAACCACACCCGCAACAGTGTGGGGAGGTCCCCTTCCCACCCTGGTCTTACCACGGTGACAGGGCACTCCGGGCGACCTGCAGAACCCCTCTTAACCTCAGTTGTCTCTAAGGGGAGGTTAGCAGCTTCTCGGGGCCATTATGGAAATTACACGAGAGGCCCCAGAACGGGCCTTGCACAGAGAGAGAGTGCTTTGGGTACAGAAGACACTGACTCAGATCTTCTGCTGGGCCAGGTGTGGTGTGAGATGGAAAAATATGTGATCCTCTGTAGCTCCCAGTCAGGGATAGGGGTTTGGGAGGGCGCACAGCCTCATCCGAGAGCGGACATACCTGTGGGAATCAGGAGGCACTTGCTCTGAGACCTGAAGGGCAGGTGCAGCAGTTCGAGGGAGGGGAAGGGAGGGGAGTTGGGGGTGTGGAGCATATGGGGCAAGATGATGCTGGAGAGGGGCCGGGTCCCGTAGGCCTCCCGGGATGCTGTCCTTATTCTGGAGCTTCTGGGAAACCGAGGATGGTGGAGAGGTTGCCAGTTGGAGGGAGACAAGTAGGAGGTCAGGATGGAGGAGAAAGGCTGGACCAGGGGCCACGGGGTGTGTGAGCCTCACCACCCTGCTACTGTGTCCTTCCAGCTTTGCACAACGCACTGCCTCAACAGCCATCACGGCCCAGTAACCGAGCTGCCGCCCTCCCCCCCAAGGCTGCCCGTCCCCCGGCCGTATCACCCGCCCTGGCCCAGCCTCCCCTACTCCCGCAGCCCCCCATGGCTCAGCCCCCCCAAGTGCTGCTGCAGGAGGATGAAGATCCGC
>NW_006788006.1:853650-867790 GCF_000442215.2 Lipotes vexillifer | reverse complement strand
CCCCCCACCCACCCACGGGCCAGCAGCCACCCCCGCCGCAGCCCGCCAAGCCTCAACAAGTCATCCAGCATCACCCTTCACCCCGGCACCACAAGTCAGACCCCTACTCAACTGGTAAGTGTCCCCCCACCAGCACTACCGTCCTGCCCCTGGGTTCTGGGGAGGCTGGCGCTAGGTCCAGAGTTTTGTCCTCAAGAAGCCAGATGGGTCAGTTTGTGCTGCAGGCTGAGATGGGCTCAAAGCTGAGCCTCGAAGGCTCTGGGTTGGTTGGAGAGAGGCAGCTGAAAGGGGGCGATGATACTTGATGCAGTGTTTTAAGCCGAGATGACAGATTAAGGTCCCAGTGGGCCATTTTCTTGGAACTCACAGTCAAGTGCATTAACAGTGCATTGTGATACCTGCTAGATGAGGAGGCCAGAAACCCAGGGGAGGCACCTGCTCCGCCTCTGGGGATTGGGGCAGGCTTCTTGGAGGAGGTGACCAGAGGATGAGCAGGAGTTAGCTTAACAAACAGTGGGGTGTGAAGTCCAGGCAAAGCCAGGAGCAGGTCTGGGCAGTGTGGTCTGTTTGGGAACCTATGGAAACAGGTGCTCTGCTTTTGGTGTTAGGAGGCCCCCCTAGTGGAACCGGGAGGGAGAATTAGGCTGAAGCTCACAAGTAGCTCACGACTCACCCAGGAATCAAGGAATCATTGCTGTCTCCTGCTTCCAGTCTCCAGCCTGATCTAGGCTGCCATTTTCCAGTCAACAGCATTGGGCAGGCCATGTCCTCTTGCCTTTCCTGGGCACTTGTTTTCTAGGTGTCTCTGACCAAAATGTTTTGGCTGACCACGGTGGGGCAGTGTTTTAGTAGATGCCTCATGGTGTGGTGACACATTGACGTTCCTGGACTTGGCATGTAGATCATGCAGCCTGGCTTGGGCGGGGTGGGGGGTGGTATCCCGTGAGTGCCGCCTACAAATTGAATAAAGCTGTTGACTTTAGGCTGTAACTGCTCCTAAACCCAGCAAAAGCTGCCAGGTGCCAAGTGGATCACTGTGTACCCTGAGCTGAGAACAGCTGGCTGTCCTCCCTGGGAGAGACCAGTGGTGGTCCCAGCAGCTCTGCAAATGTGCCTGTTTTCCACCCTCAAGCAAGGCTGGGTTTCCTTGTGGAGACCAGTAGTGGGCAGGTGATAAGATGCCTTCGGAAGAGTCAGCACTTGTGGTGGGGCAGGGTAGGTCCCCTCTGGCTACCTGTGCTTAGAGTCTCTGGGCCCATCTCCCCCTGAGTCTCTGTGGCCTGGAATGAGTCACAGGGAGTGACATGTGTTGGAGCATAGCTGGGGGCTTTGGGCCAAAGACCAAGTTGTTGGAGTCCAGGGAGGTTTGGCAAGCATCCCTGGGCACCAGGCCAACTTGGAGGCACCGCCCCTGAGCTACTGGGCTCCCCTCTAGGTGCTGCTGGATGAAGCTTCCAGCAGGCAGGAGATTTCTGCAAGTCATAGGCCTGAGAGCCTGCCATTGCCCAGGTCAGCCTCAGCAGGTGCTCCCAAGGGAACCACCCAGACAGGAGGCTGTTGCAGTCGTGTGTTTGCAGATTGCTGGCAGGCCCAGGCCAAGGCTGCCTGGGTCCCCCCAGCCTTTGGTTGGATGAAGGTGGGTGGGCTGGCCCACTTTCTGCAAGAACCATGAGCCCAACACCTGTTCTGCCAGTTCTGCTGTGGTGTAGGCCAGGTCCAGGCTTCTCCCCATTGTGTGGGCCTTGCAGGTTGAGTTGTATTGGGGAGGTTCCTGGGGATCTAGCCTTAGGCCCGAAGCAGCTGTCCAGGCAGACCAGCCTAGCCACATGGGGACAGCCGGGAGCCCAGGCTGCCTGCTCTGTGGGGTTATTGACATCCCTTTTATTTGACCCAGGCCATACCATAGGACCACCTGGAGAGCTTTTAAAAGATACTCAAGCTCAGATCCCACCTGGGACCAGATGTATCTGCACTTGCTAAAGTTTCCTAATGGAAAGTTTTTTTTTCTGACACACAGTGGTATCAGACACCAGGATTGCGCTCATGGCTCCATGAAGCCCTGCTGCACTCTGAGCACAGGGCCTGACATGCAAGGGGCTGAGCCGTTGTGGGGCTTCCCTTGGGTTGGGAGGGCCTGGCTGGGCCCAGGGCCGGCGGCCTCCATACCAGACATGCTGATAAGCTCCTTGTCCCTTCTCCTAGGTCACCTCCGTGAAGCCCCCTCCCCGCTTATGATACATTCCCCCCAGATGCCACAGTTCCAGAGTCTGACCCACCAGTCACCGCCTCAGCAAAACGTCCAGCCTAAGAAGCAGGTAAAGGGCAGGGCTGGGCCACAGTCCCCAGGGATGGGCGTAGGCTGGGGCCAGGGGCGCCCATCCACCTCACCAGCTGCCATGCCTGTGCCGTCCCAGGAGCTACGTGCAGCCTCCGTGGTCCAGCCCCAGCCCCTGGTGGTGGTGAAGGAGGAGAAGATCCACTCACCCATCATCCGCAGTGAGCCCTTCAGCCCCTCGCTGCGGCCGGAACCCCCCAAGCACCCAGAGAGCATCAAGGCCCCCGTCCACCTGCCCCAGCGTGAGTGCCCTCTCCAACCCCAGCTGAGGTTGAGGCCCCCAGGCCTGCACTGGATGTGAGCTTCCTGTGGGCCGGTCAACCGTGCCCCACTGAGGTGGGTTGGGCCCAGGCCCATGGGCTATTTGTGTTCCAGGGCCTGAGATGAAGCCCGTGGATGTAGGGAGGCCTGTGATTCGGCCCCCTGAGCAGAATGCACCCCCACCGGGGGCCCCTGACAAGGACAAACAGAAACAGGAGCCGAAGACGCCAGTTGCACCCAAAAAGGTAGGAGCAGTGGACCCATGAGTGCCCCTGGCCCCCACCCCAAGGAGGTGCCTTGGTAGCTGTGTCCTCAGACTTTGGGCCTCTCTGGAGGAGTCCAGAGGCAGCAGGGTCCCTCACTGGCCCCCTGGTCTCTCTGCCTCGCAGGACCTAAAAATCAAGAATATGGGCTCCTGGGCTAGCCTGGTGCAGAAGCATCCCACCACCCCGTCCTCCACAGCCAAGTCATCAAGTGACAGCTTCGAGCAGTTCCGCCGGGCGGCCCGGGAGAAGGAGGAACGCGAGAAGGCCCTGAAGGCGCAGGCTGAGCACGCAGAGAAGGAGAAGGAGCGGCTCCGGCAGGAGCGCATGAGGTGGGCGCGGGCTCTGGGCAGGTTGTGGGGCTCCCAGGGCTTGCACTCATCCCCACGTGACACGGAGCCCTGCTCTGCTCAGGAGCCGAGAGGATGAGGATGCACTAGAGCAGGCCCGGCGAGCCCATGAGGAGGCACGCCGGCGGCAGGAGCAGCAGCAGCAGCAGCAGCGACAGGAGCAGCAGCAGCAGCAGCAGCAACAGGCAGCTGCTGTAGCCGCTGCCGCCACCCCCCAGGCCCGGAGCTCCCAGCCCCAGTCCATGCTGGACCAGCAGAGGGAGTTGGCCCGAAAGCAGGAGCAAGAGCGAAGGCGCCGGGAAGCGGTGAGCTGGGGGACTCTGGTGGGCACTGCTGGGCAGAGATCCACCCCTGGAGGAGTTGAGAAAGGGGACCCTGAACCTGGAGAGGGCAGGGAGGCTCTCTCCCCAAGAGGTGGGGTGCAAGCAGAGAGCCATTGGGTGTGTACTCAGGGCAGAGCTCCTTCTTATGTGTGCCGTGCTGGCCTCTGGGCCTCAGAGGTGCTCTGGCCCAGTGCAGGGGAGGTTCTGGGGTGTGGGCCCTGAGGGAATAGCCCATGCCAGAGGTCAGGGGTGAGGGTTTGGGAGCCACAGCAAGGGCAGGACACTGAGTTTCACTTTCTCCTGCTCTCCTCTCTCCTCCAGATGGCAGCTACCATTGACATGAATTTCCAGAGTGATCTATTGTCAATATTTGAAGAAAATCTTTTCTGAGAGCACCTAGGTGACTTCTGACTTTGATTTCCTGGCAAAACGTTGACTCTCCATAGTGTTAGGGGCAGCAGTGGAGGCAGTAGCAGTGGCAAGGGCCTAACTCCGGGCCTGGCTCTCCTGCATGCTATGCCTGGGGCAGGCCTGATGGGCAGCTGAGGACTGCAGAGCCTATCTGCCTTACAGCCAGCCGGGTGTCCCGCCACCCCCACCCCCACCCCGCCCCACAGGACGTCGGCTCAGAGCACGCCTCGCCACGAGCAAGTGCCGGCCAGACCCAAGCCCCAAGTCCCCACGTGTGGGGCAGAGGCCCTTCTCTCTGCCAAATGTCTACACAGTATACACAGGACATCGTTGCTGCCGCCACCGTGACTGGTTTACTGTCCCCAAGAACGTGACGTTTGTGACGTCCTGCCCGCCGGGAGTCCTCCACACCCCAGCTGCCCCTGCCCACACCCAGGAGACCAGGGCAGGCCTGCAAGAGCTGGAGGTGGCGAGGGCGCTGGCCCACCCCCTTGCTGGCACTGACTTTGCCTTGAACAGACCCCACTCCTCCCTTCCTCTCCCCCCACAAGCCTTTAATCGAGAGCCGCTCTCTGTAAGTGTTCGCTTGTGCAAAAGGGAATAGTGCCGTGGAGGTGTGTGTGTGTCCATGGCAATCTGGAGCGAGGTGACTGTCACACGCGCGTGTGTGGGCCGGCCTCGCCCGGCGAGTGAGGCCACCAACCAAAGTCAGTTCCTTCCCACCTGTGTTTCTGTTCTTTTTTTTTTTTTCTATATATATATTTTTTGTTGGATTCTATTTTATTTTTAATTTTCTCTTCTCCTCCAGACACAATGGCACTGCTTATCTCCGAAATGGTGTGATTGTCTCCTCATTGAGCGGCGGCTGCCACCGCGCTGTGGGTAGTGTGTGACCGTGGCTGTACTGTGTAGTGAAACATAGTTGGCATATCTTTGTTTGAAGTTTGTTGGTGACTCCACCAAACTGGTGTAAAAAAACTCAAAAAAAAAAAAAACCCCACAAAAAAAAAACAAAACAAAACATACAAAACACACAAAAAAACTGCCTATATTTTACTCAGTTTCAAACTTTACTAGTCTATTTTTAATTATAAAACCAGAAAGCCACGTTTTCTTTTCCTTTTTTTTTTCTCCCCGCCATTCGTTGGCTGCTTCTTTGTTTTTTAATGTCAAAGCTGTTTCTGAGTTGTTGTTGTGTTTTGTTTTTTTTTTTTTTTTTTTTTTTTTTTTTTTTTTTTTCCAGGAGAGGAAGGGCCAGGGGACGTGGTGGGCGCAAGGGGCCAGGGGCCACAGGCCACAGACTGAGGCAGAAGCTCCCCGCCTGGCGCTTGGCCCTACCAACCGGCTTTTTTTTTTTTTTTTTTTTTTTTTTTGTTTTTTTTTTTTTAACCAGGAGAGGAAGGGCCAGGGGACGTGGTGGGCGCAAGGGGCCAGGGGCCACAGGCCACAGACTGAGGCAGAAGCTCCCCGCCTGGCGCTTGGCCCTACCAACCGGCTGCCCCTTCCCCCGCTTTTTTTTAATTTTATAATTGGAGCCCTTGGTGAGGTTACGTGTGCCATGAGAACCCACTCTACACCATGACGCTGGTGCCTCAGTGTTGGCCAAACTCTGGAGTCACTGACTGGTTTGACTTTCATACGGTGAATATGCATTTGGTCTGTACTGATCATGGAATAAACACATCTCTCTTTTTTAATGCTGGCGTCTCCCTGACATTTCTTTGTGAACCACCTGTTGGCCTAGGCTAGGCCCAGGGGCCCCCCACACCACCTCTGTACAAGATCTACCGACAGGGGACCACGTGTCCTGTCCCTACTGTCTCTGGGCAGGAGCTGACCCCTATAAGCTGAAGCTGTGTCAGGGAGCCCAAGTACCCATTCTTCCTGTGGACCCCTGGCCTAGGTTGGCTTCTTCCAGCAGAACCTGGTCAGACTCCAGACAGTGTTCTTCCCCTTTGCCCTTCCTCCATCTTGGTCCCCCACTTGGCCAGAGGACTTGAGCCACTTCTCCTACCTTGCCTGCCTCTACTGAACTACTCCTTTTGTTTAAGCTCAGGGTTAACCAGTTATTCTTAGATAAGTGTACATCCCCCAAAATAGGATCCTCGCCCCCCACCCCTCCAAGCACACACACGCACCCATTCCACCCTGCCAGTCTGCCTGTGTACCCATCTGTACACACACGCCCCAGCCACAGGGCAAAGGCAGTACCCAAGAGCGGCCCCCAGGATGTAGGATGGAAGTATGTGATTTATACGTATGCAAAGACACAAAGTGATTGAAACATTTCCAGCACTGTTTATTAACCCACATCCCACTTTCTGTTTTTCAACCAGAAAGACCCTGTATCTTGTGTTTGGAATCTGCCAAACCTCTCAGCTAATGGTGTATGTAGTTCAGGCATTCAGCCAGAGACCTGCCCTGCTCCTGCTACGCAATCCTGCCTCCTCTCCCTCCCACAGCACTTCCTCATAAGCCACTGTGCTGGTTCAAGTGTGACATATTTTGGTTCCTTGGGGTTTCTTCCATCTCATCCCACCTCCTCATTTTTGTTCCGTGTTTTGTTCAGAAACTTCCCCAGGCCAAGTCTGACTGTTTAGCTGGAGAAATGGTTTTGTCTGCACCTTCCTTCTAAAGATTTAATTCTGCTATGGCCCTTTGCACACCTCCCTGATGGGTGTTTCTCTTAACTGGGTTGTAATTAGAACTTGGATCTACTATTTAATTTCTCTGGCCATTTCCCAGTCTCTCCCACAGTACTGGAAATCTTAGTTCTATACAAGAGTAAGAGGTGTGTACAAGCCCATACTGTACTGTATGCACGGATCGCTTGGCCAATAATTATGTCAGTGAACCTGAGACTTGTATTAAACACCTTAGACATTTGTAGAAGGGAATTCGTAGACTTTTCACTTATATACTAAATTTTTTTTTTTTGTGCAGTTCTCATTGCAAAAATAAACATTTGTACTGAATATAAAATTATCATCCTGTGACTACTGCTGTCTTTTTGCTTAAGGGTAGAGATTGGGCGGGGTGGGGGGCCAGTAGCAGGGATGTAGGAGTCAGTGTTCTGTAGCAGCAGAAGAAGGGAGGTCCACAGACACCCACCAGCCATGGCTGGTACATGCATCTAGGTTGTACTCGGGAGGGATACCGGGATCACCAAGTGGTTGGAGAACTGATTTGATGGAAAACGTAAATGAAATCAAAGCCATGATACAGGCTAATCATGCAAGAAAAGTGGGTGATAAATGCAAGGCAAACAAACGTTTGTGCAATATAGACGTCTCTTCCACTCTGAGATGCATTGTTAATGAAGCAGAACCACATAAACCACTATTTCCCTTTAAATAGGGACCTATGGACTTATGGTCCCAGGACAAGTATAATGTTTAGCAGCTTTGAAAATACAAAGGTAAGGTTAACAGTGGTAGGTGTAAGGGAAGATGGGAGGTGATAAAAATGGGGTAAAGTTAGAGGAAACCAATAGGAAAACCATGGATACAGCTCCTGCAGTGGTGGTGACAATGAAATAGTCAACGCCCCAAATCAAGAAATAGCCACATAAGCACATGTAGAGACAGCTAAATGTGCGAAAGAAGAAAGCGAAAATCGTTCCAGTGGCTGCTGCGGTCGGAAGGAAAGATGGAGCCGAAGACTGCTGCTTTTCTCAACTCCTTGGATTGCTGTTGAGCCAGCTGTTAGGCTTTAGGCAAATGACATTAAGTCATTTGCCGAATTTCAGGCTCTTGGTCTGTAATACGGGAAGGTAATAATAGTACCTACACTTAATAGGGTTGTTATAAGGGTTAAATGATGAGCGACCTTGAAATGTTCAGGATCTTGGGAGGAAGGTTGCGAAACTGGAGGAGGAAGAAGCTGCCCTGCTCGCCCAGCCCTGCTCTGCTTCCTCTTTCGCCCAGAGCCCCAGTGATGCGACCAGTCCCGTTCTCCGGCGGCCGGGGCGAGCCCTGCCCTCTAGGAGTTGGTCTCCCCGCCTTCTTTGGTCGCCATTGGCTGAGCCTCGACCTCACCAACTGCGGATTGGGTCCCGGGCGGGACCTGTCGCCTGCACATCAATGACCTCCACTGTCCAATCACAGCTGCGCAGGGGCGGGCCAACGCGTCCGCTGGACCAACTGGAGGCCAGCGTGGGGTAGAGGCAGCCGGATCACCGTCGGAACCAGGGCCTGGTGAAGGTGCTGCCAGGTCTCTCGGAGCCAGACCGAGGGGAGGGTCGCGCGTTCCAGGGCGGGAAGCCACCAGAGGGGGGCTGGCGACAGGGGCTCCTGAGGCTTCCTTGGGCCGCGGCGACCGCCCGCGCCTCCCTCCTAACCCCAGGCACGGCACTGCCTGCCGCCCCCTCCGCTTCCGGGCCCACCTGACCCGCCATATTAGTTCTGACTCCGCCCCTCCGTCTCATTGGCCCGTACCCAGGCCGACTGGCGGCTCAATGGTCCAGCTCTCGCACCCAAGTCATCCAGGCCCAGCCTCGGGCCTTCTTCGCCCAACGTTAGGCCCGCCTTCTCTAGGCTCCACCCTCATTCCCACCCTCCTAAGCCACGCCCCTAACCCATACAACGCTCCTAGGCCTAGTTGGGCCCACCTTTCCAGCTGGTAGGCTGCACCTACCCTGCATTGCCCCGCCCCTTTGCTCTAGGCTCCGCCCATTTCACCCACTGCGTCCCCTGTCTCCCGTTCGTGCAGGACCTGCGGTCCCTCTAGACTTTAGACCCCACCCACACACCCAACTCGGGAGTCCTACTAGGCCCCGTCCCTTTCTTAAGTCCCGCCCAAGAATTTCTAGGTCCCGCCCACAGCCCTAGCCCCTAGCATCCCTTCTCCCCAAGGCTCCACCCCAACCACACGAGCCTGGTCCTCACAGGCTCCACCCCCGCACCTCAAGCCTTGCTCCCTGTCACTGTCGCGCCTGGGCGTTTACCTAGCCCTTAGGTGAGTCGTGCGCGGTGGCGGTTTCGGTCTGAGCCGCCCGCCTCTTCTCTCGGTGTTCCTCAAACCCCGACAGCACGGGAGAGCCCCAGACCAAAGGCGGTGGGGTCCCCAGCCCGGATCCCGCCTCGCTGCTGCTGCCCGCGTCCCTCGCCCATACCCCAGACGGCATCGCGGTCGTCCCAGGACGCGACGACATGCCCGAGCTGGTGGTGACGGCGCTGCTGGCGCCGTCGCGCCTCACTCTGAAGCTGCTTCGTGCCTTCATGTGGAGCCTCGTGTTCTCGGCGGCGCTGGTGGCCGCAGCTGTCTATGGCTGCATCGCCCTCACGCACGTGCTGTGCCGGCCCCGACGCGGCTGCTGCGGGCGCCCCCGGCGTACCCCACCCGCCTGCTTGAGCGACCCCACGCTGGGCGAGCACTGCTTCCTGACTCTCAGGGTGAGCGTGCGGGGGCGCCACCGGGGTTTCGAGGATCGAAGAGCCTGTGTGGGGACGGTGCGGGGGTGGCAAACGGTTGAATACAAGTCTTGGTGCGCACGTGGTCTGGGGGAAGAGGGGTGTTCAAGCCCGGGGAAGAGGAGATTTCCAAGTCTCAGACTGTGCCCTCCCCCAGAGTTCGGGCCTGCGTCTGCACTATGTCTCCGCTGGACAGGGCAACGGGCCCCTCATGCTGTTTCTGCATGGCTTCCCGGAGAACTGGTATGTCTGAGGCCCAGAGGCCAGGGAGCCACAGGGCTAGGGGGAGGTGAAGCCCAGACCACCAGGGCACCAAGGAGGCAGGGACAAGGGCTGGGCAGACTGGGGGTGCAAAGTATATAGGGTCTAGATAGGGCGCTCGGGGACAGGGGTCTACATGAAGTCAGATGGGGACAGGAGGCCCTGAAGGGATGGGATGAAGAGGTATCCATGTTGAGGCTGCCCTGGATCCATGGCGCAGCCCACCTGCTGGGAAGTTCAGGGCAGGAAGGTGGGGTGGCCCAGGGCCCCTGCTGGGTGTAGGGCAGAGGTGTATTCTGGGGAACCTGACTCAACCTCCCTCCCTGGACCGCCTGACAGGTTCTCCTGGCGCTACCAGCTCCGGGAGTTCCAGAGCCGCTTCCATGTGGTGGCTGTGGACCTGCGGGGATACGGCTCCTCTGATGCACCAAGGGATGTGGACTGTTACACCATTGACCTGCTGATGGCAGACATCCAGGATGTCATTCTGGGCCTGGGTGGGGATGTGCCCCCATCCCAGCCCTGGTGTCCGTCACCCCTGCCTCACCTCTTCCTGGCATCTCGCTTACACTAGTTCCTCTGACACCCGCCCCCCCAGGTTACTCCAAGTGCATCCTTGTGGCCCATGACTGGGGTGCACTCCTAGCCTGGAATTTCTCCATCTACTACCCATCCCTGGTGGAGCGGATGGCAGTGGTCAGCGCTGCCCCCATGTCGGTGTACCAAGGTGTGTAGGGGAGTCCGGGATGCTGGGATGTGAAGGGGTGTGTGAAGGGGTGTGTGTCTGTGCCGGCACTTCTTTGTCCACCAGTCAGCACTCCAGGGGCTGGGGACACAGCGGTGAACCTGGGTCTCTTCCCCCGTGGTGCTCCCAATCTACAATCAGTGACAATACAGTGCTCACATTTTTGTCAGCACTTACAGGTTACAATTGCTTTGACAAGGAGCCTGCATAGAGTAACCTACACAAGCATCCTGAGCTATGAAAGTGTTATTATCCCCATGGTCCAGATGAGGAAGCAGAGGAGAGAGAGGTTAATTTGCTTTCTTCTGGCAGGGAAGACATAGATAGCTAAGCAACTACAATAGCATGAGATGCCATCTCTGGCTACCCACTGTCCATCACGTCACCTGATTTGAATTCCCAGAGTTGTAGTCATAGCTGTATGATCTCTCTTTCTCTTTCTTTCTTTTTCTTTCTTTCTTTTTTTTTTTTGGTGGTCTTTTCTGTCTCCGTCTCCAGCTTCCTGAGGGCAAGGGAGTTTTGTCTGTTCCATTCACTGCTGTGTCTCCAGAGTCTAGTACCTGGTACACAGTCTAGTGCCTGGTACACAGTAGGTGCTCAATAAGTGTTTGCTGAATGAAGCAGGGGAAATGCATCCAGGCCTGGGCGGGGGAAGCACGCCAGTGGCTGTGGGGGCTCCCGGGAACTGTGGAGGAAAGTGCCCTCATTCTGTGGGTGCAGTGACCTCTTGTCAGAGAGGCAAGCTGGTGCCTGGGCCAAGAGGAGCGTCGAGTGTCCTCGCAGGCTCAGGCCGGTAGCAGTGGCATTCCTGAGGGTTGGCATATCTGTGTGCATGACCTGGGTATGGGTAGAGTGCAGAGGTGCGGGGCCACCCGAGAGCCAGGCCTCATGCCTGCCTTCCCCTCCCGCATTCCTGAGTGTTGGCATATCTGTGTGCATGACCTGGGTATGGGTAGAGTGCAGAGGTGCGGGGCCACCCGAGAGCCAGGCCTCATGCCTGCCTTCCCCTCCCCCCAGACTACTCTTTGCGCCACATGGGCCAGCTCTTCCGTTCCAACTACATGTTCCTGTTCCAGCTTCCCTGGCTTCCCGAGAAGTTGCTGTCCATGTCTGACTTCCAGGTGCAGTAGGGTGAAGGCCCAGGGCTGGGTGGAGGGTCGTGGGTGGGACTGAAGGCAGCGTCCTGCTGTGTGCCCAGATCCTGAAGACTACCCTCACCCACCACAAGAGGGGCATCCCACATTTGACCCCCAACGAGCTCGAGGCCTTCCTTTATGGCTTCTCACAGCCTGGTGGCCTCACTGGGCCCCTCAACTACTACCGAAACCTCTTCAGGTAAGGCCAGACCCAGGGCAGAAGCTCCTGAGAGTTCTGGGGGTGCGGGTGGGGGCAGCCGTCCTTCTGCCTGTCTGTCTGTCTTGATCACAGGACCTTCCCCCTGGAGCCCCAGGAGCTGGCCACACCCACCCTGCTGCTGTGGGGGGAGAAGGACCCCTATTTTGAGCAGGGGCTGGTGGGGGCCATCAGCAGCCGTTTTGTGCCAGGCCGGCTGGAAGCCCACATCCTGCCAGGCGTGGGGCACTGGATCCCCCAGAGCAACCCTGAGGAAATGCACCAGTACATGTGGGCCTTCTTGCAAGACCTGCTGGACTAGTGGCACTCGCTCACTGGCTTGCATGCACCCGGGCATTCTCACAATGTATTTACATGGGTGAACTTCTGATGCACACAGGTGTGGAACTCCTAGATTGCACACAAGTGCATCTGTGGGTACCCTCAGGCACACCATCCCCATATGCTCACACACAGTCATGAGTGTATGCATGTGTGAGCAAGCACTTTGACCCCAGGAACCAGGTACGCCTCTCTGTGGAGCTGGATGCTGAGTGTCCCATCTCTCCCCTCCATGAGGCCCCACTCTTCTCACCAAAGGCAGTGCCCAGAGTTGCATAGACCATGAACTCTGACCTGGCTTCCACCTCCAGTCTGAGTCTTCACCTAAATACTGCTCTGTCCAATATAGTACTGGTAGCCACGACTGGTTATGTCAATTTAAATGCCAATTAATTAAAATTAAATACGATGAAAAATTCAGTTCCTCAGTCACACTAGCCATATTTCAAGGGCTGAATTGAATCAGAATAGAAAGTTCTATTGGACAGTGCTGATGAGGGTATTCCTAGCTTAAGAGTAGGGGGCTGGCTCCTGACACCTCACCAAGGGAGGACCATCATGGGCAGGCAGGTGGATGTCCAGACTCCTCTCCAGCCAGGCCCTGGGCAGCTCCCATGATCTCCCTCCTGGTCATGACTCCAGGCCTTACGAGGTCAAGTTCTCTCGCCACTGCCTGGGAAAGATCCCTGGAAAAACAGCTCTTGGCTCTGTTAGGATATGTGAGATTCTGGACTCGGCACAGGAAGGGACCAGCTCCCTGAATAGCCATCTGGGGTCTGAGGCCTGTCTCTCCAGTTCCCGGAATCTTCTGTTCCAAATTAACCATTGTTGCTGCTGATTCTTTCTGGGGACTCCTGGCTCCAGCCTCCAAGTGAGGGCCATACAAGCTGAAGGTGAACCACCCAGCCCCAGGCTGGTCACGGCAGTAACTTCTATCTCCCTAGCGTTTTCCTGGCCTCTGGGAACACTGTCATGACTAGCAGCAGCGTGATAAATCAGTCTGGGGACCCAGCAGACCTCAGAAATACATTCTCTTATCTCTGGGATGGGCCTGCCTGGCCAAAGCCTGCCTGCTGGTCACCCCCTCTGTCCTCTCTTGTCCCCAACGTTAACATCCTTTCACTCATCGTATGTGTCAGGAGCTGTTCTAGGCCCTAGGGATAGGGTGCGAACAAGGACACAGCCCCCATTCTGGAATAAACTGAGAAGAGGCAGAGAGAGCTATGCAGGTGTGTGACGGGGCCCAGGAAAGGCTTCCGTACCTGGGGTACACACCTTTCAGGGAGTGGGAAGCAGTAAATAGGAAGGTCAGAGGCTGGAATAAGCTTGGGCTACTGGAGTAACAGCGTGGAGATTAGTGCCTGCTGGAGCAGAGTGAGAGGGGGAGGCGTGTGGAAGAAGAGGCCACAGCCAGACTGCCAGGGGCTTCGAAGAGTTTGGATTTGATTCTCAAGGGGAGCCAGGGAGGGCTTTCAGCGGGGGAGGGACATGGTTTGCATTTTGAGAAGCTCCCTGTAGCGGCTGAACAGTCCCACGCAAGAGCGAGAGTGAGGAGACAGGCTCAGGGCTGCGCACAGCTTCAGGACCGGACGGTCCAACAGCCCCGACAAGAGCCGGGACCCCCAGGGCCCTACCAATCCCGCCCCCCCGCCAGGGTGGGAGCAGTGCCCCTCTGGGGCCGGGGAGATGGGCGAGAGGAGGAGGGAACCCGGGACCTCAGCTTGGGGCGAAGGTTTGGGGCGAGGAGGCCTGCGTGCAGGATGAGGACCGTGTGTCCAGGGGGGCGGTGGGTCTGGTGACCGTTGCCAGGGTGACGGGGAAAGGGCTGATGGTTAACCGGAATGGGTAGCGGTTGTCTGGGTGACCGAAGAGGCCCAGGAGAGGGCTGACGGGAGGCCTCGGACAGTTGCCGGGGTGACAGGGTCCGCTGACGGTTGCCAGGGTAACGAGAAGGCGCCGTCTTCTTCCTCCGCTGCTGCAGGCGGGAGAAAGGCGGTGTGGTGGGGAGGGGAGAAAAGCGATCGCGTTGATTGGGCAGAGTCCTGGAAAGTGAGCCAATAGCGACTAGTGGCTCCGCCGCAACCCCCCCCCGCCCGCCCCCGCCCC
>NW_006788006.1:850930-851997 GCF_000442215.2 Lipotes vexillifer | reverse complement strand
ACTAGTGGCTCGGCCGAAACCCGCCTCTGCCAGCCTGAGCCAATCCGGGAGCGTCTTTCTTAGAGCTAGGGACTCAGAGACCTCATCACTTCATGAGGGAGCTGGCCCCCGGAGGGTTTGGAGTCTGTCTGAGGCCCCTTCCAGGCAGGCTCAGCCTCTCCCTCCGCCTTCTCTGAGCTCCCGCCTCCAGATCACCTTACACCCTTTACTCACTCATCATTCATTCATTCGCTCACTCACTCATTTACCTGTCCTCGCTACCAGCTGTAATCCGTGGCCCCGCACCAGAGGAGGGACGGGGGAGACAAAGCCGGGCAGACTCTCCCAGCCCTAGGTGGTCAGTCCTGAGTGGAATGCGGGCCGGGGGGTGAGGGGTGGGGCACCTACCTGGAGGAGGGCAGGGAAGCTGACTCCCGCAAGAATGTGCTCCAATCCACAGAAGCCTCCCATGCACGGGTGATTTAGCATTTCTGTGAGACTGGGAGGAATGTTTGGGATAGGAAGACATGGGATTACAAAGGGCTTCGAATGCCAGGCCAGGAGCTTGCTCCCCAGTGTGGTGGGGACCGCAGGGGAGGGTCCCGGACAGATCTGTGTCTGGAATATTACTTCGGGGTTGGTGAGGGGGCAGGACCAGGGACGGAAGATTGAGGGTGGGGAGGCCTGGAAGGAGAATGGGCATGGTCCAGGCAGTGAGGACGAGGTCTAAGTGCAGGCACTTGGGGGAGGAGCAGATAAGCAGGGAAAGCCAGAAGCAGGTTTGGGGCATGTTCAGCCTGAGGGGGCTGGACCCCTGAGGCAGGGATCTAGAAGCACCTTTGTCTTTAATGGGTTAAAGACAAAGATGACCGAGCAAGCATCCATGTACCGTGGCGTAGAAGGGCACTGAAGGTGGGAGAGAGAATGAAGGCTCCCCAGAAGAAAGTGGAGAACAAGACTGGAGACTGAGCCCTGGAGGCCCCCAACATCTAAGGGACAGGCAGAGGAGAGAAACCAAAGAGGTAGGAGGGCAGGTAAGCAAGCATGATGCCTCAGCAACGGGGGGGGGGGGGGGACGAGGTCAGGAC
>NW_006788006.1:811267-850878 GCF_000442215.2 Lipotes vexillifer | reverse complement strand
GGGGGGGGGGGGGGGGGGGAGGTCAGGAGGAGGGGCATAGCCCATGGTGTCAAAAGCTGCTGAGAGATTGAGAGGACTGAGCCATGCAGATCATGAGGGAGGAAACCTGAGAGTGGGGCCTGAGGACAGAGGGCTTGGATGCTCTGAATGTGGTTAAGCAGGGATGGGAGGGAAGAGTGGGGACCCCAGTCAGGATCCTGGAGGGAACAACTGGCACATTGAAATGGGACAATTTGAGGCAGGTTTGCTTCAGGGATCGTATACAGCAGGCAGGGTTTGGGGAAACCAACAAGGGTTAGTGCAGCACCCCCAGCAAGCACCCCTGGAGAACCATTACCATCTCCGGATCCCCCTGACCTGACGGGGAAAGGGGAAGGAAGGATGTTAGCAGAACTCAGGGAGAGGTTTGTGTGGACTATGTGGACACGGCCTTTGGTCAAGCAACACAGTCAGCCGAGGTGGTGACCCTACAGGGAAAGATACAGGAGAATTAATATCTTGTTCTCTCCTCCCCCCCACCCCCACTTCATCTTCTGCCAGTGCCTCCTATTGGCCAAACCCACCTGGAAGCTGGAGGACAAGGATGTCCATTGATACAATCTGTAGAGGTCAGCCTCTTGGGGCATAGAGCAGAGTGGAGAAGGGGAAGAACGGAGGGAGCAGTGCTGGGGGGAGATGCAGGGGAGAGAGACAGGAGCTTGGGGAAGGGCTGTGTGTGTGTGTGTGAGATGAGCATTTGCTGCAGATTTCACTTTGTCACAGAGGAGACCTCAACCTCTGGCCACAGGAGGAGGTAATGAAAAGCCCTAGGAAGGTGCTCCCCTTCTCTGAAGCAGGAGGAAAGGTGGGAGGACAAGTGCCACACCTGCAGGAAGGAAGGAAGACAAGTTTCAGCAGCCAGGGAGGCAAGGAGGCAGTTAAAGGACATTGGAGTGTCATAGTTCAGAGGTGAGCTGGAGGAGGTGGGGTCCTGGGTGAGGCCACGGACGAGGAAGGCTGGAGTGGTCTGAGCCCAAAGCCCATGAGGCCAAGACCTCCATTGGATGTCCTGCCCAGTGGAGGGTCTTAAGGCAGGGAAACCACTGCTTCCACCCCAGAAGGGGTGGGGTATGGCCTCCCTGCTTCCCCTGCCCAGAGCGGCAGAACCAGTAGGTGCTTGATTACAGTTAAGTTCCCTTCTTTTCATTCCTCTTTCTTCCACGTTCAGCCCTCACATCCACTCCTCCTCCAGGAAGCCCCATCAGCCCCCATCCCTTCCTCTGACTGAGCTTTGATCTAATGGAGGCCAGACATGTCTGTGTCCAGACAGGGACATCTCAAAGGCTGGCTCTGAGCAGATTCGAGTCCCAGCTCCTGGGTCCTGCTCTTCCCCCGAGATGTGCTGGGTATATTCATTCATTCAACTGACAATTATTTTACCTACTATGTGCCAGGCTCTGTGCTAGACATTGGGGATTCAGTCGTCAGCAAGACAGAGGCCCACAGAGCTCAGAATGACGTGGGAGCCAGGTAGGGTCACATGGAGTGGTCGGAGTTGAAACGGAAGAGGCCGTAGGAGCCAGAGGAGACCATGGGAAACTGCAGGGAAGGTTCCCTGGGAGAAGAAATGGCAGTGTTATTTTTTCCAGCCTCGATCACATCAGCTTCCCCCTGCTAAAACCCTCCAGTGGTGTCCACTGTACTTTTCATACAACCCCAGACCCTTTGGCCCCTTGGAACTTGGCCCCCATCAGCTTCCCTGAGCTCCCTCCCCTTGCTCACTCTTCCCCCAGCACCCTGGCCTCGTTGCTGTTCTTCTTTTCTACCCGCCCCTTTCTCCTCTGGGCCTTTGCACTTGCTGTTCCCTCTGCCTGGAACACGCTTCCAGGCTGTTTGCCTCGTTGGCTTGTTCTCCTCCTTCAGATCTTAGTTCTAATGTCCCCTCATCAGCGAGGCCTATCCTGACCCCCTAGAACTGAAATCTCTTCATCTCTCATGCACATTCTATAGTTCTTATTTGTTTGTCTTCTTGTTACTAGTCTGTCTCCCCTATCAGGGCAAAAAGCTCTGTCTTTGTCACCTCTACCTATAATAGGGCCTGGCACCAAGTAGTTACTCAGTATACGTTTGTCAAATGACTGAATGAAGGTGAGAAGAGCTGGAGGGTCAGAGTGAGCCGTCAGGTGAATGGAGTCTCCCGAATATGAGAAAGGTGTTCCCGGCAGTGGGCACAGCCTGTGCAAAAACCGGGAAGCCTGGGAGACAGGGAAGGGGAACTGGCAAGGTGAGGAGTGTGTCACTCTGGGCAGTGGGGAGCCAGGGAGGCAGTGGCCTTGAGCCACTTGAGCATGAGAGAGCCCCAGGGAGGCAGTGGCCAGGATAGCTGGCTGGGTCTGCAGCCCACAACCCCTGGGATCCAGCCTTCCCACTGTTGCCCAGGCCCCATACCCACCAGCTCTCTCTCCTGCTGGTTCTTGTTGGGCTCCCATGGCCCACTGCCTGGGTGTGACAGCCTGGCCCCAGCTTCCATGTGTAGAGGACAGGACTGTGGTCCCAAGAGGATAAGCCAAGGGCACGTTCTCAGGTTCCCGGTCAGTGGGCCTGGGCCCAGCAGCTGTGTCTTGGCTTGGCCCCAGGACCTGCATCCCTGGGGACTGAGCTCATTGAGGAGAAATGCAGTCCCTGGCCAAGGCAGCCGGCAGGGGCAGGGGAGACGGCTCAAGCCAACCCCTACCCCCACCACGTTGGGAACTGGGCAGCTGTCTGCTGCAAAGCCGTGGGAATAATTGCTCTGACTGTCCTGTCCCTCAAGGATCCAGACACCTTGGGCTATTCTGGCCACCGTGGCTGGAGGGCAGCAGAAACCTGGAGAGGGGACGCACACCTTCTGCCTTGCTGAGTGGGTGCCCTCAGAGTTCGGAGGCTTCAGAAAGGGACTGACACCAGTAGGGTATCTTCCTTTTGTCCCCACTGCCCCCATGCTGTACTCACCATTACTGCTCCCTCTCTGTCTCTGTCTGCCACAGACCAGGGGCCATTGGATCAACAGAGTAGCAGACTTTTGACTTCCTGCCTAGCAAAATGTGTGTCCAGGTTCTTGGTTGCTCCTTGTGACAGGGAGCTCAGCACCTACTAGAGCATCTCTTCCAGCAGAAAGTCCTTTCTCAGATGGGTCAGGGGAGGAGCTAGCCCCCACTGCTGAAGACCCTATCTTCGCCCCCTGGACCCCTAGTCTCTGGACCCTCAGATCCCTAGAATGGTACTGAAGAGAGTGGTCTGGGCCCCCAGTGGTGGCTCCTCTGGGCTAAGCCTCCCAACTCCTTCAGCCACTTCCGGAGTCACCAAACTCTCCCATGTTGCCCCCTCAGTGCCCACCTCATGCTGGGTCATGCCTGGCGCCTCGGGAGCCCCCAGTATAGAGAAGCAAAGAAAGAGCAGGATACAGACACCCCCAGCCCCCTGTGGACAAGGCCGAGCGGTAGGGCAAGAGGGCACTAGGAGAGCTGGTGGTGGGGAGCGGAGAGGGCTTACTGGAACTGGAATCTTGAAGAATAGGAGCTCATCAGGTACAGGAATGGAGGATGGATAGGCATGCTAGAAAGAGGGACCAGCATGGAGAAAACAGTGGCATGTGCAGGAAGTAGTAGAGCATTCCCTGTAACTAGAAGGAAATGCATTTTTATTTATTTATTTTTGGCCATGCTGCGTGGCATGTAGGATCTCAGTTCCCTGCCCGGGCCACGGCAGTGAAAGCCTGGAATCTGGGACTTCGCTGGTGGTCTGGTGGCTAAGACACCAGGCTCCCAATGCAGGGGGCCCAGGTTCGATCCCTGGTCTGGGAACTAGATCCCACATGCCTCAACTAAGAGTCTGCATGCCACAGCGAAGATCTAGCAGGCAGCAAGGAAGATCCTGCGTGCCGCAACTAAGACCCGGCGCGGCCAAATAAATAAATAATTTTTAAAAAGAAAGCAAGCCTGGAATCCTAACCACTAGGACACCGGGGAACTCCTGTGAAATGCATTTTTAAAGAGAACACATCTGCTGTGAGTTCCTGCTTGGGGAGGAAGCAATGCAAAAGGGTCCTTCTAACCAGCTGGGTGTCCCAGGCAGAAGGAACAGCCGGAGCAAAGGCCATGAGAGTGCAAAGCCTGCTGGGTGAAGATGGAGTTTGACTCAGTGTGATGATGAAGGGGACAGGAGGGGCTGGAGAGGGTCTGAAGGCTCTGAAAGCAGGGCTGGGGGGCTTGGATTTCCTCCTGGGGTGATGGGCATGGGAAGGACTTAAGCGGCACCTGCCCCATGGGCCTGTTGACTCAGCACACTCACAGTGAGTAAGCCCTTCTTATTGTGCAACTCTTGTCTTTTTCTCTGCCCAATCCCCACCCCCATTCCCACCCCTCTCACTCCATGTGGCCTGCAGTCAATCAGACTTGGGTTCAAATCTTAGCTCTTCCTCTAGAAAGCCTTCAGCAAGTCACCATAAGATGGGCAGATACCCATCCCCATGGGGGCTGACCCATAAGATGGGTGGATAGCTCTCCTCCCAGATGGAGGTTGAACTCATAAGTTGAGAGAGGCAGGACATCCTCAGTTCCTGTCCCCTGTGGCTGGGCTACCTGCCAGCCTCAGCAGGGCTGCGGGTCATCTCCCATACTGGGCCCTGGTCAGTTGTGACTGTCTCCCACCTTGGTGCCCCATGCTTAGCCCCAGTGTTTAGCTGCCTCATGGGTGACGCTCAGGCTCCTCGGTTTCAGCACCGCACCCCCAACCCATTCCTCCCTGCAGCCTCATCACCGAGCCAGATACTTACAGGTCAGCCTGGCCTCTTTCTCCTCCTCCTCCTCCTCCTCAGGGCCTGAGCTGCCCACTCTCCCCTCCCTCCCGACTTGACTCTGCCCCCTCCTCTGGGTGCAGACCTGTCTCTGCTGGGATGTCTTTCTTCCAGTTCTGGGCTGAGCCCCTCTGAACCCTTCTCAGTGACGCCCTCCCTGGGGGAGGAAACTGTATCCCCAGCCTCTGGAACAAAGCCGGACAGAGAGCTGGAGCTTTATATTTATTTGTTGAATAAATGAATGAATGAATAAGTAACCCCCCCTCCCCCAGCAGAGCCCTCACCGACCCCTCTGCATGCCCTCCCCAGACTCGTCCCTCCCGCTGGCCCAGCCCTAAGCCCACAGTGCTGGGGGTGTCTGTGTCCCTTTTTTTCTTCCTCAGACTGAGAGCTTCTCTAGGGCTGGGCATGGGGCCTTTCTGGGGCCCCCATTCTTGCCACAGGGACAGAGCCCACTGCAGGGTGGCTTTGCAGTATGACTGATTTTGGAGAAGACAGTTTGATCAAATTGAGCAAGACTGGCTGATTGGCAGAGTTGTATAGGGTATGGGGTGGGGCTGGGGGGTGGGTTGGACTTTTGGGGTTCACACAGGGTAGTGAGGAGGAAGGGGCTGCTTTCAGGGAGGGCTGACAGTAAGAAGGGTTGTGGGTGTATGGTAACACACAAGACTCCTAGCCTGTGTCTGAGGTCCGAGGCTGCAAAAATCGCCTAAGGCTCAAGGTCTGGCTGGGCCTGAGTTTAGAGTTTGTGAGTGTTTCAGATTTTAAGTCCCCAGGAAGCTCTGTGCATGCCTCTGCATTTGTGCATCCTGGCTGTGTGTTCATGAGCCTTGCAGGACGTGCCTGGCTTCAGTTTCGGGGTGTCGGGGGTGGGGGAGTATCTGTGTTTGTGTCCTGGCTCTGTGTGTGTCTCCCGCTCTGGATGGGTGTTGGGGAGCAGCGGTGATGTTTAGGAGGCTGGGTGTGTCTGTCACGCTGGTTGGGCCCGCGTCTCACCGCATAGCTGGCCTGAGTTTCCAAGAGGGTCTTCGGGTCCCAGGCTGTGTGGGTGGAGGGTGGGCAGGGACCCCGGGAGGCCAGGCCGGGGGCGGGGGAGCTCAGGGCTGGCCCCGGGGCGGAGCGAGCCGCCCAGGGCTGGGGGCGGGGCTGTCCGGCAGTCTCACTTCAGCGAAGTTGGCGGCGCGGAGGCTGGCCCGGGACGCGCCAGGAGCCCAGGGAAGGAGGGAGGAGGGAGGAGGGAGGAGGAAGGGTCGCGGCCGGCCGCCATGGGGCCGGGGCCCCGGGGCCGCCGCCGCCTTCGCCTGATGTCGCCGCCGCCACCCCTGCCGTCCGTGCGGACGCTGCCCTTATTGCTACTGCTAGCGGGGCCGGGGGCTGCAGGTGAGGGGCCGGGACCTGGCGGGCGGGATGGGGTGAGTGGGTGGGGGAAGGGTAAGAACGGAGTGCCAGGCCTCCCCGAGTCTGGGGCTCGCGGGCCTGGGAACCAAGGACCAGAGCGCAGAGACAGGGAGCGCAGGAGCCCGGGGACTGTGTGGCAGTCCCGGGGGTCAGGGACCCAGAATTGGGAGTGGGGGCGAGGCAGGACCCCAGAAGCCCGAGGAACTGGGGCCCAGGGGAGATCTGAGCTGGGAATGAAGGGACACAGGAGCCCAGGACTGGGAGCTCGAGGTGCGGGAATCAAGATTAGCGCGGGGGGTGGTGGTGCGGGGGCGTGGGTAACCAAGAATCTGGGGCTCTCTCACAACCTACGCCCGTCTGGAGTCCTGGGAAGGTCACGATTGGGACCCAAGTACCCCCACGTCGGGGACCCCTCACACAAAAGCCCCCCACCCCACTCCGAGCAGGGCTGGCCGGGCGGGGGGCGGGGAGGTGGCGCGAAGTTCTCGGAGCTCTAAACTCGGAGAAAACTTCCCAGGCCGGAGCGCGGCAAGACCCGGACCCGGACCCAGAGCTGGAGCTGGAGCCAGAGCTGCGCCCGCGCCCCTTCCCCCGCCCGCGGCCCCGCTCCCGCCCCTGGCTGCCAGGACCGGACGGCCCCGGGACCCCGTCCCCGCCTTGGGAAGGGAGGGGAGGGCAGGGGGCGCGAGCCCACGTGCTCCTCTCCGGCTCCGGCGCCCCCTCCCCGCAGCCCAAGCCCCTACCCAGCCTGCCGGGGGGCCCCGCCCCTCCCCCTCCCCACTCTCCCCTCCCCCGCCCGGGACAATGGCCGCGCCGTCTAGACACCCCCTCCCCCCGGCCAGCCTCGCGCTTTCTTTGCCAGACAAAGCGGCACAGCGGCGGGGCCCGGGCCGGGGCTGCAGGGGTGCACCCCGTAAAGGGAGGCCTGGCCGGCAGGGAAGGGATGCGGGCCGAGTGGCCCTGGCCCTGGGTCTCTGGACCCTGACGTGGGGCTCAGCACTGGGAGGGGTGGGGGCTGCGGGAGGAAATGGGCCTCCCCAGCTCAGCCCCGGGGTCGATGGGGCAGGACCAGGCAGGAGCAGCCGCCCCCGCGAGGCCAGCGCACACCCACATGGCCTGTCACACATTCACAGGACACACAGTCTTGGGTCGCACATGCAGAGATGCGGACGTGCGCGTGCGCACACACGCACAGAGTACACCTGCAGAGGAATACACCCAGCTCACACAAGGCACAGACATACACAGCTCACATGTGTTCACACTCGCATGCACACACATTGACACATGTTCACACATACCCTGCACCACCAGCCCAAGACCTCACACACACTGCCTGCACACACTCAGATGCACATAGATGCAAGGACATGCCTACACCCAGCTCACACATGCAGACAGACGGGCACATCCAACCCATACACAGACACACCCAGGCACACAGAGGTCACACACAGACACACAGCTATATACCCAGATACATAGTTCACATACATGGACACACAAAAAGTTTCAGTCTATAAACATCTCTACATCCATGCAGGTCACGCAAACACACGTGTGGCTCACAGGGCCCAGAGCTCAGCAGGGCCCACGGCTTGTGTCACGTGGCCCCCAGTGTGAGTTCGCAAACACCCACGGGCTCCTGTCTGGGTAATAGTGTCCTGTCTGCTTGTCCCTTGAGGAAGGGGACAGAAGCCCTGTTTGGTGCATTCCCATGTCCAGCTTAATTTGTTCTGTCTCTCCCTTTTTATCTGTCTCTGTCCATCTCTATCTCCCTTTTTATCTGTCTCTGTCCATCTCTATCTCCCTTTTTATCTGTCTCTGTCCATCTCTTATCTCCTCCTCTCTGTCTGCCTGCTTCTAGTTTCCTCTTTTATGTCTGTCTCTGTTTTTCTAATTTTCCTCTTCCTCTCCCTTTCTCTCTCTCTCTCTCTCATACATGCACACACAGGCACACATGCACACAGCAGCCCCACACCTGCTGGCACACACAATTCTCCACTAGCTCACACCCTGCCACGCCCCTGACCCATCTGACAGGACAGTTCGACTGTGCCACACCCCAGAGGGACACAGCCCTCAGGGATGGCGACGCTGGACAGGGCAGCCCACATCTTGTGCCGGCTGCCCCTCCCTTCAATACAAACCCTATCCCTGCAACACCCAATGCTGGAGGCACATGGAGTACATGGCTTGGCATCTCTCCCCAGACCTAGCACACAGGCCTGCCCAGCTGGAGTAGATGCCCAACATCAGCGGAAGGAAGACCCATATGCCCCTAGGACTCCCCGCCACTGCCCCCTCCGCAATCCCAGGATCTGGGCACACAGCCCCAGACCTCCCTTCAACACTCAGCAGCACCCTCACTTCCTGCCTTAGCACCCCCCCCCCATTCTGGCAGCTTCTGAGTGCCCACATCTGGCATAAGTCGGCCCCTCCTCCTGCCCGCCCCTGCCTTGTGGTTCCCAGGGCTTGAGCTGGCAGGGACAGCTGCAGCCCTAACAGCTGGGGCCAGGGCGGGGGGCCGTGGGAACTGTGGATGGGGGGCTCCCAGCACTCGCAGAGATGCCCCCAGCCTGGCGCAGCTGTTGCCTGGGGGAGGAAAGGAGGGAGTCTCACTCTGGGCTGGGGTTCCTGGGTGCCTTCCTGACACCCCCACCTTCCTTCACCCTTACCCAGCGCCCCCTTGCCTGGATGGAAGCCCGTGTGCGAATGGAGGTCGCCGCCCCCCCCCCCCCTGCCTTAGCCCCCCCCCCCCATTCTGGCAGCTTCTGAGTGCCCACATCTGGCATAAGTCGGCCCCTCCTCCTGCCCGCCCCTGCCTTGTGGTTCCCAGGGCTTGAGCTGGCAGGGACAGCTGCAGCCCTAACAGCTGGGGCCAGGGCGGGGGGCCGTGGGAACTGTGGATGGGGGGCTCCCAGCACTCGCAGAGATGCCCCCAGCCTGGCGCAGCTGTTGCCTGGGGGAGGAAAGGAGGGAGTCTCACTCTGGGCTGGGGTTCCTGGGTGCCTTCCTGACACCCCCACCTTCCTTCACCCTTACCCAGCGCCCCCTTGCCTGGATGGAAGCCCGTGTGCGAATGGAGGTCGCTGCACCCAGCTGCCCTCCCGGGAGGCTGCCTGCCTGTGAGTGCCTGGCTCTGAGCCATGAGTGGGCCCTGTCCGGGGAGGCGGTCTGTCTTCTCCCCCTGCCTCTGTGTTCATCACAGAGGCTTCTACCACTTCCTACATGTGTGTGCCTTGGGCAACCCCTTGTTTCCCCACTGAATGCAGCAGAGTTAGGAGCAGAGGCTCTGGAGTCTGCCTGGCCTGGGTTCAAATCCCATATCATGTTGCTGATGGCCTGAGACTTAAAACTCTTTAAGCCCCAGTGTCCCAGTCTGGAAGATGGGCCCACCAATGCCAACTTCACAGAATTCTCTGCTGCCTGAGGTCTTGTGTAAATCCCCTGATGGACAGGTAGTTATTCAATCAACAAACTTTCAGGCAGTAGTGACAGTGGCTTGGTAGTAGTGGGTACAGCATCTGCACATTCCCACATCTCAAGATTCAGTGGTGGGGACACAAGAGCCCTGATCTGCCACTTTCTTGCTGTGTGACCTTGAGTGAGTCACTTCCCCTCCCTGAACCTCATTGATCTGTGACACAGCGTGCTTCTCCCTGGCTTGTGACCAGAAGGGGCCCCAAAAATGCAACGTTGGATAATGCAAGGAAAGACAGAGGATTGCGGGAGCAGGGCAGGGCCTTGGGATATTGCTGAGCACAGGCAGACAGAACTCAGTTTGAATTCTGGGCTCAAAGCAAGTGCTTTGAGCTCTCTGTGCCTTAGCTTTTGCATCTGGAAAATGGGGCAATAATAGTTCCCTCCTTTATGGGGCTGATTGTAAAGATTGAGACCCTTCATATGGTGAAACCAGCATAGTGTTGGGCATTCAGTACATGCTTAATAAATGGGATTATCATTATTAATAATGGTAGGGACACAGGAAATAGGTGCCATAAGGTGGAACCTCTCAAGGTTATGGGGAAATGCTTGGTTCCTTTCTATAATATTATCATTAGTAAAAGCAGCTCACCCACTAGCCGTTGATCGATTCATTAATGTATCCATTTATTCAGCAATATGTGTGCCAGGTCCAAGCTGGGTGGGCTGGGTTGACATTAGAGCCCCTTTGAAGTTACACACGCACTTTGGAGCACCACTGTGGCTCACGTGGGTGGGGGTCTTAGCCTGGTTGAGCGGGTTCCTCGGGTTAGGACGGTGGGAGTCAGGGGTAAAGTGGGACCTTACCCAGAGCTACTCATCTGGGAGGCGGAGCCGCGTGGCTGGGCGCCTGCGTTTTGAGCTCCGCGCCTGGAATGCTGCCGACAGGTGAATGCGCCCGCGGCTGCCCCGCCCCCCGACAGGTGAATCACCGGCCCGCGCGGCGGCCCGGAGCCCGGATCGCCCGGAGTGGAGAGAGCTCAGTCCCCAGACCTGGGCCGTGGGAAGCACTCCCCACGCCCCCCACCCCAAGTCTCCTTGAAGGTTCCAAATTCTCGTGTCCTTTCGGGGTCGCCCCAATCTGTCACCCCTCCATGGATCCCCCCAACTCTCCCCTTCAAAGTAGGCTCTCAAACCCTTGTCTCTGTCTCTTAGTGCTCGCCTCCGCAGCCAGTCCACCCCGCCAAGCCCGTGCTCCCCCCCACAACACACACCCCTGCCCCCGCCCGTCTCCCGCAAAGCACAGGCGGTTGGGCGGGGCGCGGGCGAAGCTGGAACCAGCCAGACCGGTCGGCAGGGGCGCGGGGCGCAGAGCGTGGGAACCCGCCCGGGGCGCCGGGAGGGGGCCGCGCGGCCACGCCCTGCCTGACGTGGGCGGGGGGGGCAGTGCGCAGTTCTCGGCGCCCAGAGCAGCACTTCCTCTCCCGGCGAGCAGTCTTGGCTGCCGTCCTTGGCCTGAGGGCTTTGGGAGAGGGCGCTTGGAGGCTGGGTTCTCCCCTTCTTACACCATCTGCACCCGGCCGTGCCCCGACTTGTTTCAGTGGGGGCCGGGGTGAGGGGATCTTGTGGGTGACGCTGAAGACTGAGTCAGCTCCTTAAGTTTAGCCCCGAGCGACCTGCACAAGCCAGAGGAGGAACCGGCGCGAGGGGTGGGTAGCGTCGGGGGACGGGCCTGGACCCTCTTGTCTCTCCAAGCCCCTCCCTCTGACCCCACCGTCTGGAAGTTTCTGGTCTTAAGACCAACCCCCATATTTACCCGCACGTTCAAGGTTGCCTTGGTGGGTTTGGAGGGGGCTGCAGGCTGAAGGACCTTCCTCCAACAAGAGGGCGCCAGCGTTGGTGGCCACCTCCTCGCAACGGAAGGAAGGGTTGTATGTGCCCCCAGGAAAGGAGTTGAGGATTGGTGGGGGTTCTGCCTGTCCATGTGAGAGTCCATATTCGTGAATGAGGCTATGGGTTGGTATCTGAGTATTTGCCAGGGCAACACATCGTGTTGGTGTGTCCTTCTGTGTATCTGTGTATATTTTAGGGTCTGTCTGTGTGTGCCTGGGAACCTGAGACTTCGCATTTCCCGTTTCCTCTACTCTTCCCCACACAGTCCCATGACCCCCTCCCTCACTGTGAAAATGTATTTGCCTTTTCCCCACCCCCATCACTATCCTCCTTATCCTGTGTCTTAGTTTCCTGTGGCTACTGTAACAAGTTACCACAAACTGAGTGGTTGAAACCGACAGAAATTTGTTCTAGCAGTTCTGGAGGCCAGAAGTCTGAAATCAAGGTATTGGCAATCACGGTCTCTCCAACGGCTTTAGCGAAGAGTCCTTCCTTCCCTCTTCCAGCTTCTAGAACCTCCAGGTGTTCCTCCAGTCTCTTCACATGGCCTTCTCTTTCTCTCAAATCTCCCTTTGCCTTTCACTTGTAAGTAAGGACAGTTGTCACTCAATTTTGGGCCCACCTGGATAATCCAGGATGATCTCATCTTGACGTCCATCATTTAATTACATCACTAATTACATCTCTTTTTCCAAGTAAGGTCACAGTCACAGGTTCTGGGACATGGACATAACTTTTCTGGGGCCACCACTCAACCCACTACATCTTTCATGGCCCTAATGGCCCTCACCACCGCCCCACACCGGCATGTTGTTTATTAATTCATTATTTGTATATCTTCTGTTTGCTGGACCTGGCTGTGAACATCAAGAAGGTAGAGGCCACTTTAATTGTGTTTGCTGCTGTATTCCTATTGCTAAGAACTTAGTAGGTGCTCAGGGAATATTTGTTGCATGGATGAATGAGTGTGCGTGTTTGTTTGCTTGTGTGTTTCTTGTCTTTCTTGTGCATATCTCTTGTGTGTTTGGGGCCGTCCCGCCCTCACTTTCCCCACCAGGCCATTTCTGCCCACAGGTGCCCACCAGGCTGGGTGGGTGAACGGTGTCAGCTGGAAGACCCCTGCCATTCCGGCCCCTGTGCTGGCCATGGTGTCTGCCAGAGCTCGGTGGTGTCAGGCACCGCCCGGTTCTCCTGCCGCTGCCCCCGTGGCTTCCGAGGTAAGGGAGGGTCTGGAAGGGAGCCCGGGGCAGGCAAGGGTGTGGTCAGCCCAGGCTCACCCTTTCTGGTTCCGTCCAGGCCCAGACTGCTCCCTGCCAGACCCCTGCCTCAGCAGCCCCTGTGCCCATGGTGCCCGCTGCTCGGTGGGGTCCGATGGCCGCTACGTCTGCTCCTGCCCACCTGGCTACCAGGGCCGCAGCTGCCGAAGCGACGTGGATGAGTGCCGGATGGGCGGACCCTGCCGCCATGGTGGCACCTGTCTCAACACACCTGGCTCCTTCCGCTGCCAGTGCCCAGCTGGCTACACAGGGCCACTGTGTGAGAGCCCCTTGGTGGCCTGTGCCCCCTCGCCGTGCCGTAACGGGGGCACCTGTAGACAGAGTGGCGACCTCACCTACGACTGTGCCTGCCTTCCTGGTGAGGGAGCTGTACCTAAGGGAGGCAGCAGAGGTGGGGGGACAGCAGGCCAGCCTGGCAATGACCATCCTTGCTTCCTCCTCCCATGCTAGGGTTCGAGGGCCAGAACTGTGAAGTGAACGTGGACGACTGTCCAGGGCACCGATGTCTAAATGGGGGGACGTGTGTGGACGGTGTCAACACCTACAACTGCCAGTGCCCTCCTGAGTGGACAGGTGAGCAGTGGGACTAGAGGGAAGACCTTGGGTTGGCATGCACCAGGTGACTAGACTGGTGCATCTGTGTGCCACAGGCCAGTTCTGTACGGAGGACGTGGACGAGTGTCAACTCCAGCCCAACGCTTGCCACAATGGGGGCACTTGCTTCAACACACTGGGTGGCCACAGCTGTGTGTGTGTCAATGGCTGGACAGGCGAGAGCTGCAGTCAGAATATTGATGACTGTGCCACGGCCGTGTGCTTCCATGGGGCCACCTGCCATGACCGTGTGGCCTCCTTCTACTGTGCCTGCCCCATGGGCAAAACTGGTGAGTGGCTGTTTTCCCTGTAGGCAGCAGGGAGCCATTGATGGTTCTTGAGTAGAGGCAAGGATGGAGTGTGACTTGAGTATTAGAATGATTATGCTGGAAGCTAGATTTGGGGTGAAGGATAAGCCTGGGAGAAGCCTGGGAGGAGTCTGGCAAACAGTCCAGGGCAAAAACCATGGGAATTTAGAGCTAAACTGTGACTGAGAAAGAGAGGGGGAACAAGTCCAAACAGAAGTGGCAAAGGTCAGAGAAGGTGTTTGGGAGGGGGACTTGAAATGGAGGGAAGGGTATGTCAGACAGAGGGTACTGCAGAAGCAAAGACTTGATGGTAGGACCCTTTTATAATCAGAAAAAGAATCAGTAGATTTAAAAACAAGTTCCGTCCAGGCCCAGACTGCTCCCTGCCAGACCCCTGCCTCAGCAGCCCCTGTGCCCATGGTGCCCGCTGCTCGGTGGGGTCCGATGGCCGCTACGTCTGCTCCTGCCCACCTGGCTACCAGGGCCGCAGCTGCCGAAGCGACGTGGATGAGTGCCGGATGGGCGGACCCTGCCGCCATGGTGGCACCTGTCTCAACACACCTGGCTCCTTCCGCTGCCAGTGCCCAGCTGGCTACACAGGGCCACTGTGTGAGAGCCCCTTGGTGGCCTGTGCCCCCTCGCCGTGCCGTAACGGGGGCACCTGTAGACAGAGTGGCGACCTCACCTACGACTGTGCCTGCCTTCCTGGTGAGGGAGCTGTACCTAAGGGAGGCAGCAGAGGTGGGGGGACAGCAGGCCAGCCTGGCAATGACCATCCTTGCTTCCTCCTCCCATGCTAGGGTTCGAGGGCCAGAACTGTGAAGTGAACGTGGACGACTGTCCAGGGCACCGATGTCTAAATGGGGGGACGTGTGTGGACGGTGTCAACACCTACAACTGCCAGTGCCCTCCTGAGTGGACAGGTGAGCAGTGGGACTAGAGGGAAGACCTTGGGTTGGCATGCACCAGGTGACTAGACTGGTGCATCTGTGTGCCACAGGCCAGTTCTGTACGGAGGACGTGGACGAGTGTCAACTCCAGCCCAACGCTTGCCACAATGGGGGCACTTGCTTCAACACACTGGGTGGCCACAGCTGTGTGTGTGTCAATGGCTGGACAGGCGAGAGCTGCAGTCAGAATATTGATGACTGTGCCACGGCCGTGTGCTTCCATGGGGCCACCTGCCATGACCGTGTGGCCTCCTTCTACTGTGCCTGCCCCATGGGCAAAACTGGTGAGTGGCTGTTTTCCCTGTAGGCAGCAGGGAGCCATTGATGGTTCTTGAGTAGAGGCAAGGATGGAGTGTGACTTGAGTATTAGAATGATTATGCTGGAAGCTAGATTTGGGGTGAAGGATAAGCCTGGGAGAAGCCTGGGAGGAGTCTGGCAAACAGTCCAGGGCAAAAACCATGGGAATTTAGAGCTAAACTGTGACTGAGAAAGAGAGGGGGAACAAGTCCAAACAGAAGTGGCAAAGGTCAGAGAAGGTGTTTGGGAGGGGGACTTGAAATGGAGGGAAGGGTATGTCAGACAGAGGGTACTGCAGAAGCAAAGACTTGATGGTAGGACCCTTTTATAATCAGAAAAAGAATCAGTAGATTTAAAAACAATATGTGGGGCTTCCCTGGTGGCGCAGTGGTTGAGAGTCTGCCTGCCGATGCAGGGGACACGGGTTCGTGCCCCGGTCTGGGAGGATCCCACATGCCGCGGAGCGGCTGGGCCCGTGAGCCTTGGCCGCTAGGCCTGCGCGTGTGGAGCCTGTGCTCCGCAACGGGAGAGGCCGCGGCAGTGAGAGGCCCGCATACCGCAAAAAAACAAAAAAACAATATGTGGATGTTTCCAACTTCAAATGGTTCAGAAAAAAAGATAGATAAAGCTTACAATAGTTGAATCTAGGTGGTGGGTATATGAATAAACTTTTTTTGTATGTTTGAACTTTTCATAATAAATGATTGGGGGAAAATAGCTACTAAATACAATGCTGATTAGTAAAAACAAAACGCAATACCATATTTGGGGGTGTGGGAGCTTTGGGCAGAGCTGGGGGGGATATCTGCCCTTGACCTCTGCCTACTCCTTCCCAGGACTTCTGTGTCATCTGGATGACGCCTGCGTCAGCAACCCCTGTCACGAGGATGCTATCTGCGACACGAACCCGGTGAACGGCAGGGCCATCTGCACCTGTCCACCTGGCTTCACAGGCGGGGCTTGTGACCAGGATGTGGATGAGTGTTCCATCGGTGAGGGGGCGCCATCTGAGAGTAGGGAAGGAGGGGTGAGGCGGTTGTCAGCTGGCCACACCTACACCCTCTGTGACTCCTCCTGCAGGTGCCAACCCTTGTGAGCACCTGGGCCGGTGCGTGAACACACAGGGCTCATTCCTGTGCCAGTGCGGCCGTGGCTACACTGGTCCGCGTTGCGAGACCGATGTCAATGAGTGCCTCTCCGGCCCCTGCCGCAACCAGGCCACGTGCCTCGACCGTATAGGCCAGTTTACCTGCATCTGCATGGCAGGTGTGTGGTGGGCGTGGCTGGGGCGGGACCTGAGGTGGGGAGGCGGGGTGAGAAAAGCCTCAGGCTGGGCCGGGGAGGGGAGGGAGCTGGGACTGTGAGGCTGAACCCTGGGATGAGGTGGAGGCGGAGCCAGAGCAGGCATGGTCAAGTGGAGTCGGTGGAACCTCAGAGGGTCTGGGAGTGGAGTCTGGACACTACGGGGTGGCAATGACATGAGGGCAGGACCACGGTCTGGAGTGATCAAGGCGGAGGCTGCAGACAGAAATGCACTGATGCCGGGGGTGGGATTGAGGCTGGGCACAAGGCTATGGTGGGCCCTGAGGCTGGGACCTGGGGACAAGACAGAGTCTGAGGACTGGAGAGGGCAAGGGCTGGTCTGAGGGCAAGGGCTGGTCTGTAGGCAAGGCCCATAGGGAGTCTCATAAGCCTTGAACCAGTTGGGGCCACAGATGAATGAAGGTCCAGCCTGAGTCTAAAAACTGAATCTGGGGTTGGGAGGCGGCAAGGCCAAGGCTCAGGGGGACTGTGTGTAAGTGGGAAGGGGGTATGTCCCCCCTCGCTCTCCCTTCAGACCAGAAGCTAACCCCCATTGCCCTAATCCCCTTCCCTCTACCCCCAGGCTTCACAGGCACTTATTGCGAGGTGGACATGGACGAGTGTCAGAGCAGCCCGTGTGTCAACGGCGGGGTCTGCAAAGACAGAGTCAATGGCTTCAGCTGCACCTGCCCCTCGGGTGAGGACTCTGGGCCAGGGAGCCTGAAAAAGATGAGTCTCTGAAGGGGCAAAGGCTCCAGGATGGGAGCTTATAAGACCGTGTTAGTGGTTACCTATCATAACAGAAGCCACCTTATGAAAAACATTGAAATTAATTTAAAACTAAGTAAATGGACTCCCCACCCAAACAAGGCAGCTCTGGTGAGGGGTGACTGCTCTGACCCTGTCTGGCCCTCTGTTCCTCCCACACCCGCCACTCCAGGCTTCAGCGGGGCTATGTGTCAGCTGGACGTGGATGAATGCGCCAGCACACCCTGCCGGAATGGAGCCAAGTGCGTGGACCAGCCGGATGGCTATGAGTGCCGCTGCGCAGAGGGTGAGGGAGGGCCAGTGACAAGTTGGCAGGAATCTGGAGGTGGGGCTAGTGGGGGAAAGGGCCAATAATTACCTTGGGGAAAAGTTGGGGGCAGGGCTGCAGCAAGGCAGGACCTCAGCAGGGCCAATGAAAGAGCCAGGAGGTGGAGCCAATGATGGACACAAGCAGAGGTAAGGCTGGGGGTGAGGCCAAAGGGTCTAGCAGGATAGCTGTGCACTTAACTGGAGGGGTGGGGTCCGACCCCCTACATCCCCAGGCACCTCCCATGTGTCCCCATTTCCAGTGGAGGGCGAGGCAAATCAGGGCTGATAGTGTAAGGATTGGAAGCAGGGTCACTCTAGGGGGGGGATTTAACTGCGGTAGGGTCCTGGCCAGGGACGAGTCTTGGAGCTTGTAGCTGGATGGAATGGAGCTACATTCAGGGGCAGGGCCTGAACTGAGCCCGCCTCCTGTTGGCTCGATGGGCCGGGCCTGAGGTAGAGCTGAGCCAGAATTGGGCAGAAGCCACGGCTGTGGGCAGGACCTTGGCCAGTGGGCAGGGCCTGACCCTCTGTCCCCGTAGGCTTCGAGGGCACGGTGTGTGAGCACAACGTGGATGACTGCTCGCCAGACCCATGCCACCATGGGCGCTGTGTGGATGGCATCGCCAGTTTCTCGTGCGCCTGTGCCCCGGGCTACACCGGCACGCGCTGTGAAAGCCAGGTGGACGAGTGCCGAAGCCAGCCCTGCCGCCACGGTGGCAAATGCCTAGACCTGGTGGACAAATACCTCTGCCGCTGCCCTCCCGGCACCACAGGTGGGGCCGGGGGCTGGGCTGGGGCAGAAACAGTACATCTGGTAGGACACAGAGGGTTCGGGAGTGGTGCTCCTGGTAGGGCACAGTGGTGGCAATCCCTGTCATGTTCCCCTTCCCCAGGTGTGAACTGTGAGGTGAACATTGATGATTGTGCTAGCAACCCCTGCACCTTTGGAATCTGCCGGGACAGCATCAACCGCTATGACTGTGTCTGCCAGCCTGGCTTCACAGGTGGGCAAGTGGCTGCCGTGGAATGGAGGTCTTTATAGGGTGAGGGTGAAATCACCCATCTTTCTTGGCCAGGTTTTGCCCCTCTCTTTGCACACTCTGGTCCAACGAGATTGTCCACACTTTGCCCTGAGACAGTGCTTTCTCTCATTGGCGTGTTGTCCCTATATTAGCTCAAGATTATCCTGGAACATACAGGAAGGTGTTCAGACTCGGGGACTGAGGTGTTTCCGAGTGGGGCCAGGGTAACCCTTGGTGGAAATGAAAGTGATTTCATATAAGTTTGGGGACAAGGCAAGGATGATTTGGAGCAAGGTATCTCTGGGTTGAGGAGGTGGGTATCCTAATTTGCACAAGAGTTGATGTGTTGTGAAGCAAATGAGATTGTCCTTGTTCAAGGGTGTGGCTCTGCCAAATGGGGCAAGGTTGTCCCTCCCCGGTAGCTCGGCTATCCTCGTTCTGGGACGAGGTTGTCTGCCTGCTCCCCAGGGCCTCTCTGCAACGTGGAGATCAACGAGTGTGCGTCCAGCCCATGCGGTGAGGGGGGCTCCTGCGTGGATGGTGAAAATGGCTTCCAATGCCTCTGCCCACCTGGCTCCCTGCCCCCGCTCTGTCTTCCCCCAAGCCATCCCTGCGCCCAAGAACCCTGCAGTCATGGCGTCTGCCACGACGCGCCTGGAGGGTGAGGCCTCTCCCCAACCCCTGATCCCCACTGCTTCCCTGCCCTCCTGCCAGCCCTGACTGCCTCCCCCTTCAGGTTCCGCTGCGTGTGTGAGCTTGGCTGGAGTGGCCCTCAGTGCAGTCAGAGCCTCGCTCGAGATGCCTGTGAATCCCATCCCTGCTGGGCAGGCGGCACCTGCACCAGTGATGGAACGGGCTTCCGCTGTACCTGTCCCCCTGGTGTCCAGGGTGCGTGTCCCCACTTTCCCTCCCCAGGGCTGCCTCCTCCCTTCTTCCTTCTCATTTCCCTTCTGTTCCATTCTCCCTTCCTTCTCTGCATTTATACCCCCCCCCCACTTTTTTTCCTCTCCCATCCCTACCCAGGAGCTTGGGAAGTGGGTATCAAGGTGGGGACCTTGAGGGGAGATGGGAAAATGGAATCTCTCAAGACTGGCTCACTCTGCCTGCCCACTACAGGCCGTCAGTGTGAGCTGCTGTCCCCCTGCGCCCCAAATCCCTGTGAACATGGGGGCTCCTGTGAGTCTGCCCCTGGCCAGCCGGCTGTCTGCTCCTGCCCCCCTGGTTGGCAAGGTACCTCAGCTGCCTCTCCCTCATCTCCTTTGCAACCTGCCCCATACTGGGTGATGCTGGGGACCCAGAGAGGGAGTCACTCCCGGTCCTGCCTTTTAGGGGAGCTTCCTTCTGAGAAGAAACAGAGCTAGACACAAGTACTTGCAGCCTATGTGGTCAGTTCAGAAGAAGAGGAAGGGCTATGGGGTTGGAGAAGCTAGGAATCAGGCTGAGAGTTTTGGGGACAGCCTGGAGGAGCAGACCTCAGTCACAGAATGCATTCACCACCCTCTGAAACAAGGAGAAGGCAGTTCTGGAACAGTGTGTGCAAAATGCCCAGAGGCAAACTTATTGTTCTTGCCTTCGTCCATCTCAGCCTTCAGGTTCTTCCTGAGAGCCAGGTACCCTCAGACCCTACTCTGCGCCTTCTAACCCGGTGTGTTATTTTACTCCCCACCCCCAGGCTCACGATGTCAGCAGGACGTGGATGAATGTGCTGGCCCCTCACCCTGTGGTCCCCATGGTACCTGCGCCAACCTGGCAGGGAGTTTCAGCTGTACCTGCCACGAGGGCTATAGTGGCCCTTCTTGTGATCAGGACATCGATGACTGTGACCCCAGTGAGTTCAGGGGAGCTCTTGGGGGGGGGGGTGCTGACCTAGGGAACAGGTTCATCAAGCCCCTGCATGTGCCTAGCACTGTGTTTTCATTTCATCTTCACAGTTATCTTACTTTCCCCATTTTGCTTATGAAAACTGAGTCCCCAAAGAGGTCAAGTGACTTGCCCAAGGTCATGCAGCAAGTAGAGGGATGAGCTGGGAGAGGACTCTGAAGCCTATATAGATTGCCTCTGGCAGCAAGCAAGTTAGGATTGTGTGTGAAGTATGAGATAACAGGCCCCTAGCGAGTCTCCAGGAGCACTGTTCAATGGACAAATAATGCAAGCCACATATGAATTAAAGTTTTTCTAATAGCCACATTAAAAAGTAAACGAGACAAACAAAAACAGGTTTATTTAACCTAATACATAAAAATATTATCATTTCAGTATAATCAATTTAAAATTATTGAGATATTTTACATTCTTTTTTTTTTCATACTGAGTCTTCACAATCTGAAATCTGGTGTCTGTTTTATGCTTACAGTACATCTCAAATTGGACCAGCCACATGTCAAGGGCTCAAGAGCCGCATGTGGTCAGTGGCCACTTTACTGGCTAGCCCAGGTCTGGAGGACACCTCCTGTGCTGAGCCCAGGACTTAAGCAGACACAACTAGTACTTGGCAGCTCAAAGGGACCTTTTTTTGGCTTCTCCAACCCCTCCCCCCTTCCACATAGGCGAGGTTTCCAGATAACGGAGGGGGTGAGGCCACAGAGGGGACAGAGTTTGATCCCCCTGGCCAAATGTGCCCCACCCAATTAAGCCTGGTTTTCTCCTAATTCCCCTCTACACAAGACATGGCCAGGTCAGGCTGGACTGACAGGGGGCGAGGTGTGTGACCAGACCTCCTCCTTTCTGACCATAGACCCCTGCCTGAATGGTGGCTCATGTCAGGATGGAGTGGGCTCCTTTTCCTGCTCCTGCCTACCTGGCTTTGCTGGCCCCCGCTGCGCCCGAGATGTGGATGAGTGTCTGAGCAGCCCCTGCGGCCCAGGCACCTGCACAGACCACGTGGCCTCCTTCACCTGCACTTGCCCGCTGGGTTATGGAGGCTTCCTCTGCGAGCAGGACCTACCTGACTGCAGCCCCAGGTGGGTGGGGCCTGTCCTGGGAGTCAGGGGCCCTGGCATCGGATGGGGAGTGGGACCTGAGGAGTGGAGACAAGGGGAGTCCTCGGCTTGGCACCCACCTCAGGACTCTGATGCCTGATGGGTTAGTGTCCGGGAAGGGGCAGGCCATCTGTTGGGAGGTCACCTTAGGTACCCTGGTCCCTGAGGGAGCCAGGCCAGACCAGGGTGGGGTCTCCACGTGGCTTCCACGTAGCCCAGAAGTACCTGGTATATCGGGGCTGAGGGACAGGGCGGGGAGGGGCCTCTGCTGGGACTGCAGCTTCTCCTTGGGGTAGGGTTTTTGCCCACTCAAAGCTAGAAGGGGGCCATGGGGGAGGGTGGGGCCTTCTAGGGGGCGGGGCCTGACACACCCCTCCTTTCCCTCCAGCTCCTGCTTCAATGGTGGGACCTGCGTGGATGGTGTGAACTCGTTCAGCTGCCTGTGCCGCCTGGGTTACACTGGCGCACACTGCCAACACGAGGCCGACCCTTGCCTCTCGCGACCCTGCTTGCACGGGGGCGTCTGCACTGCCACCCACCCCGGCTTCCGCTGTGCCTGCCCTGAAGGCTTCACCGGCACGCAGTGCCAGGTGGGCGGGGTCACTGGAGTCTTGGGGGAGAGTCTAGAAGGATAGTCTGAGGGAGGGGCCTGCTGGGTACTCTGACTGGGAAGCCTGCCGGGATCCTGGGGGAGGAATCCGGAGAGGTGTTCTGGAGCCTGCCCAGGACTCCGGAGGAGAAGCTGGGTCCGTTTTCAAGGGTCCCCAAGAGCAGACACCGTGGCCTTCCTTTCCAGACGCTGGTAGACTGGTGCAGCCGCACACCTTGTCAGAATGGGGGCCACTGTGCCCGGACCGGGGCCTCTTTCTACTGCCTTTGCCCCTCGGGATGGAGCGGCCGCCTCTGTGACATCCAGAGTCTACCCTGCAGAGAGGCCGCAGCCCAGAAAGGTGAGGGGGTGCGCGTGACTGGGTTTGGGGGGCTTGGGAGGGTGTGTATGCACATGCTTCCTGCTAGTGTGAGCCGAATGAGAGTGCGACAGGGCATGTAGACATGGTGGGGGATATGTGACTCTGTGACAGCTGGCCAGGACAAGGATGGTGTGTATGTCTATCACCATGAGACAACCAGGATGTCTGCAACGCTGTGTGTGACCTAGCTGGCGTGAGCTTCGAAGGTGTGTGCGTGTCAGTTTCAGGGGATGTGTGGCAACCTGACAGAGTGTGGGTGAGACCTTGGTGACTGAAGCTAGTTGGGGGGTGTTGGGTGGTGCTGTGTGTGATGTGGGCCGGGAGGAGGGAGCCTGCCTGACGCTGCTCTCCTCTGTCCAGGGGTGCCTATGGAGCAGCTGTGTCAGGCTGGTGGGCAGTGCGTGGACAAGGACAGCTCCCACTACTGCGTGTGCCCAGAGGGCCACACAGGCAGTCACTGTGAGCGGGAGGTGGACCCCTGCTTGGCCCAGCCCTGCCAGCATGGGGGCACCTGCCGAGGCTACATGGGAGGTTATGTGTGCGAGGTAAGGAGTGCCCAGTGGAGGGGACAGGGGAGCTAGTCACTCCTGGGTGGGTCTGGCTACACATTTCTGTGTGTCTATAGCCTGGTGTGGTGTCTCTCTCTAGGCATGTCTGCCTTTTTGCTTTTGTGACTCTGGGTATATCTTCGTGGGTGTCATTCTGGGTAGATCTTAGGGTGTCTCTGTCTGGGTGTACTTCTGTCTTTGGTTGTTTCTTGGACATATCTATGTGTGTCTCTGTGCGTGGTGTCTCTTGTTTCTTTGGGTATGAATGCATGTGCCAGTGTCTGAATGTGCATCTCTGGTTGTGTGTGTCTTGTGTGTATCTGGGTATCTGGGTGTTTCTCCTGTGGGTCTGTCTTGTGCATTTGTATCGTGTGTGTCCCTTTGCTCTGAGTGTATCTGTAGCCCTTGTGCCTGCGTGTCCTTCCATGTCTGGATGTGTTTCCATGCACTGGGTGTGTGTGTGTTTCTGCACACTGGGCATGTCTCTGTGTGTTGGATGACTGTATGTGTCCTTTTGCACTGGGAGTCTCTGTATCTTCATGGTGAGTATCTGTGTCTCTCTGGGCTGAGTGGGTCCCTGCCTCACCCCCACCGCAGTGTCCAGCTGGCTACACTAGTGACAACTGTGAGGATGACATGGACGAGTGTGCCTCCCAGCCCTGCCAGCATGGGGGCGTCTGCATTGACCTTGTGGCCCGCTATCTCTGCTCGTGTCCTCCGGGAACTCTGGGTAGGCCAGTGTCAGGGTTGGGGGACAGGACGGGAGGCTGGGTTTCTGACCGCTCCTGACTGCTCCCCATCCCCCCTTCCCCTAGGCGTGCTCTGTGAGATTAATGAGGATGACTGTGGCCCAGGCCCACCCCTGGACCCGGGCCCCCGGTGCCTGCACAATGGTACCTGTGTGGACCTGGTGGGTGGCTTCCGCTGCACCTGCCCCCCGGGATACACCGGCCTGCGCTGTGAGGCAGACATCAATGAGTGTCGTCCAGGTGCCTGCCATGCGGCACATACCCGGGACTGCTTGCAGGACCCAGGTGGGGGCTTCCACTGCCTTTGTCATGCCGGCTTCACAGGTAAGCATGGGAGAGGGGGCTGGCCTGCGATCCTGCCTGTGTTCCCCATTGTGGCTGATCCACGTGCTTCTGCTTGCCCAGGTCCCCACTGTCAGATTGTCTTGTCTCCCTGTGAGTCGCAGCCATGCCAGCATGGAGGCCAGTGCCATCCCAGCCCTGGCGCTGGGGGAGCTCTGACTTTCTCTTGCCACTGTGTCCCGGTAGGTGGGGTGGACACTCACATCAAGGTCTCTGGGAGAGGAGTGGGATCATGCCCTCATGGGAGGGTGTGGCTTTAGGGGGGAAGAGGTGTAAGATGGAAGGGGTTTCTGGGAAATGTTGAAATTTCCTGGAGGTTGTGTGTTTGTGTGTGTGTGTCCGTCTGGAATTTGGAGTTGTGGCCTGTTGGGGAAGGCTGGGCTTACCTGCAAGGTGGGGCTCCAGTGCAAGAGGGAGAGGTTGAGCCAGACCCGGGGAGACTGGAGGTCCAACCTTTCCCAAGTCCTGATCCCCCATATTCCCCTCTCTCTCCCCCTTCAACCCTCAATCCCCTTCTCCACCCTTCCATTTCTCTTTCCCGCCTTCCTCTCTGTCTCCTCGCCTTCTCTCCCTCCATCCCCTGCCCCCGCACTTTTTTTTCTCTCCTTTCCCCCCACCCAACCCACAGCCGTTCTCCGGCCCGCGCTGCGAGCGGGTGGCACGTTCCTGCTGGGAGTTGCAGTGCCCCGTGGGCGTCCCGTGCCAGCAGACGGTCCGTGGACCGCGCTGCGCCTGTCCCCCGGGGCTGTCGGGTCCCGCCTGCCGGGGTTCCCGGGGGTCGGCACTGGGAGCCGCCAATGCCAGCTGCGTGACCTCCCCCTGCCTCCACGGGGGCTCCTGCCGCCCGGAGACGCTGGCGCCCTTCTTCCGCTGCGCGTGCGCGTCAGGCTGGGCTGGGCCGCGCTGTGAGATACCTGCAGCGGTGCCCGAGGCCCCCGAGGAGCCGTCTTGCCCGAGAGCCGCCTGCGAGGCCAAAAGCGGCGACAAGCGCTGTGACCGAGAGTGCAACAGCCCAGGCTGCGGCTGGGATGGCGGCGACTGCTCGCTGAGCGTGGGCGACCCCTGGCGGCAGTGTGCGGCGTTGCAGTGCTGGCTCCTCTTCAACAACAGCCGCTGCGACCCCGCCTGCAGCTCGCCGGCCTGCCTCTATGACAACTTCGACTGCCGCGCAGGCGGCCGGGAGCGCACCTGCAAGTGAGCCGGTCCTCACTCTGTGTCTTGTCTGTCCATGTGTCACATCTGACCATCCATGGACCCTGCCTCTCTATCTGCCCATCCGTTTGCCTTGGTCTGTCAGTCAATCCTTAATCTGTCTGTTGGGTTGTCCCTTCACTTGACCCATCTGTTTCTTGGTGTACCGTTTGCCCATCCATGTGTCATTTGTCTGTCTGTCCATCCTTGTTCCCTGCCTGTCTATCAGTGTGCCCACCTGTCTGTTCATCCATGTGCTCCTTTTGTCTGTTTTTCTGCTTCTGCACTCCATCTGTCCCTCCCTATGCCCTGTTTGTCTTTCTGTCCATCCATGAATTCCTTTTGTCCCTCTATACACCCAACTGTCTGTCTGCACACCTGCTTGCCCATCCTTGGACCTCATCTGTCCATCTGTCTGTCTCTATGCCCCATCTGTCCTTCTTTGTGCCCCGCCTGTTCATCCATATGCCTCTTCTCTCTGTCCTTCTGTCCATTCACACACCCTTTTTGCCCCTCTATATGCCCATCCATCTGTCCATGCTCCTGCATGTCTGTTCCTGCCCCTCTTCTGCCATTCTCTATGTCTGTTCATGAGCCCTGTCTATTTGTCCTATGCATTCCATCTGTCCATCCCTGTGCTGTGCTCTGTGTGACCCTCTGTGTGTTCCTCTGCCTGGAACCCTTTCCTTACTTTTATCTTCCTGTCCTCATTCCCACCCTCACTCTCCCCCTTGCTCATTCTGCTCCAGCCACCCTGGCCTTTCTTCCATTCTTCAGATTCCCCAGGCTTGGCCCCACCTCAGGGCCTTTGCACTGGCTGTTCCCTCTGCCTGGAATGCTCTCCTTCAGGAAGCCACATGGCTCCTCCCTCACCTCCTTCAAGTTTTTGCTCAAGCAGCGACCTTCTCAGTGAGCTCCTCCCTGGCCACCCACCCCCAGCCTTATTTTTCTCCTTAGCATTTAATTCCATATAGATGTGTGTGTGTGTGTGTGTGTGTGTGTGTGTGTGTGTGTGTGTTTAAATTTAGCCTAAATTTAGCCTTTATTGGTGTGTGATCGAAATGCTGTATATTCTGCTCACTCATCTCCTTTAATATCCGTCTCCGCCCACTGTAATGCCAGCTCCACGTGGGTAGGGATTTATGTTGGGGCGATATCCTTAGAGCCTACGGTAGCGCCCAGCGCATAACAGGTGGCTCTCAGTAGTTATTGACTTATTAATAGTTACAAAGCAATGGCTGTGTTTGCAGAAAGCCTGATACATTCCACAAGCACGTGGATACGTTCCAGTTCTCTGCGCTTGCGCTGTCTCCAGGGTCTGGGTGCTCTGTGGTGTTTGCGTGCAGCGGAGTTGGCGGCTCCCTTGACCCCGCCCCTCTCTGTCCCCAGCCCGGTGTATGAGAAGTATTGCGCGGACCACTTTGCCGACGGCCGCTGCGACCAGGGCTGCAACACAGAGGAGTGCGGTTGGGATGGACTGGACTGTGCGGGTGAGGTGCCAGCTCTGCTGGCCCGAGGTGTCCTGGTGCTCACTGTGCTGCTGCCGCCGGAGGAGCTGCTGCGCTCCAGTGCCGACTTCCTGCAGCGGCTCAGTGGCATCCTGCGCACCTCTCTGCGCTTCCGTCTGGATGAGAACGGCCAGGCTATGGTCTTCCCTTACCACCGGCCTGGTCCTGGCTCCGAATCCCGGAATCGGCGGGAGCTGGCCCCTGAGGTGATCGGGTGAGTGACTCCCCCCGGGGGAGCCATGGCGCCCACGCAGATGCTAGGCCGGGCGTGGGAAGGGGCACCATTCCTCAGGTCTTGTGCATTTACTTCCCTTAACATCTGGGAGAGCCTTCTTGGCAATACATACAGCGTCACACAATGCATGCATCTCAGTCTCTCGGCACCATTGACATTTGGGGCCGGATCATTCTTTGCTGTGAGGGGCTGTCCTGTCTTGTGCACTGTAGGATGTTCAGCAGCATCCCTGGCCTCTATCCACTAGATGCAAGCAACGCACCTCCCCTCCCCTAAGATGTGACAACCCAAAATGCCTCCAGACATGGGCAAGGGTCCTTTGAGGGAACAGAATAGACCCTGGTCTAGCGCTATTTCCTTCTGGAGAGGCAGGGGTATAGCAGAGTGTTTAAGGGCATGTGTAGTTTTTTGTTTGTTTGTTTTAGAAATGGAAAATATAGAACTCTCCTGCTGGGGGCCTGGCAGAGGGGCCAGAAGGGAGATGTGGCTTCTGAGCAGAGTAGGATGTGCCACAGGGAGGAGGGCTGGAGGCTAGAGATGAGGGGCAGGGCCTCTGACTGGGTATGGCTGGGATGGGGGAGACGGAGAGGATAGTTGATGGATGTGCCAGTCCCTGGCTGGGGTGACTGAGTTGCTGGAAGTGGTCTCATCAAGGTGAAGACACAGGGTGAAAGCCAGAGGGATCTGGGCGTCTCGGAGAGACCCTCAGGAGGCAGTTGGGGTCGGAAGATTGAGAGAAGAAAGAAAAAAGGGTGTGGCAATCATTGCAGCCATGGGAGGGACACAAAGAAGTGGGGAGAGATGTGGGGACAGAAGGGTCATCTGGGGACACTGAGTCCTAAGGATTGGTTGAAGGAAATTAGCTCAGAAAAGAGAAGGGGGAGAGCCAGGGCCCAGGGCACTGGGCATCCCAAAGAAGGGAGATGTTTGGAGGGTTGGGTTCCTGGAAGCAGAGCCTGAGATGGAGATTCAGATACATGTGATGTATTGGAAGGGTGCTCTCAGTAGGCAGGGAATGGGGCAGGAGAGGAACTGAAGCAGGAGGTAGCCTCAGCCAGGGTCCGGCCTCAGCCAGAGTCTAGCCTCAGCCTGATCCCTTGGAGAGCTCTGGAGGGTGAATAGCACCTCACAGTTGGTCCCACCTTGAGACAGGAGGGCCAGCTTTTGTACACCCCACATGAGCCAGTCCCTGGCTGAAGGCTTCCCTAAGGGGTGTCACCTCCCAAGTGAAGGGATCCCCACTTTGCTGAGGCCAGAGAGGCAGCTGTCAACTGCTAGAAGCCAATGCTCATAGCAGGCAGGAGATGGACGCACCAGGCTGATGAAGCAGAAGTTGACATGAAAACAATGACCGTTGGATTCATGGCTCAGAGGACACTGGTGGCCACAGCAAGACTCGTTTTGGGAATTGTTAAAGAATTTTGAACATATACGAAAACAGAGCAGGGTAATGAACGTCTAGGTACTTAGGACCTAGCATTGACAATTAACACATATGGGCCATTATTATTTCGTACATAGTCCCTTCAATTTGTTCTAGTTCCCACGTTATGTTGAAATAATTTCTAGATAGCATGTCGTTTCGTACGTAGACATGTCAGTATGTTTCTGTAAAAAATAAGCTCTTTTCTCTAAAACACAATAATACCATGATCACAGTTCAAAAAATAAATATCCTTAATATCACCAAATATATAGTAAGTGTATTTAAAAAAAGACTGGTTTTGGGGTTGTGGTGGAGTTGGATGCTAGATAGGGGGCAGTGGTGGCATGGTGAGTAGAGATGCTCGAGCCTGGTGCAGGGCAGTGGGGATGGGGCATGGTGCAGGGCTTGTAGGAGTGCCTGCTGAGTCTGCCTGTCCCTCTGTTGTGTCCCCGCAGCTCTGTGGTGATGCTGGAGATTGACAACCGTCTGTGCCTGCAGTCGCCTGAGAATGACCACTGTTTTCCCGACGCCCAGAGTGCGGCAGACTATCTGGGAGCGTTGTCAGCGGTGGAGCGCCTTGACTTCCCGTATCCACTGCGGGCGGCACGGGGTGAGGGCCAGCCTGGCGGGTGATGAGGGTGGAACCGGGGCTCCCATGGTGGGGTGGGCCTTGGCCCCTGGTTGAAACCCCCTGCTTCCTGCCCGCAGGGGAACCGCTGGAGCTGCCAGAGCCAAGCGTGCCGCTACTGCCCCTGCTGGCTGCGAGCGCCGTCTTTCTGCTGGTCATTCTCATCCTGGGCGTCATGGTGGCCCGCCGCAAGCGTGAGCACAGCACCCTCTGGTTCCCCGAGGGCTTCGCGCTGCACAAGGATGCTGCAGCTGGCCACAAGGGCCGGCGGGAACCCGTGGGCCAAGACGCTCTGGGCATGAAGTAAGGACCCTGACTCAGCCCATTCCCTGTCCCTGACTGTGGGGCTTTGTGAGCCCTTGAGCCCACCTTGACCTGACTTTGACCTCTGACCCCTACCTGACCCTAACTTCAGACTCCAGCCTGGAAACCCAGTGTTCATCCCCTTGACCACTGACTCGATAATCCCTGGGAATCACCCCTGATGCGTGACCCTTGGCCCCATTTCCTATGATCCAGTTCCCTCACTCAGATCCTACTCTGACTCTACCCTGAACCCTCCCTGACCCCAGCTTCTCAGATTTCACCCTGACACTCAAAATTTGTTCCCACATGACTACTGATCTCGTGATCCCTGTCTGCATCCCAATCCCTTGCTGGCTCCGTGACCCTATCCTCTATGACCCCCCAATATCACCTCTGACTCTAACACACCCTGACTTTTGACCTCACCTCTGACCCCATGTCCACCCCAACTCAGTGCTCATTCCCCACGATCCTCAATCTTGGCCTTGGCCGTGGGCTTCACCTCCGACTCCCTGGCCTGTCCCTCGAGACTCCAACCCCACCCTGACCTAATCCCTGAATTTACCCCTCTCCTGTCACCCTGTGACCCCCTGCCCCTCTCTACAACCTCCTCGATCCGGGCTACATCTCTTACCTGTTATGAGGATAACTCTATCCTCCATGACCCCTGACGTCACCTTCTATAACCCCTGCTATATGCCTGGGACCCTCACCTGTCCCACAGCTGACTGCTCTGACCTCTGACCCCACTCCTGTGCTTCCCCAGTTCCACCTTAAGACCCTGGCCGTCACCCATCACAACCCCTGATGGTACCCGCTGCAACCTTGACCACATCCTGCATCCCCTCAATGGACCGTGTCTCTTGACCCTGCACCCTGCCCCTACTGACCCATTGTCCCCTCCCTCCCCCCGCCCCACAGGAACATGGCCAAGGGTGAGAGTCTGATGGGGGAGGTGGCCACAGACTGGATGGACACAGAGTGCCCGGAGGCCAAGCGACTGAAGGTTGTGTCCCCTCCTCTGACCCCTGCCCTCAGGATCCTGGGTTGGGGCTTGATGGTCAGTGGGAGAGCCAGGAAAATCTCTGCTGTCCCTGGCTCTGGAGAACAGTCACAGCACTCACCCCATCCTGGTCCTGGCATCTTTACAGACGGGATTCCCCTGACCCAGACAGTGACTCTGCTTTCTCTCTGCTGCATCCAACTTAGTCCAGCATGCCCAGCCTGAGAGCACTCCCAGCTGGTCTTTTCCTGTCCTGGGGCCACAGCCGCGGGCCCTGTCTTAGTCAGCTAGGGCTGCCATAATGAAATACCACAGACTGGTGGCTCAAACAGCAGACACTTATCTTCTCACAGCTCTGGAGGGTGGAAGTCCAAGATCAAGGTGCTGGCAGGGTTGGTTCTTGGTGAGGGCTCTCTTCCTGGCAGGTAGAATGTGCTTTCTCACTGTGTCCTCATGTGACCTTTCCTCTGTGTGTGCATAGAGAGAGAACTCTGGCATCTCTTCCTCTTCTTATCAGGACATTGGTCCTATTGAATTAGGGCTCCACACTCATGATCTTATTGAACCTTAATTACTTCATTAAAGGCCCTGTCTCCAAATATAGTCATGTTGGGGGATTAGGCCTTCAGCATATGATTTTTGGGGAGCACAGTTCATAACAGCCTCCTGCTAGCATTACTTTGACACTTGGTGAATGTCTTGAATGTACACAAAGTATCTTAGTTCATCTTTATGAAGATGCTATAAAGTAGCTATTGATACACACCTCCATTCTTAGCTGCCTCTCCCCTGCCTATGTTTTCTTTTTTTTTGGCCGCACTGTGTGACTTACAAGATCTTAGTTCCCCAACCAGGGATTGAACCCCAGCCCTCGGCAGTAAAAGCGTGGAGTCCCAACCACTGGACCACCAGGGAATTCCCTCCCCTGCCTACGTTTTAATATTTGTTGAAATGAAGACATCTATTACAATTGACAGCTAAAGAAATCTGCTTGCCCCAGGCTTTTTTTTTCTTTCTCATCCAAAAGTGGGTGTTAAGTATATGGTACAGAATGTTTACGATGGCATTTTAGCACTGCGGAATGATTGCATCATCCTTATTTTACCAATGAGAAGCTCAGAGCTCTAATGTGATTTGCCTAGGGTCACAAGCCTACTAAGTGACAGTGTCAGACATTGAATCCACATTGAAGGCTGTCCCATCCTCCATGGCCCTTTCTGGTTAGCTGTCCATCACCTGGCTCTCCCCTTTCATGAAATTCAACTCCCCACCTGGGTCCTTAAGCTCAGGTCTGGCTTGATCAGGCTCTGTGTTTGGTGCAGGCTGTTAAATGCCCAGGCAGGCTAGTTAGGGATATTCTGTCCTGTTTTCATAACTTCATTCTTCCCGTCTGGACCATGAGTCTGAGATTTATTGAGCTCCTCTGAGGGGCCCAGGTGCTAGACTCCTGAGGGTAAATCAGTACATTTGTGTGTGATTATTTGGTCCTGATACCTCATGTTCATATCTGTGGTATCCAGGGCAACTCCTTGCTTCTCACCTTTCACTCCTTTCCCAGATTAATACTGGGAATTATTATTTTGTTTAAAGATTTATTTATTATTTATTTATTTATATATATTTTTGGCTGCATCAGGTCTTAGTTGTGGCATTCGGGATCTTCGTTGAGGCATGCGGGATTTTTCACTGCAGTGCACAGGCTGTTCGTTTTGGTGCGTGGGCTTCTCTCTAGTTGTGGCACGTGGATTTTTCCCTTCTCTAGTTGTGCTCAGGCTCCAGGGCACGTGGGCTCTGTAGTTGCGGCATGTGGGCTCTATAGTTTGTGGCACGTGGGCTCTAGTTGAGGCGTGAGAGCTCAGTAGTTGTGGCATGCGGGCTTAGTTGCCCCAAGACATGTGGGATCTTAGTTCCCCAACCAGGGATCGAACCTGCATCCCCTGCATTGTAAGGCGGATTCTTTACCACTGGACCACCAGTGGTAATTGGGAAATCCCAATACTGGGAATTATTATTATTGCGGGATCCCTCTACTCCCACATTTCTTTAACCAGTGATTTGGAATTTCCAGAATACAAGTCTTGCATTTCTTCTGTTGAATTTAATTTTAAAGTTTTTTGTTCTTTTTCATACCGTTGTCAATAGAATTGTTCTCTTAATTTCATTTTTGGTATGTTCCTATCTAGTGTATAGACAGTTGTGTGCTGACAGGTGTTATGCTCTGTGTCTTTTCCTTTTTTTTTTTTTTAACATCTTTATTGGGGTATAATTGCTTTACAATGGTGTGTTAGTTTCTGCTTTATAACAAAGTGAATCAGTTATACATAGTCTTCCTTTTTTTAAAATTAAAAAAATATTTTATTTATTTTATTTTTAATTTTTTGGCCACACTGCACGGCATGGTGGGATCTTAGTACCCTGCGTCCCCTGCATTGGAAGTGCGGAGTCTTAACCACTGGACCACCAGGGAAGTCCCCTCTGTGTCTCTTCCTTGATCACTACCGTGGGTTCCCAGACCCTCTGCCCTTCTAACCCGGATTAAAATCCCAGTTCTTCCTCTTATGAGTTCTCTGAGCTCCAGTACATCAATTTCCCATTTCCTTATCTATAAAAGAAGCAGGGTGTTAATGGTTTCTTGGGGCCATGTGTGCATCTCCATGAGAGAAACCTATGGGAATGCCCAGACTGTCCCTCTAACTGTGTCTCCCAACCCCTTGTGAGAACCTGGGTCCTTGTGCCTCCAGGTAGAGGAGCCTGGTGTGGGAGCTGAGGATGCTGTGGATTGCCGCCAGTGGACTCAACACCACCTGGTTGCTGCCGACATCCGTGTGGCACCAGCCATGGCATTGACGCCACCACAGGGTGATGCAGATGCTGATGGCATGGATGTCAACGTGCGTGGTCCAGGTCAGGCATCCCTCCCTCCAGGATGCCCTTTATCCATCCTACTCATGAGAGGTTGCATCTGGGTCTGTTTCTGGGGAAAGCTGGGTGTGTCTGGGTGTCCGTCTGTGGGGGTGTGTGTTAATCAGGACTTTTGGTTGTAACTTTTAATAGCCCAACTCAAGCTAACTTAAGTAAAACAAGGGATTTACTGGCTCATGTAAATGGAAGCTTCAGGCACATTTGGATCCAGGACTCAACACCTCTTGGCTCCACAGCCCAAGTAGGCTTTTTCCTGCAGGCACTGATAGCTACAGGTGGGACAGGCCTTACAAAATCTTTTTCCCATATGTACCAGCAAAAGTCCCAGGATGAGTTCTGATTGGATGGACATACCAATTCCTGAACCAATCAGTGTGGCCTGGGGCCTGGAATATGCAGATCGACAGGCCTGAGCTATATTCCTGTCCTTGAAGGAAGGATTTGGCTTTACCTAGGGCTTGAGGATGGAGAATGGGATGCAAGTAGCCTCCTAAGGGAAACAAGAGCAAATGCTCATGAAGAGTATAGCAGACCATGTTATCTGGATCCTCTTGGATTTGTCTTTGCCACATTTTGGGATATGCCTTCCCCAGCTCTGTTTTTTGCTTTTGCTCCCAATGACCAGGACCTATGGCTCTCTTTTGAAGAGAGCTGGGGAAGAGAGCCTAACCCTTCAGGCTACCTGGGGCCTGAGGTGCTTGGTATTTTATGTCCCTGGGGGCGGCTCCTGACCAGTGGATGCAGGAGTATGAAAGGCTCAGCTCCTTTGACTCAAGCTGGATTACAACTCTGGGGTATAGCTCAGCTTCCACAGTCCCCCTTTGGGATCAGGCTGAAATAACTCTCCAGGCATTTGCCCAAGGTTGCACACTTGTTTGACTGCCTCCCTCCTTCGTTCTGTGTCCCCTACTACCTAGGAGCCCTTCTGTGACAAATCACATGCCCATGAATCCTCATCCTGGGTTGGCTTCTGGGGCACCTGACACAGGTGTGTGTGTGTGATGGGAGGATTTGCCATTCCCTCTTGTGTTTCCACATGTCCCACTTCCTCCTAATGCAGTGCCCTCAATCGTATTCCCCAGAAAGGCCCTGTGCCCACCTCCCTTGTGACACACTCCTGGTCCCTGCAGATGGCTTCACCCCGCTAATGCTGGCCTCCTTCTGTGGGGGGGCACTGGAAGCAATCCCAGCTGAGGAGGACGAGGCAGAAGACACGTCAGCCAGCATCATCTCAGACCTTATCTGCCAGGGGGCACAGCTTGGGGCTCGGACTGACCGCACGGGTGAGACGGCCCTGCACCTGGCTGCCCGCTATGCCCGGGCTGATGCGGCCAAGCGGCTGCTGGATGCTGGGGCAGACACCAATGCCCAGGACCACTCAGGCCGCACCCCCCTGCACACAGCCGTCACTGCTGATGCCCAGGGCGTTTTCCAGGTGAGATGGGCTCACCTCTTTGGACTTCAGAGCTGGGACAGGCATCAGACCGACTTGGGTTCAAGCCCTGGTTCTGCCTTTCAGAGCTCCTCTTTCTCATTTGTAAGATGGGGATATATGGGAGTACAGTTTCTGGCAAGAAGCTATTCCCTGAACCTCATCAGTTCCATGGGGTGTATTGGTTGGGGTCCTCATAGGGCTTAGAGGTGCTTCTCATCCCTTTGTTCTTGCCATGACTCCTCCTGCTGTGCCCCATCTCCCTTAGATTCTCATCCGGAACCGCTCCACAGACCTGGATGCCCGCATGGCAGATGGCTCCACAGCGCTGATCCTGGCGGCCCGCCTGGCAGTGGAGGGCATGGTGGAAGAGCTCATCGCCAGCCATGCCGATGTCAATGCTGTGGATGAACTCGGTAGGCTGTGGCGGGTAGTGGTGGGTGGGGGCTGAGAGGGTGTCATCTGGGCCCTGACTGTTGGTGTGAACTCACACCCACACTGACACCCAGTCAATGAAACTCGTGTACTCATAACAGGGTTTCAACATGGACCTACACTCATGCATTAAAAAAAAAAAAAAAATTGGCTCCCATTAGCCCATACTGTGTGGCAGTGGTTCAGGAAAAGGTGCCCTTCCCAAGACACTTCCCTTCCATCTGCTTTGTTAGAAGAACTTACTCTGGTGCCATCTGCTGGACAACTGGTGTAATAAATTTGCGAATCAGCCAGATCTATAGGTGAGGGCCGCTCGGTCCCTGGAGGTGGCTTACTTGCACAACAGTGACCTGCCCTTTGACTCTTAGAAACAGCCTTTGGAGCAGGTGTTCTCAATCTCAGCAACATTGACATGTGGGGTTGGATCATTCTTTGTGGTGGGGGGCCGTCCTGTGTAGTGAAGGATGTTTTTTTAAATTTATTTATTAAAAAAATTTTTTTTATTTAAAAATTTTTATTGGAGGATAGTCGATTTACAATGTTGTGTTAGTTTCAGGTGTACAGCAAACTGAATCAGTTATACATACACGTATATCCACTCTGTTTTAGATTCTTTCCCATCTAGGCCATTACAGAGCATTGAGTAGAGTTCCCTGTGCTATATAGGAGGTCCTTATTAGTTATCTATTTTATGTATGATAGTATGTATGTGTCAATCCCAATCTCCTAACTTATCCCTCCCCCCTTGTTCCCCTGGTAACCATAAGTTTGTTTTCTACATCTGTGGCTCTATTTCTGTTTTGTATATAAGTTCATTTGTACCATTTTTTTTGTACCATTTTTTAAGATCCCACATATAAGCGACATCATATGATATTTGTCTTTCTCTGCCTGACTTACTTCACTCAGTATGACAATCTCTAGGTCCATCCATGTTGCTACAGATGGCATTATTTCATTCTTTTTTTGTGGCTGAGTAATATTCCACTGTATATATGTACCACATCTTCTTTATCCAGTGTAGGATGTTAAGTAGCATCCCTGGCTTCCACCCACTGATGCCAATAGCACCCCACCTCTCAGTTGTGACAACCAAAAATATCTCCAGGCATTGCCAAATGCCCCTTAGAGGAAAATCACCCCTGGATGGGAAATAGGGCTTTAGAAGAGCACTGTCCAATAGAACTTTCTGTGATGATGGAAATATTCTTAGTCTGTTCTGTTCAATATGGTAGCCACTGGCATGTGCTGTCAAGCACTTGAAATGTGGCTGGAGTGAGCAAAGAACTGTTTTATTTCATTTAATGTTTTAACCTTTGTTTTGCCTACTTAAAAATACCCCAGCTGTACTGACATATAATTCAGGTACCATGCAATTCATCCATTTCAAGTATAAAATCCAATGATTTTTAGTAAAACCACATAGTTGTACAAATATCATCATCATAAAATTTTAAATGTTTTCATCACCTGAAAAAGAAGCCCTCACCTCTTAGCCATCACCCCTTCAATCCCCCTCATCTTCCTGGCCCTTAGGCAACCGCTAATGTACTTTCTCTCTATATGGATTGGTTATTTCATATAAATGGAATCATACAATATGTGGTCTTTTTTGACTGGCTTCTTTCACTTAGCACGATGTTTTTGAGGTTTACAAATGTTGTAGCGTGTATCAGTATTACTTCTTTTTTGTTTTTTAATGAATAAATAATATTCTGTTATATGGATATACCACATTTTGTTTATCCATTCATCCACCGATGGACATTTGGGCTGTTTCTGATTTTTGGCTGTTATGAATAATGCTGCTATGGACAGTCCTGTATCATTTTTTGTGTGGACATATGTTTTCATTTCTCTTGGGTATATCCCTAGGAACAGAATTGCTGGGTCACATGGAAACTCTGTTTAACCTTTTAAGGAACTGCCAGACTGTTTTCCACAGTGGCTGCCCTGTTTTACATTCCTACCAACAGTGTATGAAGGTTCCAGTATTTCCACATCCTCACCAACACTTGCTATTATCTTTTTTTTTTTTAATTTTTATTTATTTATTTTTTATTATCTGTATTTTTGTTCTAGTCTTCCTAGTGGATGTGATTTAGTATCTCATTGTGGTTTGATTTGCATCTCCCTGGTGGCTAATGATGTTGAGCATCTCTTCACATGCTTATTGTCCACTTGTGTATCTTCTTTGGAGAAATGTCTATTCAGATTCTTTGACCATTTTTAAAGTGGGTTATTCGTCTTTTTATTATTGAGCTGTAGAAGTTCTTCATACAGTCTAGGTATGTCTCTTATCAAACATATGGTAGGTTTAATATATTTGTAGGTTTTCTTTTTACTTTCTAGGTGGTGTCCTTACAAGCACAAAAGTTTTCATCTTGATGATGTCCAATTTATCTATTTTTGTCGTTTTTGTTATTGTTGCTTGTGTTTTGGGTGTCATATCTAAGACTCCTTTACCTAATTCAAGGGCATGAAGATTTACTCCTATGTTTTTTTCTAAATGTTTTATAGTTTGAGCTTTTACATTTAGGTCTTTGACTCATTTTGAATTATTTTTTTGTATATGGTGTGTAGTAGGGGTCCAGCTTTATTGTTTTGCACGTGGAGATAACAGTTGTCCCAGCACCTTTCGTTGAGAAAGCTATCCTTTCCCTGTTAAATGGTCTTGGTACCAATTTAATTTAATTTATTTTACTGTTTTTTTTCTTTTGGCTGCCCTGTGCGGCATGTGGGATCTGTTTCCCGACCAGGGACTGAACCCAGGCCACAGCAGTGAAAGCCCGGAATCCTAACCACTAGACCACCAGGGAACTCCATTTTTTTTTTTTTTTTTTGTAATTTTAATTTACATAAACTAAAGAACCACATGTGACTGGTGGCCTGGACAGCACAGCTCTAGGTACCACTGAGTGAGGTCCACGTAGTACCCCCCGTATATGGAGAGTTACATCTACAGGTGTGCACACACATGGACCCAAACACAGTTACTCAGATACTCGTGGCAGGCCTACCCTCCCCCCATCCCAGGCCATATTCTAGACATTTTCTGTCCCCCTGCTGTTGGGGGGCCAGAAAATGAGCCTGGTCCTGACCCTGACCTTCCTTCACTCCCTCCCCGCCCCAGGAAAATCAGCCTTACACTGGGCTGCAGCTGTCAACAACGTGGAGGCCACCTTGGCCCTGCTCAAAAATGGAGCTAACAAAGACATGCAAGATAGCAAGGTGAGCCCCAGCCCTTGGCCCACCTGGGAGTCAGCCCTGGCACAGCTTCCACAGGTGGCAGAGAGCAGGTTGGGGTAGGCTAGTGGGGGCATTCACCCTGCCTGCAGCCAGCTTTCAGGTGTGGGACTTGGGCCCAAGGGGTTTCAATAGTGGATCAGAGGAGGAAGTGTATGGCAGTTGCTGGGTGACCTTGGGCAAGTTGCTTAACTCTTTTGAACCTCTGTTCTCATCCTCGAAATGGGGAAGCAATGGTACCCACCTCATTGCCTCTTTCGAGGATTCAGTGAGCTAAAGCTTTTATAAAGTGCTTTAGCACATCCTCAATAAAAGGTAGATGTTATGATCGTTGTTTAAAAACCCTTGCAAGGTGGTATTAGTCTCATTTTACAGATGAAAGAGTGAGGCTCAAAGGGGTGCGGGGTTGGATTCCATCCTTATTTAAAATTTCCAATATATTCATTATGGATTCTTTTTGCATCGATCTTAATTTAAAATTTTTTCATTAAAATATCATTTATTTTGATGCCCCCTTAAATTTTATGCCTAAGGCGAGTGCTTCACCCTCCTCACCCTGGTCCTGGCTTTTGTGGCCTGAAGCTTAGTGGGTGCTGGATGAATGTGGCTTAAAGGAAAGAACTTGCCCAATTTTCCCCAGCAGAGCTGAGATTCCGACCGAGGTCTGTCTGGCTGGAGAGTATGAACTCTTAGATCTCCGGTTCCCCCAGAGACGGGAGGCCTCTGTGATGTTAGCCAGCAGTTAATCCTGACTCTTGTGACCCTGACATCTTGTGGGTTCTGGGCCGCCACAGGAGGAGACTCCGCTGTTCCTGGCTGCCAGGGAGGGCAGCTTTGAGGCTGCCAAGCTGCTGCTGGACCACTTTGCCAACCGTGAGATCACAGACCACCTGGACAGGCTGCCGCGGGATGTGGCCCAGGAGCGGCTGCACCAGGACATCGTGCGCTTGCTAGACCAGCCCAGTGGGCCCCGTAGCCCCCCTGGCCCCCACGGCCTGGGGCCCTTGCTCTGCCCGCCCGGGGCCTTCCTCCCAGGCCTCAAGGTGGCACAGTCCGGGGGCAAGAAGAGCCGGAGGCCTCCTGGGAAGGCGGGGCTGGGGCCTCAGGGCGCCCGGGGGCGGGGCAAGAAGCTGACCCTGGCCTGCCCGGGGCCCTTGGCGGAGAGCTCGGTCACGCTCTCGCCGGTGGACTCGCTGGACTCCCCACGGCCCTTTGGTGGCCCCCCCGCGTCCCCTGGCGGCTTCCCCCTCGAGGGCCCCTACGCGGCTGCCACGGCCACAGCCGTGTCTCTGGCACAGCTTGGTGGCGCAGGCCGGGCAGGTCTCGGGCGCCA
>NW_006788006.1:806013-811010 GCF_000442215.2 Lipotes vexillifer | reverse complement strand
CTGCTGACCCCCGGGAACGCCGTGTCCCCCCAGGAGCGGCCCCCACCGTACCTGGCAGCCCCAGGACATGGCGATGAGTTCCCCGCGGCCGGGGCCCACAGCAGCCCCCCAAAGGCCCGCTTCCTGCGGGTCCCCAGCGAGCACCCTTACCTGACCCCATCCCCAGAGTCCCCCGAGCACTGGGCCAGCCCCTCACCTCCCTCACTCTCGGACTGGTCCGACTCCACGCCCAGCCCGGCCACTGCCACCGGGGCCACGGCCGCTGGGGCACTGTCTGCCCAGCCGCTCCCCATGTCGGTCCCTGGCCCTCTTGCTCAGTCCCAGACCCAGCTAGGGTCCCAGCCTGAAGTCACCCCCAAGAGGCAAGTGTTGGCCTGAGGGCTCCACAGTTCCTAGATTTGGGGAGACTGTAGAGACACCCCATCCTGCTTCCTCTCTGTCTCCCCTTTTAGTCCATTTCATTCTCTCTAATCTCTTCTCCTGCACCCCACCCTCCTTGCAGTGTGACCAAGACAGGTCACAAGCCTAGGGCTTCAGTCTTCCTTTATTTATAAGGGGTGCAGGCTGACCCCCACCCTTTGCGTCTTGTGGTGAGTCTGGGACATGCTCCTGCCTCTCCCCTCTTCCTGGGGCCACCGCCCCCCCAATTCTCTCCTGCTTTCTTGCCTCTTCTGGCCTCTCTCACTCATGTTCTGACACAGGTGGATTATTATTATTGTTTTTTTTTTTACATTTTGTATAGAAACAAATTCATTTAAACAAACATTATTATTATTATTTTTTACAAAATATATATATGGAGATGCTCCCTGCCCCCTGCGAACCCCCCAGTGCCCCCGTGGGGCTGAGTCTGTGGGCCCATTCGGCCAAGCTGGATTCTGTGTACCAAGTACGCAGGCATGACTGGGATCCTGTGTACCAAGTACACGACCCTGGTGTGTACCAAGTAGGCACCCTTGGGCGAACCCTCTGGGGCTAGGGGTCGGGTGAGACTTGGGAGCCTTCTCCCCACCCCACCTCCCTCACTTCACTGCATTCCAGATGCAACTTATTCTATAGCTTTGCTGGGGGAAGTGCCCTTCTGGCCTGGAGAGCCTGTCCCCAAGCCCCCCATCACAGAGTGTGGGCCACCTCCCTTTGGGAACTAGGGGGTGGGGTGGCCGGTGGGAATATGAGGACCAGGGGAGACATGTGCATTTTACTTTGTCTCCCTGTAAATATGGGCCTGCAGGGAGGAAAGGAGCTGCCTGCACAGCACTTCCTCCTGGTACTCCCCTGGCCCAGCCCCAGGGCAGAATAGAAGTAGGCTATTTTTGTAATATAGCTTCTGGTCACAGTCCTTGTGTAGCTAAATTCCCAGGCCTTGCACTGTACAGCCCCCTTTCCCCTCACCACCTAATAAAGGAATAGTTAGCACTCAATGTCATTGTTCTGTGTCTAGGTAAGTTCCGAGTGGCGGGGGTGGTAGTGTGGGGTTTCTGTCTCTTCAGCGCTAACTTTTGAGACAGGCTGGGACCTGGGACCCTTTGCTGCAGTGCTTGCACCTGGACGAACATCTACTGGAGCAACAACAGACAAAGGAACTATAAGGGACTAAAAATAACTGTGGGCATGTGCAGTTGGGGCAAATTATGGCCAAGAAGATACAAAAAGACCAAAAAAAAAAAAAAAACCCCAACTGCCACTTCTGAAGAGCTGGGAGCAAAAACAGGGTGTCAGGAGCAAAAGCAGGGTACTGCGCATGCCCCCTGCACACACCACCACCAAAGGGGTGGGAAGACCACCAAAGCCACCCTTCTGGCTCCATCCTTGGACCCACCCTCACCCCATACCTCCACCCTTGGGGAGCAAGCAAGCACGGGAATCTGTTCGTTCTCACTCCCCGCTGCTGCAGCAGGGGTCCCAATAAAGCCTTGCCTGAATTTCTTGTCTGGCCTCTGATCAATTTCTATTGACTAAGGAGGCCAAGAACCCGGTTGGTAAAAACCTGGGCTCTCATCTTGGGGTCAAGCCATTTGGCTTGCTTGCCAGCCACTTTTGCTTCCTCTTTTGATGGATGACTCCACTGATTGGACTAGGGGTGGCCACCTGACTTAAATTGAACCAGATTCCCTTGCTTGAGAATGTTTTTAAAATGGGGATGCTAAGAAAGCTATCAGTTGGTGGAGCTTCTAAGGTCAAGGCAGATGGAGAAATATTGATGGCCAGTTTGGGGTGGTGGGTACTGATGAGAAAACAGCAGAAGACTGGAGCTATGCAGGGAGAATCAGAGATGAGGGTTCAAATGGCTCCAGAGTGTTGGAGGGAGTACCTCATTTCCAAATGGAGTATCAATTCCAGTTAATTGAGCATTTATTCCACTGACATCAATAGGTATTTATTAACTGCCTTCTAAGTGCCTAATGCTGGTTCACCCCATCAGCTGGCGTGCTCTTGGTTGCAAGTGACACAAAAAATCTACCCAGCTGGCTTAAACAAACAAAAACCAATTTATAAATTCATATAACTAAAAAAGACCAGCTTCAGGGGATATTTGAGCTAGTGGCTCAAATGAGGTCAACAAGGACTGAGTTCTTCATCTCTACAGATTTTTCTCTGGGCATCAGTTTCATTCTCAGGCTGAATGTGGTACTCAACCCAACTTCTCTTCCCCCTCCCACAGCTTCAGCCCTCCTTCTGTATTAGCAAAATAGGTGCAAGGATCATAGACCATATCGCACGTTCCAGAGAACTGAGAAGCTTCTAGTCTTGGGGTTGATTTTGTATTGACTTCAAATGGGTCGCATATTTATCCTCTAACCTAGTGTTCCTCAACGTTGGTACTGTTGGCATTTGGGGCCAGATCATTCTTTGCTGTGGAAGGCTGTCCCGTGCATTGTAGGATGTTTAACAGCATCCCTGGCCTCCACCCACTAGATGCCAGTAGCACCCCCTCCTCCAGTGTGACAACCAAAAATATTTCCAGATATTGCCAGTTGCCAAGCAATGAAAAACTGCTTTTGAGCACTACTGCTCTAACCAATCACTATGGCAATGGGTTATAGAATGTGCTGATTTCTTAAAGCAATGAGTTTCTGCTCTGGAACTGGGGCGTGGGGTAAATGTCAGGTTTGCAGAAGCAGGAATTCTGTGGAAACAACTAATATAAATATTCACTCCACCTCCTCTCTTTTGGCTAAGTCTTTGGAGATGGAGCAATCTCTTTTTAAAACAAATTTTATTGAAATACAATTGACTTACAATGTTGTGTTAGTTTCAATAAAGTGATTCTGTTATTTTATATACATATGTATACATATATATTCTTTGTGTTACATTCTCTTTCATTATAGGTTATTACAAGATATTGAGTATAATAAGTCCCTGTGCTGTACAGTAGGTCCTTGTTCATTATCTATTTTATTTAATTATTTAATTATTATTTTTATTTTTTTTTGGCCGCGCCATGCAGCTTGCGGGATCTTAGTTTCCCGAACGGGGATTGAACCCACACCCTCGGCAGTGAGAGTGGCGCGTCCTAACCACCGACCACCAGAGAATTCCCTCTATTTATATATAGTAGTGAGTGTGTATATTTAATCCCAAACTCCTGGGACAGTCTCTTTTATTGTCTCAAGTTCATTTTATGTTCATTCATTTATCCTCTATGTGCTTACTGGGCACTTACTGCGTGCCAAATCCTGGACAAACTGTTGGGAGTAGAATGGTGAATTATGTGAGCTCACTCCTTGCTCTTATGGAATTTCAGGCTAGTTAGGGGATGTATAGGGGTGCCCCCCTTGTCCCTTTGGGTCTTACCATTGCAGTACATGCTTGATAGCATCTGACTGCAAACACCAGAACTTCTCTTGTGTGGGCCAGGAACAACCCTCAAAAATGAGGGATGGGGGCTTCCCTGGTGGTCCAGTGGTTAAGACTCCGTGCTTCCACTGCAGGGGGCACTGGTTCAATCCCTGGTCGGGGAGCTAAGATTCCGCATGCTGTGCAGCGTGGCCAAAAAACAGAAAAATATAAAAATAAAATAAAATAAAATTGGCACGACACAGAGAACGTTAGCGTGGCCCCTGTGTAAGGAGGACATGCAAATTGGCAAAAAAAAAAAAAAAAAAAAGAGGGATGGATGGGAGTTGGTGGATAAATACCCCAGCTCCCTCACCCCTCTGTGGGGGCAATTCTGAGGTGTGTTCCACAGACTCTCAGAGGGTGTCCGTCAGGATTGAGCCCCAGTTGCCCATGGTAGCAACTTACTCTTCCTCATGGGAACTTTCTGGAATGTTCCCTTTTGGAATGATCCTATTGGATATTTCTGGAATGATCTCTCAAATAAGTTCTTTGCACTTGAATCCTTGGCCCAAGAGAAGTTCATCTTAGCTGCGTGCATGAGTAGGCTCTTGGAGGAAAACCGGAAATATTTGTTGGGGTGCAAGCGAGTTTGGAGATCTTTCTTCCTGAGTGCTACACAGAAGTGGAGAAAGTCGTTCTTCCCACCCACTTTGTCCACTTTATCCTGCAACCCTGGCTCTATGGAAACAGGGCGTTGGAGATGTGTGTCTCACGGGGTGAGCCCACTTTCATACCTGGTGGAGCCAACTTTTTTGTAAGCATATGTGAGACTCTTCCACCCTGGAGGCTCCCTGGAATGGTTGGGGGAGGGGTGTCAGGTGGGGGAACAGGAAGCCTGCATCACTGGTTGGGAAAAATGAACTAGTGGGATTCAGATTCATGTGCATGTGACTTCATTGACCCACAAGATTTGGGGACATTTGGATTCACATCCTAAGTGACTTTTTTTTTTTTTGCGGTACGCGGGCCTCTCACTGTCGTGGCCTCTCCCGTTGCGGAGCAGAGGCTCCGGACGCGCAGGCTCAGCGGCCATGGCTCACGGGCCCAGCCGCTCCGCGGCACGTGGGATCTTCCCGGACCGGGGCACGAACCCGTGTCCCCTGCATCGGCAGGCGGACTCTCAACCACTGCGCCACCAGGGAAGCCCCTAGGTG
>NW_006788006.1:793734-800289 GCF_000442215.2 Lipotes vexillifer | reverse complement strand
CTCTCCCGTTGCGGAGCAGAGGCTCCGGACGCGCAGGCTCAGCGGCCATGGCTCACGGGCCCAGCCGCTCCGCGGCACGTGGGATCTTCCCGGACCGGGGCACGAACCCGTGTCCCCTGCATCGGCAGGCGGACTCTCAACCACTGCGCCACCAGGGAAGCCCCTAGGTGACTTCTTGACCAAGAAGACAATGATAATACAGCTGTGTGTCTGCTGTTTGCCCCTCCAGATATACCCTCACACTTCTCCACTCTGCTCTGTGCACTGGGAGGATGATCTGAATGGAGAGCATCAGTGGACTCAAGCATCCTCTTGCTTCCACTTGGGTTTGGCCAGTGTGACGGACAGGTGGGAGATTAGAGGGTAGAATGTATTTATTTCCCTGGTTCCCTGCCTGCAGGGTGGCTTTGGTGCTCTCCATCCAGCTGCCCTCTGTTAATCTGAATAATTGTTCCCTCTCCTTGGCCCTTCTGGCCTAGGGGGGTAAAAGCTCTCCACCATTGCAAGTCCCAATGTACTGCAGTATGACTTGTCTACACCCTGCCCAAGCTTCATCTATCTGTTATCTATCTATCTATCTATCTATTTATCTTCCTACCTATCATCTATCAATTATCTATCATCTATCAATAATCTATCTAATCTATCAATTATCTATGTATCTATCTGTATATCTATGTATCCAACTATCTTTTAGCTATCTATCGTCTATCAATTATGTATGTATGTATGTATGTATCTATCATCTACCAGTTATCCATGTATCTATGTATCTGTGTATCTATCATCTTTTAGCTATCATATATCAATTTATCTATCTATCATCTATCTTTTAGCTATCTATTTGTTCATTTTTGTTCAGCTTTATGAGGAATAACTCACATATAATAAAGTGAATCCACTTTAAGTGTAAAGTTTGATGGGTTTTGACAAGTGCACACAGTCATATAACCACTACACAATCATGTTTCATCACTCCCCTTTGTAGTCAGTCCCCTTCTGCACCTCTGGCTCTGGCACTTGTGGATCTGCTGTCTGTCACTGTAAGTACGGTCTTTCCTTTTCTAGAGTTTCATATAAATGGAATTGTGCAGCGTGTAGGCTTTTGAGTCTGGCTTTTTTTTTTTTTTAAGTTAGCATTGTGCTTTTGAGATTGATTCACATTATTAGGTATATCAATTATTTTTTTTAATTAATTAATTCATTAATTATTGGCTGCATTGGGTCTTCATTGTTGCGCACGGGCTTTTCTCTAGTTGTGGCGAGTGGGGGCTACTCTTCGTTGCGGTGCACGGACTTCTCATTGTGGTGGCTTCTCTTGTTATGGAGCTCTAGGTACATGGGCTTCAGTAGTTGTGGCACACGGGCTCAGTAGTTGTTGTAGCACACGGGCATAGTTGCTCCGTGGCATGTGGGATCTTCCCAGACCAGGGCTCGAACCCGTGTCCCCTGCATTGGTAGGCAGATTCTTAACCACTGCGCCACCAGGGAAGCCTTAGGCATATCATTTATTATGTGTAGTCGTTTTTACTGCTGACGATAGTATGCATGTCGTGTGTTATAGATATGCCACAGTTTGTTGATCTATTTGTCAGTTTAGGGACATTTTGGTAATTTTTAGTTTTCGGTGTTTAAATAAAGTTGCAATGAACATTCATACAAGTTGTGTGGACACACGTTTTCATTTTTCTCAGGTTTGTTTTTAGGAGTGAGATGGCTAAGTTTCATGGTAAGTGTCTGTTAACTTTTAAAGTTTTTTGCCAAGTGGCTGCGTGATTTTGCATCCCCACTGGCAATGTATGAGAATTCCAGTTGTTCGACATCTTTGTTAATACTTGGTACTGTCAGTCCTTTTAGCTTAATTTAATTCTAGTGATACAGTGGTATCTCACTGTGCTTTTAATTTACATTTAACTTGCAAATGAATATGTCTCTTCATGTGCTCATTTGCGATTCACATCTTCTTTGGTGAAGTATCTGTTCAAATATTTTGTCCATTTAAAAATTTTTAATTTTTCAAATTAAAAATATTGTACCATTGACTTTGTGTGAGCGTGTACAGATCTGTGAGTTTTTACACATGTATAGGTTTGTGTAACCACCGTCACACCCAGGATATAGAATAGAGTAGCTTTCATCAATCCAAGAAACGTCTTCATGACATACAGATGGCCAAGAGGCACATGAAAAGATGCTCAACATCTCTAATCATTAAAGAAATGCAAATCAAAACTACAATGAGGTATCACCTCACGCCGGTCAGAATGGCCATCATCAGAAAATCTACAAACAATAAATTCTGGTGAAGGTGTGGAGGAAAGGAAACCCTCCTACACTGTTGGTGGAAATGTAAATTGGTAGAGCCACTATGGAGAGCAGTATGGAGGCTCCTTAAAAAACTAAAAATAGAGCTACCATATGATCCAGCAATCCCACTCCTGGGCATATATCTGGAGACAAACATGGTTCAAAAGGATACATGCACCCCAATGTTCACTGCAGTGCTGTTTACAATAGCCAAGACATGGAAACAAGCTAAATGTCCATCAACAGATGAATGGTAAAAGAAGATGTGGTACATATATATACAGTGGAATATTACTCAGCCATTAAAAAGAATGAAAAAATGCCACTTGCAGCAACATGGATGGATCTGGAGATTATCATACTGAGTAAAGTAAGTCAGACAGAGAAAGACAAATATCATATGATATTGCTTATATGCAGAATCTAAAAAAAAAATGATACAAATGAACTTATTTACAAAACAGAAACAGACTCACAGATTTAGAGAACGAACTTATGGTTACCAGGGGGAAAGTTTGGGAGTAGGGATAGACTGGGAGTTTGGGATTGACATGTACACACTGCTATATTTAAAATAGATAAACAGGGACTTCCCTGCTGGCACAGTGGTTAAGAATCTGCCTGCCAATGCAGGGGACACGGGTTCGAGCCTTGGTCCAGGAAGATCCCACATGCCGCGGAGCAACTAAGCCCGTGCGCCACAACTACTGAGCCTACGTGCCACAACTACTGAAGCCCACACACCTAGAGCCCGTGCTCCGCAACAAAGAGAAGCCACAGCAATGAGAAGCCTGTGCACCGTAACGAAGAGTAGCCCCCACTCGCCACAACTAGAGAAAGCCCGTGCACAGCAACGAAGACGCAATGCAGCCAAAACTAACTAAATAAAGTAATTTAAAAAAATTAAGTCCTCCTGTGCATAACTGCCATGTGACCTAAAACAATAATAATAAAATAAAATAAAATAGATAACCAACAAGGACCTACTGTATAGCACAGGGAATGCTGCTCAATATTCTGTAACAACCTAAATGGGAAAAGAATTTGAAAAAGAATAGATGTATATGTATAACTGAATCACTTTGCTGTACACCTGAAACTAACACAACATTGTTAATCAACTATGCTCCAATATAAAATAAAAAGAAACGTCTTCATGCTGCCCTTTTGTAGTGACACCTTCTCATCAGTTCTACCCCATGGCAACCATTGATCTATTATTCTCCATCACTTTCGTTTTGCCTTTTCCCAAAAAATGTCATATAAATTGAGTCATACACTATGTAATCTTTTGAGATTTGCTTCTTTCACTCAGCTTAATAATCTTTGGGATTCATGTTTCAGTAGTTTCTCCTTTTCATAGCTGAGTAGTATTCCACCATAAGGATATATCACAGTTTGTTTAACCATTTACTTATTGAAGGAAGTCTGCATCGTTTCCAGTTTTTGGATGACTAGAGCTGTCATAAACATTTTGTGGACATGTGTGGACATGTGTTTCATTTCCTAGGAAAAAATATCTAGGAGTGGAACTGCTGGGTCATATGGTGAAGATATTTTAACTTTATAAGAAACTGCCAAATGGTTTTCAAGAGAGGCTGTACAATTTTGCATTTCCCCCAGCAATGTCTGAAACTTCCAGCTGTTCACGTCCTCACTGGTGCTTGGTATTGTCAGGGTTTTGTTGTTGTTTGTTTTTACCTTTTGAAATTCTACTAGATGCACAGAGGTATCTCACTGTGGGTTTTCTATGCATCTCCTTAATGGCTAATGATTTAATCATATTTTCATGTGTTTATTTGCCATCTGTATATCCTCTTTGGTGAAATGTCCGTTCCGGTGTGTTCTGTCCATTTTTAAAAGTTGTTTTGCTATAATTAAAAAAGATACATGCACCCCTATGTTCATAGCAGCAGTATTCACAATAGCCAAAATATGAAAACAACCTAAATTCCATCGACAGACATAGGGAACAGACTTGGGGTTTTGCCAAGGGGGAGGGGGTGGGGGAAGGAAGGACTGGGAGTGTGGGATTAGCAGATGCAAACTATTATATATAGGATGGATAAACAGCAAGGTCCTACTGTAGAGCACAGGGAGCTATATTCAATATTCTGTGATAAACCATAATGGAAAAGAATATAAAAAAAGAACGTCTGTACGTGTATAACTCAGTCACCTTGCTGTACAGCAGAGATTGGCACAGCATTGTAAATCAACTACACTTCAAAAAAAATTGTTTTGTTTTCTTACCGTTGATTTTGGGGAGTTATTTACATGTTCTAGATAAAAATCCTTTGTCAGATATTTGCAAATATTTTATCCCACTCCATGGCTTAACTTTTCACTCTTTTAACCATATCTTTCACAGAGCAGAAGTTTCTAGTTTTAATAGTCCAATCAAAGTGTTTTTCCTTTTATGGACTGTGCTTTTGTATCATATCTGGGAACTTGTCTTATTGTATGAGGCACAACCTTAATACGATATTGAACAGAAGTGGTGAAAGGAGACATCGTTGTCTTGTTTTTCATCTTAGGGGAAAAACATTTAATCTTTCACCATTCAGTAAAGCGTTAGCTGTAGGTTTTGGGTAGAAGTGTATCAAGTTGTGGAAGTCCTCTCCTATTTCTAGTGTGTTAACAGTGCTGCATTTTGTCAAGTGGTTTTCCGTGTCAATATATATTTTTTCTTCTTTAGTTTGGTAATACGGTGGATTGCATTGATTGATTTTTTTTTTTTTTTTTTTGGCCACACCGCGCAGCATGTGGGATCTTAGCATCCCGACGAGAGATTGAACCCGTGACCCCCTGCAGTGGAAGCACGGAGTTGTAACCGCTGGTCCGCCAGGAAATTCCCCACATTGATTGATTTTTTAATTGACATATAATTCACATACTATAAAATTCACAAATTTAAAGTGTACCATTCAGTGGATTGTAGTATATTCACAAGATTATGCCATCACTACCACTATCCATTTCCAGTTTTCTCATTGCTTTATGGAGGAGAGAATTTTTGGAGGTCATCACTCTGACATGGATTGATTTTTTTTCAAACTTTTTATTTTATATTGGAGCATAGTTTTTCTTTCTTTTAAAACTTTTTATTGGGGAAAAAAATTTCAAATTTACACAGAAGGAGAAAGAATTATTTTCCCATTATTCAGCTGTAATAATTATCAATATTTTGTCATTCTCCTTTCATCTATCCCTCCCACCACTTGGAGTATAGTTGATTAACAATGTTGTGATAGTTTCAGGTGTACAGCAAAGAAATTCAGTTATACATATACTTGTATCTATTCTTTTTCAAATTCTTTTCCCATTTAGGTTGTTACAGAATATTGAGTAGAGTTCCCTGTGCTATACAGTAGGTCCTTATTGGTTATCCATTTTAAATATAGCGGTGTGTACATAATCCCACACTCCCTAACTATCCCTTCCCCCCCACCTTTCCCCCTTGGTAATCGTAAATTCGTTTTCTAAGTCTGTGAGTCTGTTTCTGTTTTGTAAATAAGTTCATTTGTATTATTTCTTTTTAGGTTCTACATATAAGCAATATCATATGATATTTGTCTTTCTCTGTCTGACTTACTTCACTCAGTATGACAATCTCTTGGTCCATCCATGTTGCGGCAAATGGCATGATTTCACTCTTTTTAATGGCTGAGTAATATTCCATTGTATATATGTACCACATCTTCTTTATCCATTCCTCTGTCAATGGACATTTAGTCTGCTTCCCTGACATGGATTGATTTTTGGTTGTTGGATTTATGGGTTTGGAGTTCAGAGGGAATGACTGATCTGGGATATATCTTCAGGGAGCATTGGCACAGGAATGGTATTTAACACCATATGATTATACTAATCACCTAGGGAGAGAGAGGAGAGTCAAGAGTGGGGTCCTGGACTCCCGTTCCAGTGTTAGAGTTGGAGAGAAGAAAGAGATTGAGGAGTAGTCAGAGACGAAGGGGAGAAACCAGGTGTAGCAGATGTTGTCAGCCTTCTGTCCATATCTCCTTGCTCTGACCACTTCAGTCTCAATTCCAACAGTCAGTGGAACAGCCAGTCTCACTCCAACAGCCAGGCAACATCTATTTGCCTGAAGGCACAGGGAGCTATATTCAATATTCTGTGATAAACCATAATGGAAAAGAATATAAAAAAAGAACGTCTGTACGTGTATAACTCAGTCACCTTGCTGTACAGCAAGGTGAGTAAGCCACAAAAGCTTACTCTATTCAC
>NW_006788006.1:792423-793724 GCF_000442215.2 Lipotes vexillifer | reverse complement strand
TTCAGCAGGCTGGGAGCACTGGGGAATTAATGCCCCCAGGGTCCTCCCTGAACACTGACTGACTGGAGTGGGTGTATACATACATCAGCTCCCTCTCCTCTCTGTGGTGAATGCTCTCTGCTGCCCCCCAGTGGTTTCCAGTGGGAATGAACCCCAGTTGACACACGGATAACTTGCTTGATAACCCATGCTTAATGAGCTTCCTTTCCTTTCCTTCCTCATTTCTCCACTCTCCTACTTGTGTGTTCTGAGATCACCTCCCGGAGAAGCTTACGTCCTATCAAATCCTTGTCTGCTTCTGGGGGAACTTCAACTATGACAGGGGTTGTTGGTGTAGAGTAGGTGGGCGTGCAAAATCATGAGACTGTACTCATGTAGAGTCATGAAATTTAACTCATGATGTCAAAGTGCTCAGCTCAGACTCCCATGCTCATTGCAGCACTGTTCACAATAGCCAGGGTCTGGAAACAACTTAAGTGTCTGGCAATGGATGAATGGACAAAGAAGAAATATATATAATATTATATACATGTGTATATTATATACACATGTTTGTACACGGGTTCGTGCCCCGGTCCGGGAAGATCCCACATGCCGCAGAGCGGCTGGGCCCGTGAGCCATGGCTGCTGAGCCTGCGCGTCCGGAGCCTGTGCTCCGCAACGGGAGAGGCCACGACAGTGAGAGGCCCGCGTACCGCAAAAAAAAAAAAAATTAAAAAAAGATGTTCTCACCACAAAAAAGAAGTAGTGATTATGTGCTGGGGCGGAGGTGTTAGCCACTGCTACGGTGGTCATCATTTTGGAATATATAAACATATTAAGTCAACACATCGTACGACTCAAACTTGCACAATGTTGTATGTTAGTTAATCTCAATAAAGCTGGGGGAATTTTTTTTTTAATACAAATGTCTCAGCTAGGGAGAGAGAAGAGGGCCTAGGACTGAGCTCTGGAGAATTGTAATTTTAGGAGGTGTGAGAGGAAGAGATTGTGAATGTGTGGCTAGAGAGGTGGGAGAGAAAGCAGGCAGCATGGAAAGCAAGAGAGGAAGTCAATGCAAGGAGGGAATTTGTCATCTGGGTGTAATGCTCCTGGGAGGTGGAAGAGATGAGGACGGTTCCGAAGAGCTCATGGGCTAGGGGGAGAAACACAGGGACAGAGATAATATGAAGAAGAAACCCAGGACCTCTGGGAGCACAGATGCTACATGTGACTATCCTGGAGTGATCAGGGAATGCTTCCTGGAGGAGGTGATACCAGAGATGTGTCTTTCAGGAGGAGTAGGAGTTTGCCAGGAGGCT
>NW_006788006.1:781897-792120 GCF_000442215.2 Lipotes vexillifer | reverse complement strand
TTTTTTTTGCGGTACGCGGGCCTCTCACTGTTGTGGCCTCTCCCTTTGTGGAGCACAGGCTCCGGACGCGCAGGCTCAGCGGCCATGGTTCAAGGGCCCAGCCGCTTCGCGGCACGTGAGATCTTCCCGGACCAGGGCACGAACACGCGTCCCCTGCATCGGCAGGCGGACTCTCAACCCCTGCGCCACCAGGGAAGCCCACGGTGGCTTCTCTTGTTGCAGAACACAGGCTCTAGGCGCGCAGGTTTCAGTAGCTGTGGCACACGGGCTTAGTTGCTCCGCAGCATGTGGGATCTTTCCAGACCAGGGCTTGAACCCGTGTCCCCTGTGTTGGCAGGCGGATTCTTAACCACGGCACCACCAGGGAAGCCCACTTATTGGTAATTTAATCAATGGATGTATGTCGCTTCGCCTGGAGCAATGTCTGGATGTAGAGCTAGAGGAGGTAGCTGTGGCCAGATCACGTGAGTCTTGAAAATGAAGAGGGGGAATTTTAAACTTTACTCTGAGAGCAATGGGGAGCCATGAAAGGTCCCTGGGTAGAGAGGAAACACAGCCAGAGTCTTCTGTTCTGCTGGCCAGTGCAGAGGATGGACTGAAGGGAGGAGTAGCTGCATGCTTTTGCAACCGGTGAGAAGGATGCAGGTTGAGTTAGGATGGGGCAAAGGGAATGGGGGGTGAGTAGAGGAGAAAGAATAGAGAAGACTTGGCAACTAATTAATTCTGGGAGATCAAGAGAGGGATAACCATGAGAAGTTAAGCCTGGGCAACATTTGTATACCAACATCAAAGTGATGCACTTCCTACTGCCTCCTTTTAGGGAAGGGCAGGGAGGGTGCCTCTTCCTTGGGCCAGCGGCCTTGCCCAGCTCGTGGTGGGCACTGACGGGCACTGGGGAGAATGGATAGAGTGCGGAGTGCATTTGTGACCACCATCCACAGAAAGAAATCATAATTAGTCCTCTCCCCACTTTTTTTTGCCATCAGAGCCTGTGGGCTGGGGAGGAAGACCCTGGGGTCTCCAGTTTCCAGGAGGGAAAAACCCCACAGGATGTTGACAGCCTGAGCCCTGGGGGCCTTGTTAGTGTCTGGGGAGCCCCTGGGACTCGGTCCTTAGCCCCCTCCTCTCTCAGGCAGTGAGCAGAGAGTGATGTCGGCAGGCACCGTGGGAGCCTCCCTTGACCATGGTGAATATGGATTCAGGGCCCCTGCCTGGCTGCAGAAGCCACCCTGGTCCATCCCCAGTCCTAGGGGTGAAATCCGAGAATGAGTTGGTGGAGAGAGAAATGCCGGAGTGACTGAGCATTCATCTGAAAACAGCCAACAGGGCCGGATTTGGATGACGTTTGCCCAAAAGGTGTTCAATTCTGTTTTCTGTGTGGAATGTGGGATGGAGGAGGTGATGTTTGCTTAGGAAGGGAAAGGGAAACTTGAAGAACTGTCCATTGCCATGCACGCCGACCTGCATCCAGAACCCACACCAGAACCTTGACCTGCACAGGCATGTGAGCAGACAGGGGGAGAAGGGTGGGGCTAATGCGTGCAGTTGGGGTGCAAAATGCACACATGTGTGCCCTGCAAGCATCAGGCACACACATGCACATACATGTATCTGGGAGCTTCATGGGCACAAATGCACACATACACATATAGAGTCATTTAGCAGTGAGGGCTCAGAGGCGATGGGGGAGGGGCACCAGTTTTGGGGGAGGCTTCCTGATGGAAAAGGAAAGACTCCAGATCCTAGAGTCCCATGTGTTCCTCAGCTTTCACCCTCACGGTTGCGGGGGTGGGGGAGGCATGGGCGTGCCCCTGAGCTTGGGACTCACTGGGTCCCAACTCTCCCACTAAACAAGCAGCTTGCCTGGAGATCTGTCCATGGGTGCAATTGTCACGGGTTCCAGGTATGCAAATAAGGAACTTTCTAGTCCTGTAACCTGACTTCTTTTTGGCCAGGCACTCTCACTGGTCACAAATGGAAAGCAGACTTTGGACACATTGAGGAAAACTCAAACTCATAGCTTCTCAGCTGCCGCAGGGTTAAATTTTAGCCACGGGTTTCCCTTGTGGCTCAGTGGTTAAGAATCCGCCTGCCAATGCAGGGGACACGGGTTTGAGCCCTGGTCTAGGAAGATCCCACATGCTACGGAGCAACTAAGTCCGTGCGCCACAACTACTGAAGCCCGCATGCCTAGAGCTCCACAACAAGAGAAGCCACCACAATAAGAAGCTGGCACACCGCAACGAAGAGTAGCCCCGGCTCGACGCAACTAGAGAAAGCCCGCGCACAGCAATGAAAACCCAATGCAGCCAAAAAACAAACAAAAGAAAACAAACAAATAAATTTTTTAAGCCACGTTCAGGGCTTCCCTCTTTACTGTTCCTTCTCTCTGGACTGGGCAGATGCCACCTCCGTGGTGAGGATGGAGAGGTGCCTACCGTGAGTTCACTGTGCTCGGCGTGTGTCCGCCCCAGCATTCCCTGAGATGAACAGAATCTCCTCTCATCCTGCCTGGACTGATCCCTCCCTCCCCCCCACCCCCTCATACAGCTTTGCCAGCTCCCACACCCTGCTCTTTCTCCCACACCCGTATCTAACCCATCAGGAAATTCAGTGGGCTCCACCTGCACAACCTGTCCAGAATCGGCCGCCTCTCACCACCTCCGTGGTCCCCACCCATCATCACTCACCTGGAACAGCTCAGCCACCTCCTCCTTGGTCTCCTGGCTGTCACCCGTGTCCCCCCACATTCTGTTAACCCACAGCAGCCAGAAAGCACCTGGGAGCCTCTGAGTCAGGTCATGTCCCTCCTCTGCTCAGAATCCTCCGTGGCTCCCGTATCACTTGGTATAAAAGCCAAAGTCCTCACTCTGACCCACAAGACACGCTCAGCTCAGTCACCTCTCTGCCCTCACCTCCTTCCTCCACCTCAATCACTCCCTCTACCTCCCTGTTTGTCCTTGCGGTTTTTGTTCCAGGCACAGTCTGGCCCCAGGGCCTTTGCATGGGCTGTTGCCTCTACCTGAAATGATCTTCCCCATGCACTTTCTTGACTGATTTCCTAATTTCTTTCAAGCATGAATTTGGGGCCTTTGCCAAGCTGGGACAGGCCACCCTGGCCCACTCCCAGCCCTCAAGGTGAGATCTGAAAATAAGGAGGGGAAACAAGAAATTTCAGAGCAACTGAGCATTAAACCTCAGCAAGTCCTTTTCTGACGGTCTTATGTAAAATTGCAGCCCTCCTCAGACCCCTCAATTACCCCCTAAGTTCTCTGCTTTTTCTTTTTCTGTAGCACTATCTTCCAACATACGGTCTCACTTATTTAGTTATCATGTTCGTTGCTTATTTCCTGATTCAATTCCCTAGAGCCTTTTGCTCCTCCAAAGCTGGGATCTCTGCCCATTTAATTCCCTGCTGTGTCCTTAGTGTCCAGAGCAGTGCCTGGCACAGAACTGATGCTCAATGAATGTGTATAGCATGAAAGGTGAGCCTGCAAAACTTGCAGCCCTTGAAGCACAGCCTCCAGAGACGGACTCCTGGCTTCAAATCTTGGTACTATCACTGTGAGAATGTGAGCAGATGATCCCCTCTATGCTCTGCTTCCCCAGCAGTTCAAAGCCGAGAATAATAATCCCAGCTATCCTTGCAAGGAGTCTGAGACCAAAGGATTCATACCATTGCTTAGGGAATCTCACTATTATCTGTAAGCTCAGAGGATCAATATCTACTTGCACAGATGAGGCTCGGAGGGGCAAAGCCATCTACCCAGGGTCACGTTGCTCCTAGTTAGTGAAAGTGCCAGTATTTAAACACAGGTCTTTCTGATTCCAGAGCCCAATTTTGTTGTCTCTGCCTGTCATTGTCTTAAGCACAGGATTTCTGTTTTATGTAATGGGGACTTTTATCAGTTAGTGACCTCCCTATCACTAGAGGCAGGTAAGTAGAGGCTGGAAAATTGAGGTCGAGGAGACTCCTACACTGAGTGTATGTTGAGGGGTGTTTCCTTCCCAATTCACCTATTCATGAGACCCAAGAAAGGCTGACATTCCTGGAGGAAGCTCGTGTTAATATTATGAAGGGCCCCTTCCTCATATGGCAACTGCAGTTGGGAGTCCATCAACTTGGTCTCGATTTCTCCCTCTAAAAAGCATCAACTCACTCGAAAATTCCTCTAATTCCCTTAGGTCCCCACACATGCTTTCTGTGATCTTCCTAAAAAGTCTTCCTCATGGCTTGCCAGGGAGCCAACTCACCCACCTATTTGCAGTTTTTACTAGACATTTGCTCTTCAGATCATATATTGAAAATGTTCATCACAAATGGCATTAGCATATTTTGTATTTCAAAGGGAACCTCTTTATCTCTACCCTTAGCTTCCTTTTTCCAAACCAGATTCATTAAACTTCTTTAAGAACAATCAAAAATATTTACCCAGGGCTCCCCTGGCGGCGCAGTGGTTGGGAGTCCGCCTGCCGATGCAGGGGACACGGGTTAGTGCCCTGGTCCAGGAGGTTCCCACATGCCGCAGAGCGGCTGGGCCCGTGAGCCATGGCCGCTGAGCCTGCGCGTCCGGAGCCTGTGCTCCGCAACGACGGGAGAGGCCACAACAGTGAGAGGCCCGCGTACCGCAAAAAAAAAAAAAAATTTTCCCAGAGGGGAAAAAAAAAAATCCCTCTAAGAAATGTTATTTCTCTGTTTACAAAAATCCCCATTCGATGTAGGAAAATTGGGACATACAAAAAAGAATAAAAAACACATGCATTTGTAGTGAGTCAATTAGGATTTGATTGTTTTGTTACCCATTTCTCAGAAAACACATAAATGAGAATTCTCATGTCATCAATTATTCTCAAAGATGTGACTTTTTTTTTTTTTTTTGCGGTATGCGGACCTCTCACTGTTGTGGCCTCTCCCGTTGCGGAGCAACAGGCTCCGGATGCGCAGGCTCAGCGGCCATGGCTCACGGGCCCAGCCGCTCCGCGGCATGTGGGATCTTTCCGAACCGGGGCACGAACCCGTGTCCCCTGCATGGGCAGGCGGACTCTCAACCACTGCGCCACCAGGGAAGCCCAAAGATGTGACTTTAATGATAGTCCATCTTCTCTCCTATTAAAGTTTTAGGGTTTTTCCCCTCTTAATGGCTTGTAAGGTCATTTTATTGAACACTTATGTTGTTTTTTTTTTTTAACTTTAAATAATGCTACTATGAATATCCTTGTACCTGGTATCAGATAATTTCTTTATGAGAAAAATCTAGAAGGAGAATTATAGAAACAAAGTAGGACTTCAGATAAATGACAAATTGCATGTTCCTGCAACCAGCAATGTAAAGATGACGGTAGACGGCCTCATTCTGCGCACACTCATTAACACACAACACTCATTTTCCTCTTTTGAATTTCTATAATTCTCACTGTATAAAGGCTCTGATGTTCTTTCGGATACAGTTTAATTTGAAATAAAAAAGCCTCTTTCAGACACATGCTCTGGGCATCTCTGTCAAGTGTCCCTTTTCTTAGATCTAGATTTCTTAAGTGGAGTCTGAGATTCTTAGTTTTGGAGTTTCATTTTGCTTTATTTAGTTTTCGAAGATTTCAAGTCAGGCTTTGCTTTTTTTTTTCTCAGTGTGAATCCCTCAGAGGACCTCACTGGAATTTCCCTAAGCTGAATATTCTTTTAGTTTTATTTGTGCTGGATCAGGTGTTGGCAAACTATAGCCTGAGGGCCAAATCTGGCCCCCTGCCTGTTTTTGTAAATAAAGTTTTATTGAAACAGTCATGGACACGTATACATTATCTGTGGTTGCTTTCACACTAGATGGGCAGAGCTGAGCCGTCGTGACAGAGATCCCCACTTTTTCAATAAATCATTTAGCCCAAATGGCCTAAAATAGTCACTATCTGGCCTTTTACAGAAAAAGTTTGCACCGCTGTGCTTGATCAACAGGGCTGCCTGCTTCCTGCTTCCTGGTTTTCCTTTCTTCATGAAAAATGGGCATCCCTTCCTCACTTTTTGCACCTGTTAAGTTCTTTGATGGTCCTGACTAGTCTTTTCTTTATAAACAGAATGTCTTTGGACTCGACCAAGCACATTTTTTTGTTTTTCTCTACTTTATATATTCTCAGAATAATAATAATAATAATCTAAAATTTATTTTTCACAAATTAAAATTTCAACAAACTTCCAAAACATTTAGAGGGTCATTCACAATTTCTCTCCTTCCATTGCTGCAGGTGAGTAATTTCAGGGGCACAGCTATTTATTCTCTTCTAAGGGTCACCGGCTTGCAGATTACCCAAAATGCCACTAGATGGCGCATAAATCAGGCCTCACCTCTCCACCGCCTCCACCCATCCTCGTTTCAGAGTCGGTACTTCAGGATTTCAAGGCTGAAATGTGCTTCTCTCCAAACCAATTAACTGTTGATAAGCAGGGAGAGATTACATTAGGACCATTTTCCAAATGAGTGCAAAATACTCAGAAACATTCCAAAATAGGTTATACATATTTTTCTGAGCTAGCAGGTTAATTGATTATAAAATAATAAAACTATCACCAATCCAGGAATTTTACTAATGCTTCATTGTTTGGATTAAAATGGTCAATAATTTTATGGGAATTTCCTGGCGACCCAGTGGTTAGGACTCCGTGCTTCCACTGTAGGGGGCACGGGTTCCATCCCTGGTGGGGGAACTAAGATCCCGAATGCCGGCAGCGTGGCCAAAAAAAAAAAAAAGGTCAATACTTCAGAGTTATTTTCCATTTAATTAACACAGATGTATTTATTAGCACAAAGCCTAGGGCCTGCAATACTATTAGGGGGCTCATGAAATTGTGTTAATGTCTAAGATCAGAAGAAATAAATAAATTTTTAGGGTGAAAATTATATTCATTTTATACCAACACAGTCCTAAAATGTAAAATTTTAACTTTTTATAAAACTGAAATAAATTTAAAAATTGTATTTAATTTATTTAATAAGTTAAATTGTATTTAAATAAAAATTTAAAAAATTTTAAGTAAAAATTAAAAACGATTTTTTTTCTTTGGCTGCTCTGCGAGGCTTGCAGAATCTTAGTTCCTGGGCCAGGGATGGAACCCCTGCTCCCTGCAATGGAAGTGCGGAGTCCTAACCACTGGACTGCCAGAGAATTCCCCTTTTAAAACAAAAAGAAAAACAAAAACAATTTTTATGGAGGGAGGCAAAAGTGCCTAGAGCTCATGGAAGGCTTGATGTAGCCCTGGGTATTAGGTTTCCTAAAAGTATTCCTTTGTTCATTTCAGATATCGATGCTACAGGCTTTGCCTTTCTTTGGTATTCTTTTCACACGGATTGTAGAGGACCCTGTAAATTCCTGGACCATATCCCCTTGGCGCTTACTCCCTTCCTTACCTGCCAGACTTTGAATTCCCTGTACATGTGGCAGGTTTGGAAGTACTAGGAGATTAATGCCTCCTGGTCAAAACTCTTGAGCAAGACGATTGGGCGCTGGTGGACAAACATCCCACTTCCCTTGTTGCCCCTCAGGGACCTCCAGCTGGGATTAAATTGTAGTGGTCCCACTAAAGAATGTCACTGGCCACCGGGCTCTTCAAGAATTGAGTCATTGGCCACTGCAGTCACTGACCTTCAACACACCCTGAAAGGGTTCAGGGCGGAGATCAGGAATGAGGCTCTCTGTGCTCTGGGAAAACTGACAGAACAGCCCTTCAGATAGTTAGATATTTTCAGGAGAGCTTTTTTTAAAAATAAATTTATTTATTTTATTTATTTATTTTTGGTTGCACTGGGTCTTTGTTGCTGTGCACAGGTTTTCTCTAGTTGCAGCGAGTGGGGACTACTCTTCGTTGCGGTGCACGGGCTTCTCATTATGGTGGCTTCTCTTGTTGCGGGGCATGGGCTCCAGGCGTGCGGGCTTCAGTAGTTGCAGCACACGGGCTCAGTAGTCCACGGGCTCAGTAGTTGTGGCTCGCGGGCTCTAGAGCACAAGCTCATTAGTTGTGGTGCACGGGCTCAGTAGTCCACGGGCTCAGTAGTTGTGGCTCACGGGCTCTAGAGCACAGGCTCATTAGTTGTGGCGCACGGGCTTAGTTGCTCCGCAGCATGTGGGAGCTTCCCGAACCAGGGCTCGAACCCGTGTTCCCTGCATTGGCAGGCGGATTCTTAACCACTGTGCCACCAGGGAAGCCCCAGGAGAGACTTTTATGAACCCAATTTCTTGCATCTTCCCATACTTAGAAAAGCACTAAAACCATTAACTAAGATAACTGTGCCTTGTGACCAGCAGTAATTTTCTACCAAGATGTGTGCTTGATTGCACATCCCCTTCTCCAGAATTACATATATGCTGACCTGCCCCCCACCCTTTCGGAGCAGTTGCTCAGAGCTCTCTGAGAGGCTGTCTCCTGGGCTGTAGTCCTCAGTAAGTCCCCAAATAAAACTGAAACTGACAGCTCTCATTTTGTGTGTTTTTATTTCAGTCAAAACCTTGATAATACACTTTTTTTTTTTTTGCGGTACGTGGGCCTCTCACTGCTGTGGCCTCTCCCGTTGCGGAGCAACAGGCTCCGGATGCGCAGGCTCAGCGGCCATGGCTCACGGGCCCAGCCGCTCCGCGGCATGTGGGATCTTCCCGGACCGGGGCACGAACCCGTGTCCCCTGCATCGGCAGGCAGACTCTCAACCACTGTGCCACCAGGGAAGCCTCTCTTTTTCTTTTTGATAATACACTTTTATTGTCTGTCTCCCTTCCCCACTCCACCACCCATGGCTTTGGAGATGAGGCAAGGATTACTTAGAGACTCTAAGAACTATAATAATTACGTGACACGATAGAGCTGCTGAATATGGCTACAGTGGTAATCATATTACAATATATCAATGTATCCCAGGCCCTGGTGACCACCATTTTACTCTTTTTTTTTTTTTTTTTTTTTTTTTTTTAAAATTTGGCTTTTAGGTTACACATATAAGTGAGATCATACAGTATTTTTCTTTCTCTGTCTGACATCATAATTGGCATGATGTCCTCAAAGTCCATCTATGTTGTCGAAAATGGCACTATTGCCTTCTTTCTCACCACTGAATAATATTCCAATGTGTCTATGTACCAATCTTCTTTATCCATTCATCTGTTAATTGGCACTCAGGTCATCTCCATATCTGTAATTTTCTCGTCTGTTGAAGAGCTGCTAGCTGGGTGATATGAGGGAAACAGTGACCTCATTTCTGAGTCTCTCTTTCCTTTTTCTCTTTTTTCTATTTTTTGTAAAACAGGGATGATTATCCTATCTCACTGGTATCTGTTGCTTAGGAGAGCCTTATTAAGTTGTCCTATTCCATTTCCTCTGCTTTCTCCTCTCAGGTTCCTGAGAAGCAGTGGGAAAATGCCACCTGGCTGGTGACGGAGTTCATGCTGGTGGGTTTCTCCACCTTCCCAGGCCTGAGGACCACCCTCTTTGCACTTCCTCACATACTTGGTTACCCTGAGTGGCAATGTCACCATCATCTCCATCGTACATGCGGATCGGACCCTTCACACTCCCACGTACCGCTTCCTGGCCGTGCTGTCCCTCTCTGAGACCTGCTACACGCTGGTCACCATCCCCAATATGCTGGCTCATCTGCTCATGGAGAGTGAGCTATCTCCATCCCTGGCTATTGGGCTCAGATGTTCTTCTATCTGGACCTGGGACGCAGCCCCTGCTTCCTCCTTACCCTGATGGCTTACTACCGCTGCGTTGCCATCTGTCATCCCCTGCGTTATTGGGTGATCATGAGACCCACAGTTTGCCTCTACCTGGGAGCCCTGGTTTTCTGCTTCGGGTCCTCGGTGGCCTTGATCGAGACCAGCCTGATCTTCTCCTGGCCCTTCTGCCGCAGCGAACGCGTGGAGCACTTCTGCGACATCACGCGATCCTCAAGCTCAGCTGCGCGGGGAGTGCCTGCAAAGCGCTGGCATTCTAATTCCTGAGAATCCTCGTGGTGCTGGTCTCCTTCTTTCTCACCCTCCTCTCCTACACCTTCATTGTGGCTGCCCTCCTGAGGATCCCCTCAGCAGCCGGCCGGCACAAAGCCTTCTGCACCTGTGCGGCCCACCTCACCGTGGTCATTGTGCATTTTGGCTGCCCCTCCATCATCTACCTGAGGCCTGAGTCCAGAGGGAACCCGGACCAGGACCGCCTGGTGGCTGTGTTCTACACGGTGGTGACACCGCTGCTG
>NW_006788006.1:763699-781878 GCF_000442215.2 Lipotes vexillifer | reverse complement strand
TGCTGAACCCGGTGGTACACACTCTGCGCAATGAAGATGTGAGGGCGGCATCGAGGAGGACCTTGGAGCGAAGCCGCGGAGTTTTAAAAATAAACACTCGTCCTAAGTTCCGGCTCTAGCTTTTTCATGAACACTTGCCCTGCCTGACACTCAGTTCCCCCACCTGGAAAAGAGGCCACTCCCATAACCTTAAATGAAATAGCCTGGGTGAGGCAATTTACAAACATGCTGCCCTTTCCCTTCGTCTTCATTTCTTTGACTTTGCTGGGTTGCAGTGCGGTCTGCAGCGCATCATGGTCACTAGCGGAGGGCGGCCCTGACCCTACCCCGGTGCTGGCGGGCAGTGGAGGGCAGTGCTTTACCTAGCAGTGAACAGGGGTTGGCACCGGGTCCAGCATCCTTTTATTTTGTCTCGCTCAGAAGCAGTTCACTTTTTTTTGGGTGTGTGTGGGGGAGAATGAATGTTACCAAGCAAAGGCTGCCTTTATTTTTCCTGTCACACTTAAATGATGTTTTCATGATTGTTGGCCACCTCTCTCCCCCTTGGGTCTTTTATTTCTTTGGTATATGATGGGGAAAGAAAGGAAAAAGGAAGAATTAAAATTTTTTTATTGTAGTAAAATATATATAACAAAACATCTTTTTATCCTTTTAAAATTTTCTTATTGTTGAATTTTACGAATTCTTTGTATATTTTGGATAACACTCCTTTATGAGATATGTCTTTTGCAAATATTTTCTCCCAGTCTGTGGCTTGTCTTCTCAGTCTCTTGATACTATTTTTTCCAAGTATTTATCACTAACTAAAATGATCTTATTATCTATTGTTTGTCTCCTTTAGACAGTGTAAGGTCTTCGTACAACCTCTCACTACATTGTAAGGTTCAAAATTAACGTGTATTACCAGTGCATAGCATGGAGCCTGGTATTTTGGATGCAGTTGACAAATATTTGTTGATTGAATGAATGGATAAGAACTGTTAACATTTTTTAGTTTGCTTTATTCTTTTTGAAAATGGCATTAAGCTGTTTTAAGTTCTTCCATCTCCTTTTTAAAATTTTGAGGCTCAATTTCAAATTATCGCCATTTTCATCTTCAAAATTAAGGATAATGGTTAGCCACTTACAAGAGCATGAGATGAATTTCTATTTAATCATTTTTAAGTGTACAACTCAGGGATATTAATTACATCCACAAGTTTGTGCAACCACCACCACCATCTCTTTCCAAAACTTTTTTCATCGTCCTAAATTGAAATTGTGTGCCCTTTAAGTAATGACTCTTCATTCCCCCATCCTCCCCATCCCTGGTAACATCTAACTTACTTTCTGTCACTATGAATATGCCTATTCTACATGTTTCATATAAGTGGAATCATATAATACTTGCCCTATTGTGTCCGGTTTATTTCACTTAGCATAATGTTTTGAAGGAGCATCCGTGTTGTAGCACATATCAGAACTTCATTCCTGTCTATGGCTGAATAATATTCCATGTTATTCACATGGATATATATATATATATATTTTTGTTTGTTTGTTTATCCATTCGTCTGTTGATGGACACTTGGGTTGTTTCCACATTTTGGCTACTGTGAATAGTGCTGCTATGAACATTTGTGTATACGTATCTGATTGAGTCCTTGTTTTCAATCCCTTTGGGTATGTAACTAGGAGTGGAATTGCTGGATCATAAGGTAATTCTGTTTAACTTTTTGAGGAATCACCAAATTGTTTTTCGTAGTGGCTGCACTATTTTACATTCCCACCAGTAGTGTACTAGAGTTCTAATTTCTCCACATCTTTGTCAACACTTGTTATTTTCTGGTTTTGAAGATTTTAGCCATCCTAATAGATGTGAAGTGAGTTTTGTAGTTTAGTAGTTCACTTTTGTTTAATTAAACACAGATGATGGATTGAAATCATCCAAAGTATCTTCTCTGACCACAATGGAATGAAATGAGAAATGAGTAACAGAAGGAAAACTGGACACTTTACAAATATATAGAAATTAAACAACACACCTTTGACCAATGGCTGAAAGAAGAAATTACAAGTTATATTGGAATATACTTAAAATAAATGAAAATGAATGCACAACATACCAAATCTTGTGGGATTCAGCAAAAGCTATGCTCAGAGGGAAATTCATAGCTGTAAGCACTTACATTAAAAAAGAAGAAAGATCCCAAGTCAGTAACCTAACTTTACACCTCAAGAAACTAGAAAAAAAGAGCAAGATAAACACTAGTGATGAGGCTTCCACAATAACAAGTGTTGGTGAGGATGTAGAGAAATTGGAACAATTGCACACTGTTGATGGAATTATAAAATGGTGCACTTGCTATGGAAAATGGTATGGTGATTCCTCAAAAGATTAAAAATGAAAAATAGAATTACCACATCATCTAGCAAGTTGACTTCTGGGTATACATAGAAAAGAACTGAGGGACTTCCCTGGTGGTCCAGTGGTAAAGAATCCACCTTCCAATGCAGGGGACGTGGGTTCAATCCCTGGTCAGGGAACTAAGATCCCACATGCGGCAGGGCAACTAGGCCCATGTGCCACAACTACTGAGCTGATGTGCCTCAACTAGAGCCTGTGAGCTGCAAACTACAGAGCCCACGTACCCTGGAACCTGCACACCACAACTACAGAGCCCACGTGCCCTGGAGCCTGCATACTATAACTAGAGAAGAAAGAACCTATACACCACAACGAAAGATCCCACATGCCTCCACGAAGATCCTGCATGCTGCAATTAAGACCCGACACAGCCAAAAATAAATAAAGTAAATAAATAAATAATAAATAAATCTTTAAAAAAAAAAGAATTGAAAGCAGAGTCTTAAAGAGGCATTTGTACACTCATGCTCATAGCAGCACTATTTGCAGTAGCCAAAAGGTAGAAGCATCCCAAGCACCCACTGACAAACCAATGGATAATCAGAATGTGGTATATACACACAATGAAATACAGCCTTAAAAAAGGACAGTCTGACAAATGCTACAACGTGGATGAATCTCGAGGACACTATGCTGAATGAAATAAGCCAGACAAAAAAGGACAAATATTGTATGATTCTGTTTATATGAGGTAACTAGAGAGGTCAAATTCATAGAGACAGAAAGTAGAATAGTGATTGCCAGGGGCTGGAGCCGGGAGAGGGAGAATGGAGAGTTGTTTAATGACTATGAAGTTTCAGTTTTGCAAGATGAAAAAGTTCTGGGGATGGATGGTGGTGATAGCTGCACGACAATGTGAATGTACCTAGCAACCACTGAATTACACACTTAAAAATGGTCACAGTGGTAAATTTATGGTATGTGTATTTTGCCCCAACTACAATTTAAAAAGTTACGCTATGAGAGGCAGGCAGTATTAGCAAGAAAAGGATTTCTTTGCCTTGTAAATACCTTGGTGCTGAAACACCTGAAGGCATCTTCCTAGGCAGAACCAGAAGGACTGGTGCCCCTCTACTCAGTGGCATACAACAACCACGCACTCCTCATATATAGAGTATCCTCTCCGAGGTCATAGTCTGATGAGTCAATCATTCACAGCATCTAATTCACACTGTTCTTCGAGCCCTGGAATGGCTTCTTGTGGCTGGCGACCCACAGACTTGAAAAAAAAACCTTCCAATCTACATGCAAAATAAATGTTAAAGCCATAGTAAACCAAAAACCTCAGTGGAAGCGTGGGAAGCCACAGAAGTCACTGAATTTAGCAATTAAAATATTTAGTTAGGCAGGAATTGTGAAGACTGCCATTGCTGAGCGTAAGGTTTTTGCCCATGGTCCTTGGCTGTATCCTCTGGGAGGTTCCTCACTGGCCTCTGTTCCCCATCACCACTTCTGAAGCTTTCTCATTCCATTTCCTGCCAGTATGATTTTAAGGACCTCATGGTACAAACTTGGGGCATTGTTTTTTTTTGGTTGTTGTTGTTTTTGGCTTCACCTCGAGGCTTGCAGGATCTTAGTTCCCGGGCCCACAGTGAAAGCGCTGAGTCCTAACCACTGAACCGCCAGGGAACTCCCTGGGGCATTGTTTTATATGCCAGAGAGTCATGATCTTTTGCAGGCCAAGCTCATAGTTTCTCTCAAAAATTTAGTAGGTGTCTGGTGTTTTTTTCTTCAGGCAGCTAAATGGGCAAGTAACCACAGCCAAAGATTTCCGCTGGCACAGCTCTTTTCTTTTTCCTTTTCATTTTTTAAACTGTGGCAAAATACATACAACGTAAAACTGACCATCTTAACTACTTTGAAATATATGGTAGTTCAGTGGTATTAAATGCATTCAGAATGTTGTGCCACCACCCCCACCATCCATCTCCAGAACACTTCGCCTCATAAAACTGAAACTCTGTCCCCATGAAACACTATCTCCTCATTCCTCACCACCCCCTGCCCCCCACCAGCCTTTGGCAACCACCATTCTACTGTCTTTTCTTTATGAATTTGACTACTCTAAATAGCTCATAGAAGTGGAATGATACAGTATCTGTCTTTCTGTGACTGTTATTTCAATGAGCATCATGTCCTCAAGGTTCATCTACCTGGCACAGTTCTTAAACCCAAATGATGCCCTCATTTATTTCCTGGCTTCTATACTTGATTGGACCTTGGCATTCTCTCGAGGGTGCTGAGAAATGGTTAATCTCTTGCTATAACTGCCTCCTCAAGGCCACTTAGTATTGCTGCTTCCCTTTGAACCCCCAAATCACCAGACTCAGTCAATTTAAATTGTAGTCTGCATGTAGAGAGACTACCTGAATATTGTTAGAGTCCCTTCTATCTCTGCTTGCCTCAGTACACCTCTCTCTTTAACGGCAGTGGCAAGAAGTAACAAACAAATATAACAAATAATATGGCTTTTCCTAACCACTTCCCAGAGGGCTATAGACTCAATAAACACAGTCTGCTATGCAAGACTCACAGTTTTACCTGCCTGGTGAGGATGACTAGCGGCCCAGGTGGCACTGTCTTTGGTTCAAGGAGATGGAAGCAAGGACTGCGGCCTTGCATCACAGTTTAGAAGGAGCCTGGTGCCTTGGGCTCCTTCTTAAAGGCTGTAAGAGTGCTTAGAAACACAGGCCACCTCATGCCCACTGAACCAGGGGATCTGGAGATCTGGGTTCCAGTTTAGCTTTGAACCACTTGCTGAGACGTGGGAAGGTCCCTTTCCTTCTCTGTGTCTCAGAGGTCATTAAACGAAGGTCATTAAACCATGACACATGGTTCTTTCCCTCTTTGACATTTTTAGACCCTATGCTTTCTCTGAAACTCATAAATATGAGGATTGATGAGGAAAGGTCTGGTAAGTTCACTGTTTCCCAAAATGTGAAGCTCTTAACAGTAACATTTCCTGCATGTGGCATGAAAGAAACGTTTGAATTACACAGGCAGAAATTTATTCCCTTTCTCAGTTCTCTTTGAAGGCTGATGATTACTTCAAGGAAAAATTTCAGTTTGGTGCTAGTGTATCTTTTAAAAAAATTATTTATTGGGAATTCCCTAGCTGTCCAATGGTTAGGGCTCCACACTTTCACTGCCAAGGGCCCAGGTTCAATCCCTGGTCGGGGAACTAAGATCCCACATCCCGCATGCTGCATGGCGCGGCCAAAAAAAAATCTTTTTATTTACATAGTGTGAGTGTGTATAATATCTGTCTATATACACACATATGTATGAAGTTACATGTATAATTTTATTTTTAAAGCATCATACAGTAAAATAGATTTTTTAGTGTACAGTTCAATGAATTTTAACACATGCAACCACCACTACAATCTGGATACAGAACAGCTCCATCACCCCCCAAAATTCCTCATGCTACCCTCCATATGTCACACTTTACGTACCCCCTGGCAACCATTGATCTGTCCTCCTACACTATGGTTTTGTCACTTGGAGATTATCATATCAATGGAGTCACACAATATGTAACCTTTTGAGACTGGCTTCTTTCACTCAGCATAATTTTTTTTTTTTTTTTTTAGCAATTTAGCATAATTTTTTTTGAGCTTGTGGGTAGAGAATGCTTTTCCCCTTAATTTTTTTTTTTTTTTTTTGGTCATGTCACGCAGCTTGTGGGATCTTGGTTCCCTGACCAGTTTTTGAACCTGGGCCCTCAGCAGTGAAAGCACAGAGTCCTAACCACTGGACAGCCAGGGAACTCCCTCCCCACCCTCAAGTTCTATTGAGATATAATTGACATATGATATTGTATAAGTTACACAACATAATGATTTATTATTTGTATTTATTGTGAAATGATCACCACAGTATGTTTAGTTAACATTCATCACTTTACATGGTTATAAACTGTTTTTCTTGTGATAAAAACCTTTAAGATGTACTCTTTTAGCAACTTTGAAAAATACAATATTGTTAACTGTAGTTACTACGCTGTACCTTACATACTCAGGACTTTCATCTCATAACTAGAAGTTTGTACCTTTTGACTACCTTCATCCATTTCCTCCACCCCTCACTCCCTGCCTCGGACAACCACCAATTGGTTCTCCGAGCATAATTGTTTGAGATTCATCCAAGTTATTGTGTTACCATATTTTGTTCTTTTATTGCTGAGCAGTATTCTATGGAATGGATGGACAACGGTTTTTGTAACCACCTGAGGGGCATTTTGGTTTCTCCAGTTTTTGGCTATTACATATAAAGCTGCTATGAACAATCATGTGCGGGTTTTGTGTGACTTAGATTATTCAAAACCCTTTCTGGTTTCCCAACTCACTTAGAATAAAATTCAACATAAGCACAGTGGTATCTGGGTGGGCCCCCAAAACTACACCCTGTGATAGGCATGAGGGAGCCATGTGGTTGAAGCACAGGGCCCATTCTTGAAGTGTTTCCAGTCTGGAGGCCCAGGAAGCACTGCTTGAGTTCACATTCTGCCTCTATCACTTACAAGCTGGGCAACCTTGGGTAAGTTCCTTAACCTCCCTGTGCTTCAGTTTCAGCATCTATAAAATGGGGATTTTGCTAATACACCTCCCTTCCAGGGCTGTTGTGAGGATTAAATGAGTTCATATGTCAAAAGGGCATGGAACAGCACTTGCACATAGTAAGTGCTTGACATAAGATAATCACTATTTCATTATTGGCTCTGGAAGTTTAATTGGGCCCAGGAGGCCCTTCTAGGGCATTTGCATTTTATCCTGTTAATATTGGCAAGGAGAGTGGGGTTGAGCTGGTAGGTGAGAGACAGTGGGGAGAGGGACTGGTTTGGAGACTGTTGGAATAATCCAGAGCAGCACTTATAGAGAGGCGGGTAAGAGCCTGTTTGGAGTGGGTTCAAGAATAGAAGAGCTTACAGAGACAGTAAGTATAGATGGATTTTGCTAAAAAAAGGAGCAAATGGACAGTCACAAGTGGAGAATGTGGGGCCATCGGAGGGTTTTTTTTTCTTTTTAACGGGTGAAATGAAAACCTAGGAATGATTAAATATAAAAAAAAATTAACGATGGGGTGGAATCCTTGGAGGGAAATCCCAGAAGTTGACAAGGGATGGAAGTCAGTCTTGGAGGGAAGTAGGGCGCTCGGGACGAGAATTACTTCCCCTGTACTGATGGGGAGATCATTTTCCAGATGCCAGAAGGCTGCAACGTGGCGAAGCCCTGGTTGGAACCGGGGACCACTCAGAGGGCCCATTCCCCTGCACCGGAAGCAGAAAAACTCCAAGCGTCCGGGGAAGTGGGCAGGGCTTACAAGGGTAGGGGCAACAGCGTAGGCGGGGATAGGGGTGAGGGGGCGGGCCTCTGCCTTCGCTGAATTGCGGTGGGATGGAAGGCAGGGCCTGGAGCTAGAGCGAGGGGCAGGGTTTGTTTGGGGTGAGAGTCCCGGATGGTGGACACTGGGCAGGGGGTCCGAAATCGTCCATGCTCGGCCAACGTGAAGGGGCGTACAGCACGCCTGGTGTGGAAAGCGGGCTGGGCTCGGAAGGCCCGGAACCTGTGGTCCTGCAACGCTGGGCCAACGGAAGGCCGAGGAAGGTGGATCGCGCCAAACTCCCGGCTACTGGAAGCCGCAGAGGGGCGTGGCCTCTTGTAAAAAAAAGCGTGAGGCCTGCCGTGCGAGCCAATGGGAAGCGAGGGAGGGCGGAGCCTGTGCAAGGGGCGGCCAGTAGAGACGGGGCTCTTATAGGAGGTGCCCTGGAGCTGAGCGCACGCGCGTCGGGCAGGACTACAGGGCGCCCCGGATCCAAGTGGGCAAAAGGGGTAAGCTGTCCGGTTCAGCCTGTTCAAGCCGCGCGCCTGTTCACGTGACACGAAGGGAGCGGAATTCCTCTGGAGTTAGCGCCATTTCCTGTAGGTGAAGGTTAAAATGCCCCGGGGGTTGGAGAGGCATCCAGATGCAACCTGACCTCGACTCGAGGCCTGGGGTCGGGGGACACGCTAGCGGGGAGGGGTCTGGCTTGTGGAGAGGGTCGTGCACGCTAACTTGGCGTAGACGTGGGGTGGGCTCACCACTAGGGCTGAGATTCGGGTCCTTGATGTCAAAGAGAGGCGGGGCTTCCCGCCGATCCTTTGAGAAGTAGGTAAGTAGGAAAATAGCTATCTTGAGGCTTTGTCGCCGCATTGACCTGTGGTGACCTCGTTAGGTGGTTGTGGTGGCGTAAGGGGGGTGGGCTGGCGTTGTAAGAGGCGTGGCCAGGTCCCTGAGAGTTTTGGCCTGGCCCGGAGCCTGGGGGGTGTAAGGGGCGTGGCCGCACAGAAACTCGTGCCAAGGGGCGTGGCCCGGGATCTGGGCTGGGAGAGGGGGCGTGCCTTCTTCTGCATGATTTAATTGTCGCGCCAACGTCCTAGCCCTGCCCTTTCTCCCTTAGGTGCCATCTCATGGAGACGCCCGCGGCTGCCGCCCCTGCTGGGGGCTTCTTCCCCTCTTTCCTGCTCCTGGGTTTCGCGACGCTAGTGGCCGCCTTGCTGGGCGCCGCTCACCGCCTGGGGCTCTTCTATCAGTTGATGCACAAGGTTCAGGGGAAATACGAGGGAGACAGGGAGACGGGCCGGGGGCAGCCAAAGGAATGGACTTCCAGCGTTCTTTCCAGCTAACCCATTTTATAGGAGGGGAGAGTGAGGTCCGATTAATCCAGAGGGACTGGTCGGGAGATTCTTTCCAGGATCCTGTCGCTGTTGCCGAGCTGCTTATGGGGCTCTGGACTTTGCCTCTAGGAAGAGGTCACAGGGAGGCTACACCTGCCTGGGCACTCAACCCCCCGCCCACCTCCTTCCTCAGGGGCCTCGAGCCCTTCTCACGGAGCAGTGCTCCGTAACACGATGGGGTCAGAGTGCTGAGAGCAGGCACCAGAGGACGTGGACGGCTGTGACACTTTTGTGACAGTTGCCGTCTGCTGAGCTCAACGCTTTAGAGGGATTTTCCCACGTACCCAGTACATTCTGGAATAGATACTCTTGTTTCTGTCTTCATTTTCCACAAGAGGAAACCGAGGCTCGGAGAGGTTGTGTGATAGCTTGTGTTAGGAGACCTGTTTGGGGAAGAGCTGACCCCACAGACCTTGCTCTGAACTACTTGCCTCCTCTCTCAGAAATTTACCCCTTCCCCAGACCCTCTCCCTAGTCTCTCCTCTCCTAACCTGGAGCAACCTTGACCCCTCCCCAGTCCTTCCCCTCCTAACCAGCAGCAACTTGAGGATTTGTGGAGATTTAAGGCAAAGGCCTCTGGTGTGTGTTGCTGTGCAGAAGCACTGTCTGTGCCAGCAGGCTGCTCCCATGTCAGGCACGTGGCGGCTGGTGGCCTGTTAACCGGGCCCAGTGAGTAGGCGGGAGCCTGGTAGGCTGGAGTCAGCAGTCACGTTTCGAGGCCCTGATACTGGAGAGCAGGCCGTTCTGGAGTTCTAGCAGATGGCCCCTGGCCAAATTCCCTTGGGTTCTGTGGATCCACCTTCACTAACCTCTCTTCCTGCTTGCTCCACCATCCCTGAGGCGGGCAGTGTTACAGAGTGGGGTGCTTTAAGAGCATTGGTTCTATGGGACTTTGAATTTTGCTCAGGAGTCTTGATCTCTGTAGTTGTAAAAGGATATAACGTCAGGAGGATCTGATAAGATATGTCCTACTCTGAGCCAGGTGTATAGTGTAATATGTGCCTAAGCAACACCAAGCTTCCCCTGCCCTCCTTCCTGGGGGAGGGGGATTGTCCCTCTTCCCACCTGCCCTGGTGCCCGTGCCCTGGTGCCCGTGCCCTGGTCCTTGACAGTCTCGCTTCTCCCCCTTTGCGGGCCCAGGTGGACAAGGCAAGCATCCGGCATGGTGGGGAGAGTGTGGCAGCCGTGCTGCGGGCCCATGGTGTGCGGTTCCTTTTCACGCTGGTCGGCGGGCATATTTCCCCACTGCTGGTGGCCTGTGAGAAGCTGGGCATCCGCGTGGTGGACACCCGCCACGAAGTCACAGCCGTCTTTGCTGCTGATGCTGTGGCCCGCCTGACTGGTGAGGGCAGAGTGGAGAGGGCTAGGGGCTGGTGAGACTGGGATGTTTTTGAGGGGCAGGGTTTTTGATGGGGGGGGGTGGCCACGAGGGTGGACACAGCTGTGACACGGTTTGTGTTTCAGGGACAGTGGGCGTGGTGGCGGTGACAGCGGGCCCCGGCCTCACCAACACAGTGACTGCAGTGAAGAATGCCCAGATAGCCCAGTCCCCAGTCCTGCTTCTGGGTGGGGCTGCCAGCACCCTGCTGCAGGTACCCTCTTCTTGAGGGGTGGCAGGGGCCCCAGGGAGCCTGGAAGTTCTCATGTGTTGACTCCCTGGACTCCTGTCTCCACCAGAACCGGGGCGCACTCCAGGCTATTGATCAGATGTCCCTGTTCCGGCCACTCTGCAAGTTTTGTGCTTCTGTGCAGAGGGTGCGGGAGATCATCCCCACCCTGAGGGCCGCGATGGCTGCTGCTCAGTCGGGCACCCCAGGTGCGGGGCGGGGGCTGGGCAGTGGTCAGGCCCTAGGGCCTGGGGGCTGGGAGACACAGCAGACTCAGCGTTCTCCCTGTCCATGCAGGCCCGGTGTTTGTGGAACTGCCTATTGATGTGCTGTACCCCTACTTCATGGTTCAGAAGGAGATGGTGTCAGCTAAGCCGCCCAAGGGCCTCGTGGGTCAAGGGGTCTCCTGGTAAGTAGCCCAACTCCTACCATACCCTCCCCTATCTGCTGGCTTCTCCTGCAACCTCCTGCTAGCACCCATCTCTCCTTTGACTCATTCATTGATTTGCACATCAGTTGAGAGGAGCCAGCCGTGGGAAGAGCATTCCAGGTAGAGGAAATAGAATATGCACATGTCCTGAGGCAGGAATGAAGTTGGTGGGTTGGGAAAGCAAAGTGGCCCACGTGGTGGCAGCAGGTGAGCAAAGGGGAGAGGGGCAGAGACTGAGCTCAGAGCAGCCAGCAGGAGCCACTTGGAGACCTGGGGCTTTGTTTTTAATTTGAGATCCATTGAGAGGCACTGCAGGGCCTTAAGCATTGGCACAGGATACCCTGGTTTGGGTTTTTATTATGTTCCCTCTGGCTATTGATAGAGTGTGGACTTTGGGGTCAGGTGGAAGCTGGGAAGCCAGGGAGGAGGTGTGGTGGTCACTGGGATGAGAGATGATGGTAGTCTGGAATCTGCGTGGTAGCTGTGGGATACATCTGGATGGATCACATATGAGTGCCTGGACCTCCAGCAGGCCAGGATAAGGGAACGATGTGTACCTAGGGGCCCATGACATGGGCACAGCTCAGTCTGGGACCACTGTGGGACTTTTGAGTGGTGAGTGGCCAGGATGTTGGAGAGAGCAGGTCAGTGGGGCTGGCCTGGGACAAGCTTGAAGGTTTTCCTGGAAGAGCTACAAGTTTCAAGGGGGAGTTTCTTTCTGTTGACGGGATAAAAAGGGTTCTAAGTAGGGGCATAGCCCTAGCAGAGGTACATGAAAAGGATCCATTTTTGGTCACCACTGAGGTGGGCCTGGCTGAAACAGGGTGCAGAAAGGAGAATCAGGGCTTCTCTGGTGGTGCAGTGGTTGAGAGTCCGCCTGCCGATGCAGGGGACACGGGTTCGTGCCACGGTCCGGGAGGATCCCACATGCCGCGGAGCGGCTGGGCCCGTGAGCCATGGCCGCTGAGCCTGCGCATCCAGAGCCTGTGCTCCGCAACGGGAGAGGCCACAGCAGTGAGAGGCCCGCGTACCGCAAAAAAAAAATAAAAAAAAGAAAGGAGAATCAATTTCCCTCCTCCTCCTCCTCTTTGCCCTCTGTCCCTTGCATTTGCCTGTCCTTGCCCCTCTGCCTTCCATTCCCCCTCCAAATATTTAGTGAGTGCTGCTATGTGCTAGGTACCTGGATGGGCATGAACAGGACAGGCAGGTCCCTGCACATGGGCGTGTGAGAAGCACCTCGAGGGCCAGCTCAAGGAGTAGCAGGTTTACTCACATGTCCTTTATAACAACCCTTTGAGTTAAGACTCAGAGGTATAATTATGCCCATTTCATAGATTAGGTAACTGAGACCCAAGGCAGTTGAATGACTTGCATGAAGTTGTCCAGTTTGTTAGTGGCGCACTAGGATTCAGCCCGGAGGAACCTTCAATGCTTCATCCACAGAGCTGTGTTCCATCTATAATGAGTGAAATGAAAGTCCAGAGAGATGGGTTCGAATCCCAGGACTGCCACTAACTAGCTGTGTTAACCTTGAACAAATGATTAAACCTTTTTTTTTCTTCCAGTTTTATTGAGATATAATTGACATACAGCACTGTGTAAGTTTAAGGGTTACAGCATAATGATTTGACTTACACATATTGTGATTAAATGTATGACGTCAGCTTCCTCATCTGTAAGATGGACCAACGTTGCCTTTTCTCTCTAGACTGAGATTCTGTGATGAATAAAATGAGATTATTTTGACAGTGCAAAGCATCTGCTGAAGTATAAAGGAATTAACCATTATTATCTTAAATAAGAATAGGGCTGAGTCCAGTGTCATACCAAGCGTAAGGCAAGGTGTCTCCCAACCTTCCTCCGACATGATTAGGGAACTAGCCCCCTGCAAGGCTGGCTAGTGCCTTCCCTTTTCTTTCCATGTTAGGGTTCCCCATGGTTCCATCCTTGGTCTCTTCTCATTTTCTGCGATCTTTACTCCTCCTCGAAAGAGAAACAGAAGCTTCAGGCTCTGACTAATTCTAGCCGGCCGATGCCCACATGTGTATTTTTGGCTGGATTGGGTGTCCTTGAGGGCAGGGCTGAGCAGGATTTATCTTTGTGTCTCCAGGGCCCTCCACAGGGCCTCATGGAAAGTCAGGGCCCTGTGACCCAATGAATAAGGAGACGTCAGAAGCCAGAGAAAGGCAAGGGTATGGACGATTGTTAATAACTCCAATTAATCAAGTGTTTTGCAATGTGCTTTATATCACTGAACCTTGGGAGAGATGTTCCCTTTTACGTTTTACAGAGGAGGAAGCTCAGAAAAGTTGAGTCACTCACCCACAGTCACACAGGAAGCAGCAGAGCCAGAACCCAAGCCCACCTCTGTCTGACCCCGCAGCCATGGCCCCTGATTCTAGCACTCCATGCCGGTGGCACTTGTTTTTGAGGGTCTGTGTCAGGTTGGGATGGTCACCAGAACCTTCTGAGGGGAAACAGGCCACTGGGCGCTCAGCCACTGGGGTCTGTCTGTCCCTGGGCTGTTGCTTTCGTACCTCTGTTCCTGTCCTACTGCCTTCCTGGTCCCTTTCCCGGCCCTTTTCCTCCTTCAGCTTCTGGAACCCTGGTATGACTCCTGGTAACTGACTCTTCCTCCTCCCTTCGCAGGTACTTAGAGAATTACCTGGCCAACCTCTTTGCAGGAGCCTGGGAGCCTCAGCCTGAGGGGCCTCTGCCTCTGGACATCCCTCAGGCTTCCCCTCAGCAGGTGAATTGCCTCTGTGCCCTGGCCAGGGACCCCCACCTGCTGTGTGGCTTCTCTCTGAACCAGTACTGGGGCTGTGATCTTGGGGGCTGATGGTGACTCAGGGTTGGCTATTTGAGCCCCACCTCTTGCCCCAGGTTCAGCACTGTGTTGAGATCCTGAGCCGGGCCAAAAGGCCCCTTGTGCTGCTTGGGAGCCAGGCCCTGTTGCCTCCGACACCCTCAGACAAACTTCGGTGAGAAGCCTCAGGCTTGCCCTTACTGTCACATCCCTGGTCCCCTGGGGCCCTGTGAGGAGGGGCAGGCCATTGGCCACGCTCACCTCTGTTCTGCCTGGACCCCTAGGGTTGCTGTGGAGACCCTGGGTGTCCCCTGCTTCCTGGGCGGGATGGCGCGGGGACTGCTGGGCCGGAGCCACCCCCTTCACATCCGGCAGAACCGCAGCGCCGCCCTGAAGAAGGCAGATGTTGTCGTCCTGGCAGGTGGGCCTCATCCTCCCACCCTCCCTTTCCTTTCCCTCCCACTAGGCACCTCCCTAATCGTGTAACCCTGCCCCTCCTAGTCAGGTACTGGCTGGCACCCCACTCTCATAATCACCCACCCTCCTACCTCTCACCACCCCCCTTCCCCTGGACCTGAAATTCAGGTAAACCCTCGCCAGGTTGCAGTTGTGTCCTGTGACCCAGCTTTACACAAAGATAGCGGGCACCTGTGGTACTTTGTGTACAGCATTTGCATTTGTATGCATTACACAGCATTTACACAGCACGTACACCTACAGCATATATATTTTTACATAAAGTGCTTGAATCCTGCCAGAGACATAATAGTTGTATCAGTTAGCTATTGTTGTATAATAACCACCGTAAACTCAGTGGCTTAAAATGCACTTATCATTTCTCAAGACCCACCTGGGGTTAGGTGCTAGTTTTTGTCATTTTGGTAGGGCTCATTCCTGAGTCTGCACTCAGAGAGGCGGGAAGGCAGCTGTGCTGATCCAGACTGGGCTGGCTTGTAACTTGGGGGTTGGTTGGCTGTAGGCTGGGCTAGCTTGGCCTCAGCTGGGGTAACTGAGTTCTTTCACTCTCCCCTACCTCCTCCTCCATGTTTCTCATCCTCCAGCAGGCTAGCCTGGGCTTGTTCACTTGGTGGATGTTGAGAAACATGCAGGGCTTGGGGAGCAAGGTTATTTGAGAGAGAGAGAGAGAGAGTGGAAGCTGCAGGGCTTCTGGAGGTCTGGCCTCAGGAACGCATGCCATCACTTCTCTCACATTCTATGGGCCAAAGCACGTCCTGAGGCCAGCCCAGGTTCATGGGGTGGGGAGCTGCAAAGTCTCATTGCAGGTGACACTGGTACAGGGAGAGGTGAAGACCTTTATGCATTCAGTCTACCATGGTGGATTAAGTAAGGTAGCGGGTACTCCCCAGGATGCTGGCCCTTTGTCCACCGAGACTCTGTCCCCTACCCCAGGAACGGTGTGTGACTTCCGTCTATCCTATGGCCGTGTCCTCAGCCGCAGCAGCAAGATCATCATTGTTAACCGTAACCGGAAAGAGATGTTGATGAACTCAGACATGTTCTGGAAGCCCCAGGAGGCTGTGCAGGGTGAGCCCCTAGCAGCCCCCACACATATGTGTTCTTTCCGGTCCCTCTCCCCCTGGCCTCTGCTGCAGCTGGCTTGAGCTGGGTGCTGGTGACCAAGGCCTGGACCGTGCCTCAGGGGGCCCCGAGTCGGCCAGAGACACCTATTTGGTCCTTAGACTGATGGGGTGCTTCTGGATGAACTAATGGTAGGGTGGGCACCAGAGGGAAGGCCTGGCAATGTGCGTGTGATCACATCCCGTCTGTACTCTCCCATGTCGCCTGCTGCCCTTAGGACCTGCCCCAAGGTCTCTCTTGTCCTGTCGTGGCTCCTCCACCCCTGTTCAGTCCTCTTCCATGGCCTTTCCAGGCCCTGCTTTGCCCATCGTTCCAAGGACGTTGACTCTACCCTGCGGTGCAGGCGAGAGGGAACTTGTGTCAAGCAGAGAAGTGGCACCATTTGCATTCATGTTTGGGAAAATCCACTGTGGCAGCTGGTGGGCAGCGAGTTGGAGGGGACCGGGTGGAGGCAAGGGGGCTGTTAGGGCAGGACAGAAACGATGAGGCCTGGAGTGGGGATGGAGAGGGAGGAGAAACTCAACTTCGCTGAGCCTGTGTGATCATTTCTAAAATGGAGATGGGGAAAAGTACATCATCACTGGCTTGTTTATTTGTTCACCGTACAAGCACTCTGCATGCCTGGGTTGTAGAGATGTGCCTGGAGGATGGAGGCGGTTTTAGTGATGTGTTTCAGAGGCAGAATTGACAGGACTGCCTGATCTGGGGTGTGATGGGGAGGCAGGAGACAGAGGCTGATGTGAGTTTCTAACCCACTTTGTGCTCCCTAAACCCAATTTCTTTGGCCTTGCTCTCCCTCACACCCCTGTTGCCCTAACTTGGTTCCGGCAGGCTCTGGGGTGTGTTTCACCCATTTTGTGCTAGGACCCCCCCGGCCTGCTTCTTTGCCTCCTGTGCTTCCTGCTGTCTTTGGGCCTCTGGTGCTTGAAGGGCAGGAGGAGGCCATCCCCCTGCAGCTGTGCCCTCTTCCTTCCCCAGGAGACGTGGGCTCCTTCATGGTGAAGCTGGCGCAGGGCCTTCAGGGCCAGACATGGGCCTCAGACTGGGCAGAGGAGCTTCGGCAGGCTGACCGACAGAAGGAGCAGACCTTTAGGTGGGGGCTGGGTAGAGTGGACTTGGGGGGTTGCGGGTTCCCGGGGGCCCACGCCGCTGGCTCTGCTGACCTGCGTTGCTCCATCACAGGGAGAAGGCATCGATGCCTGTAGCCGAGCACCTTAACCCGGTGCGGGTACTACAGCTGGTGGAGGAAACTCTGCCCGACAACTCCATTCTGGTGGTCGATGGTGGGGACTTCGTGGGTACAGCCGCCCACCTGGTGCAGCCCCGTGGCCCCCTGCGCTGGCTCGATCCTGGTAAGGGCGGGCCTATGCCTGGGGCAGCTTGCATCGTCGGGGCAGCTTGCGTCGTCGGGGCCCCTTCACACCCACCCGCTCTTGGTTCTTCTAGGGGCCTTCGGTACTCTGGGGGTTGGTGCGGGATTTGCACTTGGCGCCAAACTGTGTCAGCCGGATGCCGAGGTGAGTCAGAGTGTGCTGGGGGCAGGAGGCTTGCTGCTTTCTGGGCCGTGAGCCACCCCAGCCATCCTTGGTACCCCCTCAGGTCTGGTGCCTGTTTGGGGATGGAGCCTTTGGCTACAGCCTCATCGAATTTGACACCTTCGTCAGACACAAGGTGACCGGGTGACCAAGGGAAGCTCATAGCCTGGGGTTCTGGGAGATGTCATCAGGGGTGGGGTGGGCTGGGGAGGGAGCTGCTTGGCTGGCAGGGGTCCTGTCCCTGTCTTTGACCTGTGGCTGGCCAAGCCCTGGGACTGAAGGCTGTGGCCTGGCCTCATCCTCTCCCTGCAGATCCCAGTGATGGCTTTGATAGGGAATGATGCTGGCTGGACCCAGATTTCCCGGGAGCAGGTGCCCTGTCTGGGCAGCAATGTGGCCTGTGGCTTGGCTTACACTGGTGAGGGGCCTGGAATGGGTGGGAAGGGGGAAAGCTGTTTCAGGCCCAGCTGAATGTATGTTCCTCTCCCGGGCTAGCTGCATGGTAGGCTGGGTTCTGCCATCATTCTGACTTGATCTCCCCTTTTAGGTTATCACAAAGCGGCCATGGGACTGGGAGCCCAGGGCTTGCTACTTTCACGAGAGAGTGAGGATCAGGTGGTCAAGGTGCTGCATGATGCCCAGCAGCAGTGCCAAGATGGCCACCCAGTTGTGGTCAACATCCTCATCGGGAGGACGGACTTCCGAGATGGCTCCATTGCCGTGTAGGGCCTCATGGGTCAGTGCCCTTGGCTCTCTTCTCACCCCTGGACTGTGCCAAGCTGGTTTGTGCCAGGCTGGTTTCTCATCCTTGCTTGCCCTGGGCCTATCCCATGAGGCCCAGTGACCCTAGAACCCTCCCTGAGGACAAGGAGGGGCTGGAGGGGTCAGAGCTCAGAGAGGCTCCTTGGCAGCACGGGAGAGCCCTTGGGCCTTTTTCTTTGTGGGCTCAGCTGTGTCCTTTCTCCCCTTCTCTCTTACACATTGAATAAACCACCTCTGGTCCATGTGGGCCCAAGTACTCATCCCAGAACCTGTGCATACTGATTTATTGTCCACAAAGATGGAAGTGAGGGAAA
>NW_006788006.1:756787-763524 GCF_000442215.2 Lipotes vexillifer | reverse complement strand
GCCTGGGCACTGCAACCTCTTTCCCCGCTCTGTGGTCCCTGAAGGAGCCCCACATGCCTGCTCTAGACATGTCCATGCACACTAGTCCTCACACACAGACACACACGCACGGAGGCAATAAATATGTTCCGTACCAAAATGCCCCCAGCCTGACACTTCAGGTGGGGCCCCTCCGAAAGGGAGGTCTTATAAGTGCTCAGTTTGTTCAGGAATGGGGAGGAAGAATTGGGGAGGGGAAGGGCCATACTCTGCTATCTACTTTTGCTGGTTTGAGGCAATCATGGGGTTTTCCTTGGAAAAGAGGGTGGGGAAACCAGCTGTTTTCCTATAAGCCTCAGGCTGCCCCTATCCAGCCTGAGCGCAGGATAGGGGCTTTCCCCCACCCTGCCTCAAACAGTATCTCATGATAGTCCTTGGGCCCGCCGAGGGAGAAGCAGAGTGCAGTGCTCAAAGCTAATACTGATTTGGTTGGCAGCAGCAAGAGGACTGACTGGGGGGGTGTCTCACCATCCCAGGGTGATGCTCACAGTAACTGGCGTTTCCCTGGCTGAGGGGAAGCAAGAGAGGCCAGCCAGCCCTGCAAGCAGAACTGCCTTTTGGCAGCCGGGAAGAAGCCCTTGGTACTCAGAAAAGATGGCCACAATAGCTGGTCCCGAAAATTCCCAATCCCCGGCCTTCGCAACCAGTGCCCAAATGTTGAGCACTGGAAACGAGGAATGATTCTCAGCAATGGGTTGGCTGGTCACTAGGCAACTCCCCAGGAACCAGGAGCTAGGCCTGAGCTACAGGTCTGGTCCCCCTAGGTCGTTAGGGCACCGCCTTAGCAACCAGGAGCCCGGCCTTAGTAATCGGGGTCCGGCCCCGCCCGGCTCACAGACACACGTTGATCTGCTTGGAGAGCTCTCTCTCCAGGTCCATGATGAGGGCATCAAAATCTTTGAGGTTCAGGTGCGGGTTGAAGGGAGCCTCGAAGTCGTCTTCGAAGTCGGTGGCGACCGTCGGCTCGCCAGCCTCTTCGTCCTCGTCTTCGCTGTCGCTGCCCGTCACGTTGTCGTAGTCCGGCCCGGAAAGGAAGTCCCGCCCACAAGGCAGGAAGTCCCGCCCGCAAACGCTCCAGTCACCGGCGTAGCGGTTGCTCGGGGGGCTCTCGGGGCCGCCCCGGCCGCGGGGCCGAGTCACCACTTCGGGGGTCGCTAGCGGCAAGTGCAGCGGCGGCTGTCGTTTGGGCCGCAGGTACGGGACAAGCTCCGGAGCCTCTGGGGGCCTGCGCGGATCTGCGGAGGGAGAGGGAGGGCTTGGATGATGTCACGCCCAGCGGTGGCGACTAGACCTCTGATTGGCTGCTTAGGTAGCCAGGCCCCTGATTGGCCGGTCGAAAGGCAAGGCCTTCGACCGGATCAGGATTTCACTGGCTGAGCTAGAACTGGTTGCTGAGGCAACCAGGTACCAGCTTACTCGGACTAGGGGGCGTGGCTTGCCTGAAGCCCGAGACTCTAATTGGCCACTGGAGAAAGCATCGTAGCGGCAGCCTGGCTACGATCGGCGGCGCGGGGGCGGGGGCGAGGGCCAGCTCACCTGGCCAGGCTTGCAGCAGGTAGTGCAGCACCTCGATGTGGCGCTTGAAATCCACTGCATTCGAGAGGCCCGGGCCAGAGCTGCGGATGCGGGGCCTGGCGGGTGCCTGGCGCGCCGGCAGCAGCACAGGACCGAAGCAAACGGCCAGGTTCTGCGGAGTCATGCGGTTGTGGGCGTGGAAGGAGGAGACAAGGCGCAGGTGGTCCAGGAGAAGCGTCAGTGTAGCCTGAGAGGAGAGGGTTGGGAGAGCATGAGGTGGGCAAAGCCGGTCCCCTGTCGCACCTGAGGGAGACTAAGGCGGTTCAGAATGGGGAAACTGAGGTTCAAGGTCTCACAGCTGGGTGATGACCCAGCTAAGACTTAACCATTAGGTATTAGTATTATGATCCCATTTTGCTGGAGGGGAGACTGAAGCGAAAGGTAACTTAACTTTGAAATGGCAGAACTTGGGCTTGAGCCTACTCCTCTGTGTGTTAGGCAGGGCTGGTGTTAATCCCATTTTATAGATGAGGATATTGAGGCACAGAGAGGGTCGGGACTTGTCCAGGATACCACAGGCAGGAACTTCCCTTATGGTAGGTTGACACACCTGTGTTCAGAGTCTGTATTTTTGATACATCCTGCCTGTGAAACCTTAAATAACTCACTCAACTGCTCTGGGCTTTGGCTTCCATATCTATAAAGTGGGGATACTAATAGCACCTATTTTCTAGAATTGTAACAATGCCACACATTCATGGCCATCACAGGCCCAGGCATGGGTGACACATTCTGCTGATGTCAGCCCACTCCCTGTCTCGCCTGTTCCCACCAGGCCCAACTCACCCTCTCCACATCTGGCAGGCAGCTGAGGAGCCCACGGGTGCCCTCAGTGCTGGAAGGAGCCCTGCTTGGGGGCTCTCGGGCCATGGCCTCCAACACCACCTGATAGAGGGGCTGGGTGATGAGCGGGGTAGGCAGCTCCCGCAGATAATCCTTGAGGATGCCTGTGGATACAGGGCCCACTCTGGTCAGGGCACCCCTGGTTTCTGAGGCTGGAGATTCAGCTGGGGCTGGGAGCAGGGGAACAGGAGGAGGATAGGTGCAGGAAGGTGAAAACAAGGCCAACAGAAGGGGTGAGGTCCCAGAGGGACCACAGGGACTGCCTTGAGGTGAGGGTTGAATGGGGAGCAGGCAGGAGAGAGAAGGGGCATGCTGACCAGTGATGACATTGATATCGGGGTACAGGTCCTCGGAGAGGCAGACAGCTGCACTGTCCCGCTCAAAGGCATCTCGAAGCTCTTTCTTCACGGCTGCTGAGCCACACAGACGGTACAGCCCCACTACCTGGGGGTAGGAGCAGAGAGATGTCCTCTTGTCAGGGCCACAGACTGATCAGGGCCCTGTGGGTGAGGGCCAGAGGCCTAGATCACAGTGGCAATGGGCTGAGAGGTTGGGGGCTGGCTGTAGCTTCACTGGCTGCCTTCCTGCTCCTCTGACACCTGTCATTGGGGATCCCACCTGGCTGCCTGGACAGCCTGGCCCTGTAGACCCTCTGGATCACTTGTCCTGGCACCCACCTCCTTTGACTCAGGAAACTGACTCATTTTCAGCTTACTTGTCACCTCCTCTGGAAAGCCTTCCCTGACTACCCCAACCAGCGGGTCAGGTCCTGCTTTAAGCTCTCCCAGTTTCTTTGCTCTTATCCCAGCCACAGTTTTACATATGTGATTTATTAGAGTCATGTCTTTTCCCCCATCAGACTCTGAGCTCCAGAAGGGCTGGGATCCTACGTTACTAAATGAACAGATGACCCATGAATTCTGGGCTAGGTGCTAGGGTCTGGAGGGAGTGGGTGCTCCTGCCTTTGTCTAGGCTGGGATTGGAGCCAGGAGTTCCCCAGGTGGGGTAGGGGGAAGCCTGGCCTCCATACCCTGGGTGTTCTGGGGAGATGTTCTGAGGTCTGGGGCCTAGCTAGGGTGGGGTGAGGGACTTACCCGTAGCCCTCGGCGCTCGATCTGCCCAACACACTTCTGGATGATGAGGGGCACCTGGCCCGGGGACTGCTCCCGCTCCACCAGCAGTGGCAGGGGCAGCCCGAAGACTCGGGGCTCAGCTGTGCCTGGTGCTTCCTGTTGCTCCGACAGGGTCAGCTTGGCATACAGCAGCCCTTGGGGCTCCAGGCGCACAGCCAGCTGCTGGGCCTCGCACCCTGAAGACACAAGGGGACCTCCTGAGTCTAGTCTGCCCCCACAGGCTCCTGTGCCCTGGTCTCTACTCCAACCCACACCCCATCCTGGGCTTAGTACCCTGGGCACTCTGGAGGAAGGAGGGAGCCCTGAGCTGAATCCTGTGCCCTACACCTCCTCCCCTGCAGCCATGCACCCTACCTCGGAACACCGTGGGCAGCAGCACAGTACCCTGGGCGCAGGGCCGGTGCCGCCGAACGCCAGGGTCCCACGCCAGCACCAGGGCCCGCAGCAGCCGCGCGGCCTCGAGTTCCAGGTGGAAGGTGTGGTCCAGCCGCAGGAAGTCTGGCCCCCCACGCAGCGGCCCCGTTCGGGCCCGGGCCACCCCATCCACCTGCAGCAGGCAGCAGAGGTCTCGCGGAGTGGCCCCAGGTGCCGGTCGCAGCCCCCCCAGCCCGTACAGGTGCAGGCTGAGGCGGCCCCAGAGTGCAGTGGGGGGCGTCCGGGCCGATGGGCCCACCTCATAGGGGCGGAAGGCGGTGGGCGACGGGGGCCCCGCTGGGCGCTCAGGAGAGTCGCCATCACTGAGGTAACCGGCCCTCAGGCCCCGTGCGCCCTCCGACGCTGCCGCCCGCCCCGGGGTCCCCACGCTGCTGTCCAGGTGGTAACGGCTGATGACAGAGCCCGCGGGGGCGGCTCGCGCACGCTCTCGGCCAGCCCGGGTGCTCCGCAGACTCAGGCGGCGCCGCAGCTCGGGCAGCTTCTTCATCTTCATTGAGAGCCGCCTGGCCGGGCCTGGGGACTTGGTGCGGGAGGCTTTGGCTGGGGGGCTGGCGGGGGCTGCGCCTATGGGGAGAGCAGACCTCAGGGTCCAGAAATCTGGGCTCGGGATGGGATGAGGCTTGTAGTCGTCTTGGGGGTCCCGGGGTGTGAGGCTTGTGCTTACCTGGGGAGGCCAGGCTCTCCGGCTCAGCTGAGCCTGGCTGTGGGCCTGGGAGCTCAGGTGCCGGGAGTCTGGGGTCCTCCTCAGGGATGGGGTTGTACCAGATCTCACCAGCAGGCTCCCTACTGCCAGCTGCCCCGGGCCCCAAAGTGGCCTCATCTGGTGGCTTGGCCCCGCCCAGCACCCATCGGCGGCTGCTGGGCTCCAGGCTCTGCAGGTAGGCACCCCGAGCCGGACTCCGAGATGCCTCGGGGCTGGGGGGCCCCTCTGCCCCAGCCTGGGATCCTTCCGGGGCCTGGGGCTCTGGTTCTGGAGGACTGGGCTCCGGGCGCTGGGCTGGGCGGCCTGGCAGAGAGCAAGGGGTGTGAGACTCAGCCTCCCACTGCTCCCAGAGCAGTTCCGGCCCAGGGCTCTTCCCCCAGCAGGAGAATGCACTCAGCACTGACACTCCACACATTCATTTGGAAAGGGTGGTTGCAGGCCAGCAGTCTCATCTGTTACCAGCTTACGGCCTCCTCCCCAACCTCCCTGGCCCTGGTATCCCAAACAGGACTCTGTCCCTCTGCTCTCCGGCCTCAGAGGTCTGGTGGGGTTTCTTTGGGCCTGGGCCCTGCATTCCCCACTCTAATTCCCTACATCTCTCGTTAACTCTGCATGGAGCCCTGCCCTTGTCCCTTCTCACTGGGTGGCTTTGGGCAAGTCACTTTCCATCTCTGAGCCTCAGTGTCCTCCTGTGAAATGTGGGGATTTGATGCCGCCCTTCAGGGAGGCTTCGGGGAGCTCAACATGGAGAGCACTTCATAGGCACTCATATCTTGGTCAAGCGCATAGCCCACAGTGGACGCTGCCTAGCTTGCTTGGAAGACAGGAGCAGGCATGACAGTGAGTGAGTGCCTGCTGGGTTCTCCCATACCTGCAGCATGTCACTCCCCACCTCCCTGCCTGTCTTCCAAACCCCCGCCACCATCTCTCAGCCCAGGACTGACCCCCACGGTCAATGCCTCCCCCTGGGGACCTCCCCCTCCTGCTCCATCCTCCTCTCTGTGACATCCCGGGCTGTTTCCTGTGTGTGTTTGTGCGTGGGCACCCCTGTCCCTTCTCTCTGCTCTGGGAACCTTGGGAATCTTTGGGAAGGGCTGGGGGGAGGTCAGATCCATGGAGTCTTCTGCCCTCCCTCCTTTAACTCCTTCCTTTCCGGGACTTCCTGTCCCACGCAGCTCTGATTTCTTTAAGGTCCTGCCCATTTTTTAAGGACTCCCTCCTCTGGTCACTTCAGATTTCCACTCCCCAGGACTCTCTCTCTGGGTTCATTTAGTAGCATAGTCCAGAGAGCTGTTAAGTCACTTCACTGGCACTGGGTAGATGATCCAACTGCTCCGTGCCTCAGTTTCCCCATCGGTATAAAGGGGACAGTTTCTTGGGGCTGCCTAAGGTTGGGTGTAGCTGCAGTCACTGGTTAATAGGTGAGAGGGGGTGGGGGGTAGCCACCATGATTGATGCACCGCCTTTCTCCCTCTGCAGGAGTACGCCCCCATCTCCCATCCCAGGTCTCCAGGGCTCAGGGTGTCCCCTGCCCGGCCTGAATAAGCCCCAGTTTCTAGGCCTCCCAGCTCCTCCTCCCCTGCACTCTCCAGGCGCTCTGCCTCGGCCCTATTTCCTGTCAGGGGCGAGGCCCCCTCCCGGGCCTCCCAAGGAGCCGAGGCGCTGGCATCCCTGGCCAGGCGCACATAACGGTCCGCGCCCCCTCTCCCCCCAGCCCGTTACTTTCAGGACCTTTGCGTGCCCCGGCCCCCAACCCCGGCCCGCAGGGGGCTCCGCAGGGCTTCCCCTGTCCATCCTTGGGGCCCCGGGACCCGCTTCCAAGCCGGGTGGGGTTCGGCGCCCCTTCTTCCCCACCTCCCCCTCTCACCGCGCTCCTTCGCGTCCGACTTTTTCCGGGGAAGTTTCTCCCGGCCCCGAAGGCGGGAGAAGGTTTTCCTGAGTAGCGGCTCGGCCATGCTGGGGCCCGGGCCGGGCGGAGTGCGCGCCCCGGGCTCCGGCCGCGCCGCCCC
>NW_006788006.1:755790-756777 GCF_000442215.2 Lipotes vexillifer | reverse complement strand
GCCCGCCCCCCGCCCCGCGCCTGCAGGAAGCGCATTCCGGGAATGCTTGGCCCAAACTTTTTTTTTTTTTTTTCCCCTTCCCGCGGCCTGAGCGAGCGATGCTGGGAGATGTAGTCAGTTGCCCGGGCCGGGAAGGGGAGGGAACGGGGGCTCTGTGCTACCTTCCTGGGCTCCAGCTCTGAATATCTGGGCGCAGTCGCGGGCCCTAGTCTTTCCTCTTATCCACCCTCCGTTGGTGATCGCCTACAGAAAGTTCTCTGGGGTTTACTTCCAAAATGCATCCTGAACAAACCCCTTCTCTCTACTCCCATCCACTGCTCCAGCCTGGTGCAAGCCCTGGCACCACTGGTTTTGATGACACCCCCTCTTCCTTAGTTTCCCGGATGCCACTCTGGTGCCTCCCTCCTCCACCCAGTTCTCCACTCCCCTTTCCCCCCAATTCCAGTTACTACTGCTTTTTAACAAACCATCTCAAACAGCCGTTTCATGATGCTCACAGATGCTGTGGGTCAGGAATTGGGGCAGGGCAGAGCTGACATTAATTGTTTCTACTCCTCAGTTGGAAAGACTTAGAGGCTTAGGGGTGATTCAACAAATGAGGGGCCAGAATCATCTGGAGGCGTGTTCACTTGCAGTTGATGCCAGGTGTGGGCTGGGACCTCTGCAGGGGCTGTGGACTAGGGCACCTCCACAGGCCTCTTGGTGTGAACTGGGTTCCTCCTAGCAGGTCAGTAGTCAAGGTAGTTGGGATTCTTACATAGCCTCCCAGGGCTTCAAAAATGAACAAGGCAGGGCTTCCCTGGTGGTGCAGTGGTTGAGAGTCCGCCTGCCGAGGCAGGGACACGGGTTCGTGCCCTGGTCTGGGAAGATCCCACATGCCGTGGAGTGGTTAGGCCCGTGAGCCATGGCCGCTGAGCCTGCGTGTCTGGAGCCTGTGCTCCGCAACGGGAGAGGCCACAACAGTGAGAGACCCACGTACCGCAAAAA
>NW_006788006.1:755467-755768 GCF_000442215.2 Lipotes vexillifer | reverse complement strand
CCCACGCACCGAAAAAAAAAAAAAAAAAAAAAAAGAACAAGGCAGAAGCTACATTACCTTTCCTGATCCAGCTTGGAATGTCACACTGTGTTACTTCCAGCACCAGATTCAAGGGGAAGGAACATAGACTCCACCTCTCTCAATGGGTGGTGTGTCAAGGTGACCTTGTAACATTCTTTGTGCAAGAGAATGTGGGGTGGGAGATATTATTGTGGCCATTTTGGAAAATTTAACCTGCCTCACTCCTATATTCCATTCTCTGTGCTGTGCCCAGAGTGGACTTAAAAACCTGAAATCAGAT
>NW_006788006.1:744799-755457 GCF_000442215.2 Lipotes vexillifer | reverse complement strand
TGCTGAACAGTCTTCCCATAACGGTTCACCCCACCTAAAATAAAATCCAGATTCCCACAAATAAAATCCTGCCACAACAAGACTTCTGGCCTCATATCCTTTGTCGTCCTCATGGCCCACCATGACCTCCTCTCCGATTCTCCTTCACATCAAACTGTTCCTGCCCCAGTCCCTTTGCACTTGCAGTTCCCTCTGCCTGGAAAACACTAGTTTGTTTGAAGCTGCCTCTTCCTCATCCTTTAGGTCCAATGGCACTTCCTTGGGAGGCCCTCCCCTCCCTGACCACCTACCACTGTCCAGTCATTATTACATCACTGCGTTTCATTTCTTCTAACACGTGCCACAGCTTGAACTTTATAGTTCAGTGATTTGTGATAGTTTATCTGTCTCCTTGTTCAGACTGGGGCTGACCAGGTAATACTTGTCTGTCTTATTCACTGCTGAATGTTCAGGTGGGAGATCAGGTGCCAGGTGATGGAGGCCTGTACAGAGGAGGTTGTATGTATGTGGTGATAATATGTCTTGGTGCAGATCTCTTTGCTTATCCTACTTTGAGATCACTGAGATTCTTGGATGTGTAGATTCATGTCTTTCATCAACGTTGGGAAATTTTGGGGCCATTATTTCTTCAATGATTCTTTCTGTCCCTTTCTCTTCTCTCCTTCTGGGATTCCTGTTATGCATATATTGGTGTGGTTGATGGTGTCCCACAGGTCTCAGGCTCTGTTAATTTTTAAAAAATTTTTTAAAATAAATTTATTTATTTTTGGCTGTGTTGGGTCTTCATTGCTGCATGTGGGCTTTCTCTAGTTGTGGCGAGCAGGGGCTACTCTTTGTTGCAGCTCACAGGCTTCTTGTTGCGGTGGCTTCTCGTTATGGAGCATAGGCTCTAGGCACACAGGCTTCAGTAGTTGTGGCATGCAGCCTCAGTAGCTGTGGCTCGTGGGCTCTAGAGTGCAGGCTCAGTAGTTGTGGCACACTGGCTTAGTTGCCCCGTGGCATGTGGATCTTCACGGACCAGGGCTCGAACCTGTGTCCCCTGCATTGGCAGGCAGATTCTTAACCACTGCACCACCAGGGAAGTCCCTAATTTTTCTTGGATGTGTGTGTTTGGGAGGAGTCAGGTTGAGAGTGGCGTGCACACCATCAGATCCCTGCCCAGATGCCTTTGAGGCAACTGCCGACAGTGGAGAGAGAGGTCAGGGGTCAAGACAACACCTCTTCACAAGTTGAGGGGAAGGGCTGTAGGACTAATGTCCGTTGGGGTACTCTAACTCAGAGAAGCTGGAGACCAATGTAGGGGTGAGAGCAGCCCTTGGCCCCACCCATATCATGTCAGATGATTGAAGAACGCTCACAGGTCACATCAATATTTGTTATTTTTTTGGTAAACCCTTTGACAGGGTTTCTGTACTTTTCCTGTTGCATTTATTTGGCTACATGTAGCTCATTTAATTCACAGTTGGCAACGATTCTTTCTCAGCAATCAGAAATTCTTGATAAGTGAGAACAAATAATCTACAAACTGTATACAATGATTATGAATGCTAAATTTCACACTTTGTGAAGTTTGTACAATTATTCATCTGAATTTTGCTAGTTGCTGTTTGGATTTTGGAGTGTGTGTGTGTATGTGTTTTCTTTCCTCCAAATATTCACATTGTTGGCTTATGTGCTATGCTTATGATTCTTGATGGATAAATCAGCCCCCAGCAGATACAGGGATTTGTTGAAATGCAGGCAGGGGGGTAGGTCAGGTTTGAGTGGGGCTCTACACCTCTGTGGCAGACAATGGAAGTTGGTGGATAAGTACCCTAGCTTCCTCACCCCTTGTATGGGGTGACTAAGGTGTGTTTTCCACACTGATTCTCAGAGGTCCCCATGGGATTGAGTTCCAGCTGCCCTCCGTGGAAACTTGCATATCAGTGCACTCTTTACTGATTCCCTTCCCTTCCCTGTCTCACTTCTCCACCTCCCTTTCAGCATTTCCTATATCACTTTCCAAATAAACTACTTGCCCTTGAATACTTATCTCAGGATCAGCTTCTGGGAGACACCAAATGAAGACATTCTCTCTAGACCTCAGTTTCCTCACCCATCTAAAGGGAAGAATAACTCCCACTATTATCAAGGTTATGGGAATAGGAGGTGTTGGGAATGAGGCATGTGTCTGTGGGCTAATTTCCTCATCTGCTACCTCTCTGGGCATCCTCCGTTCCTGGGAAATGGAAGATGGAGCTGGTTATGGGGAGTTTCCTCCACCTCCTGTTTTTATTCCAGTTGTCCCCACACTGGAGGCTTACATGCATCTGTCATCTTCCAGGATGAGGCAATTGCTGCAGCCTGCACAGTCCTCCTTGGTGGGGAGGCCGTCCTCAGAGGCACCAGGGAAGAGGTGGCTGCCCAGAGATGTCCACTGTGGTGGCATTGAGGAACTAGAGGGACAGAGGGTGGTTGAGTTACCATGAGGTATCTTCCTGAGGCAGGATGTGGTATCACCTGGGAGGCAGTCAGAGGGGCGGCATATCTTGGCCAGAGCCTCCCAATGGCCCTTGGAAAAGCCCTGCCAGGCAGCTGTGGAGCTGAAGCTGAGGCACAGCAGGGCCCCCTGTTGCACACGCAGTACCTCCCTTTTATTAGCTCTGCTGGGCTTTCTTGCTGGCAAGGCCTCTGCTCAGGCCCTGGCACACATTTGGCAGTTAGCTACGTGCAGCCATGTCAAGAGCTGCCCTAGTGCCCAGTTTGCAGGGCCTGGGGGGTGCTAGCGTGGCCACTAGGGCTTCCCAGATGCTGGTTGTCCCAGAGGTAAGGAGGCAACCTGGATAACAGTGGCCGGTCAAATGGGGACAAGAAACCTGGGGTGGGCAGGGCCAGGCAGAGACCCCGTGTCATTCTTTAGCTCCTCCTTCCTCCCTCCCAGGTCTCGGGCTCTCCTGCACATTCCAAAGAAAGGTCTGGCCCTTGACTGGCTCCTGGGAGGTAGCCTGTAAGCCTCTGGGGTATCCTACCTGGTAAGAATCTCTTTGTATACCTGGGGGCCATGCCAGTTAATTTATGCCAACAGTGAGATTTATAGTGGGGGCCTTGGGCCACACTGTATCAGTTTAACCTCTGGAGGGGCCAGAGACTAAGATGAGCCATGTAGGTGGTCAGCCATGTCTATGTGGCTGTTATGGGCTGAATTGTGTGCCCCTCCCAATTCATATGTTGAAGTCTTAACCCCCCAGTACTTTAGACTGTTACTGTATTTGAAGATAGTCTTTTTAAAAATTAAAAAAAAATTTTGGCTGCAATGGGTCTTTGTTGCTGCACATGGGCTTTCTCTAGTTGCAGTGAGCAGGGCCTACTCTTTGTTGCGGTGTGCGGGATTCTCATCGCAGTGGCTTCTCTTGTTGCGGAGCACAGGTTCTAGGCGTGTGGGCTTCAGTAGTTGCAGCACATGGGCTTCAGTAGTTGTGTCTCGTGGGCTCTAGAGCACAGGCTCAGTAGTTGTGGCACATGGGCTTTGTTGCTCCATGGCATGTGGGATCTTCCCAGACCAGGGATTGAACCCATGTACCCTGCATTGGCAGGTGGATTCTTAACCACTGCACTACCAGGGAAGTCCCAGAGATAGAGTCTTTAAACATGTGATTAAATAAAAATGAAGTCTTTAATCCAATATGACTGCCATCCTAAGAAGAAATTTGGACACAGACGTGTGTGCACACGGAGGGAAGATGATGGGAAGAGACAGCGAGAAGATGGCCATCTATGTCACCTGGATCTCGGACTTCCAGCCTCCAGAACTGTGAGAAAATAAATTTCTGTTGTTAAAGCCACCTAGTCTGTGGTGTGTTGTTATGGCAGCCCTAGGAAACTAAAACAGTGGCCAACCCCCAGTGAAAATCCTGGGCACCAAGACTCAAGGGAGCTACCCTAGTTGGAAGTACACTGTGTGTGTTGTCACACATTATTGCTGGGAGAATTAAGCGCTGTCCACGTGATACCACAGGGAGGGGAAAACTGGAAGCTTGTGCCTGGTCTCTCTTGGTCCCTGCTCCATGTGCCTTTTACCTTTGCTGATTTTAATCTGTATCCTTTCCCTGTAATAAACCATGAATATAACAACTTTGCTGAGTTCTGTGAGTCCTTCTAGTGAATCATTGAACCTGAGTGTGGTCTCGGGGACCTCCCACTGCACAGATTCACAGAGAAGGAAGTGACTCCCCAGACCTCTGGCAAATGTACATTTGGAAGTAGGAGCTCCCTTTCCAGGACCTTGGGCTCAAGCCTTACTGAATCCTTCCTCATGTCTTGTTGGAAGTGACTTTCTACCCACTCTGGTGGTACGTTTTGTCCCCCAGAACCCCACATGGGCACAACTTGAACTGTTCCAAGCTGCAGCATGATCTTGGGAAAGTCACCCACCTCAGAGGCCATCCAGCATCATGGTGGAGGGAGGGATCAGGTTTTAGGGTCATACCAGGTTTGATTGGAATTCCTCCCCACCCCTCCCTAATCCAGCATGTGACCTTGGGACAGTCACTTTCCCTCTATGATCCTAAACTCTAAAACTGCTTTAAATACCAAATAAAATCCCATATGGAGAGAAAGAAATGTTATTGTACTTTCATACTGTTCAGGGTCATTCTCCTTCAGATCTAGATAAGATTGGCTCAAACCTCTTCCAACATCTTTGCTGAGATTTTGGCAGATCTCTAGATGATTATTTTCTCATGATCTCCTGTTGTTGCTGAATTAAATAGTTTCACTGTAAGCTCAATGTTCCTGGTCTATAGGATGAGGCACTTACTCCTCTCCTTGATTTCATCAGAAACCCACTCACCCAAGGCCCCTGGGTGTGGAATGGGTTTTACTGAAGTTTGGGAGAGTGGAGGGGAAGTTTACATTGCAACTGCAGCAATTTATCATTGACTGTTAGACATCTCTCTTCCAACCCAGCCTACCTGACCACCTCGTGTGGCATCCTAGAGTCTTGCCATCACATTGCCTTTCCATCCATCCATCCATCCATCCATCCATCCATCCATCCATCCTCCCATCCACCCATTCATTCATCCATTTGTTCATTCATTCATTCATTAATTCAACAAGTAAATTTTGAGTGGCTGCTGAGCCCTGTGAACCATGGAGGTATGGCTCCCTGGCTCTCAGCTCACAGTTAAGTGGATGAAATAGACATTCATCAAAGAGTCACACAAATGAATGTAAAAATCATTGATATGGTGAAGAGAATGAGGGGATAATGAGCACCTGATGTAGCTGGGTTAGGGAGGGGGTGAGGGGAGGCTTCCTTAAAGTGGGGTTTGCATTGAAATATCAAAACTGGGGAGGCATTAACTCAGGGTGGGAGTGGAGAGACGGGAGCAGCATATATAAAGGTCCTGTGGCACCATCTTCGTTTATCCCTTTCTTTTCTGATACTGGGATTCAGCTTGCCTCACCTCTCACTTTTTAGTCCCTTTTGGTCTCCCTGCTGCTTGTCACTCCCATCCGTCTATACAAGGGTTTGCACACTAGGGCCTGAGGGCCAAATCTGGCTCTTGAGCTATGAACAGTTTTTAAATTTTTAAATGGTTGAAAACAAAAGACTAGAGTTCGTGAACCAAATTTCATGCTACTTTTGATAATTTTGTTTTGTAATTAAGACTTTCAAACCTAGTGCTCATGAAGGAAGACTTAGTGATAACCATAGGATTAACATGTCCAGTGAGACGTAATTTTAGAGAGCCCACATTAGACGGCAGATTTTAGACAGGATTTTCTGGGTTGCAAATTAACTAGGGTTTTTCTGTAATCGTGGAACCTAGACAGTTGATACAGAAGGTGGAACCTTCTTCCCGATTTCCTCTTTGTGAGATGTAGTCAAGATATTTTGGTAGTTGTTATGTTTGGGAGCACCTGTTGCAAGGTAGCCAGCCATATTAGGAGAGGCAAGTATGTAGGAGGGTTTCTGGGGTGGGGGAGGGGAGGGGAGAAAAGGAGTGGACAAATGCCTGTCGCTAAAACCCAAACAGCCAGATCCATTTCTACTATATGTTTTACTTTCTTTAAAACAAACAAATGAAACCCCCTACATGCTATATTTTATTGCTACAATTTGGGGAAGAGGAATACACAGAAGGTAGATATTAGTTGAGAATCTTTCTGCATCATTTTGATGACTTTAATACATTTTTCAATGCAATGGTTAAAAAAAGTACTATATTTTGTGATATGTAAAATGATATGAAATCCAAGTTTCAGTGTCAATAAAGTTTCATGGGTGCTCAGCCACGCACCTTCCTCAATGTACTCTCTACCGTGGCTTCCTTGCTATAGCCAACAGAGCTGAGGCTCTGTTGTCACTGCAACAGAGACTGTATGTCCCATAAAGCTGATATTTACTCTCTGGTTCTTTACAGAAAAAGTTTGCTCATCCCTAACCCATGGTATAACTTAGCAGCAGGCTTGTTCTGAAACACCTGCCCTCCCATACACCTGCTTAACCCTTATCATTGTCCCCTCTGCCCTTTGTCCAATCCCTGTGGTGAGGTCTGACCACAGCTCCCTGCATACTCACTCTCCCCTCACTGTGGGCTCTGTCCCACCAAGAGAACGTTGCACATGCTGTTCGCTCCCAGGGGATGATTACACCGGAGGTGGGTGGAACTGGGCCAGGTCACAGCCAGGATCTGAGTTTCTGAAAAAGAGCAGCTTTTAATCTATTTTGTGAAATGGCACTATCGCCACCTGATGGCCATTTACTCCAACTGTAGCTGCAGTTCTTTCAAAGCATTTGACATGGACCATCATCCTCTCCAGGACCCCATCTAGGGCAGGGAAAAATGGAAAAAGCCCATGGAAAAAGCCCCACATATGGTTCGCTCATATTTCTGAACAGATGGCCTATTCAAGTTCCAAATCTCTACAGCTTCCCTCCATCCCCCATCTGTCCCAGTGATCCTCAAACATTAAGGCTCATGTAACTCCCCTGGGGTTGTTAAAATTACGATTTAGTGGTCTGGTATGACGTCTGAGTCTTCATTTCTAGCAAACTCCCAATAATATTGATGTCTCTGATTTATGGACAACTGAGTATCAGGCTTTATTTTTTCTATAGAAAAGAGGTCAGCAAATCCTTCTGTAAAGGGCCAGATAGTAAATATTTTAGATTTTGCACACCATGGGGTCTCTATCAAGACTACCCAACTCTGCCTTGTAGCTTGAAATCAGTCATATATGATACATAAACTAATGGGTGTGGCTGTGTTCCCATAAAACTTTATTTATGGGCTCTAAAATTTGTATTTTATATAATTTCAATCTGTCACGAAATAGTCTTACTTTAAAAAAATTTCCAGGACTTTCTTGGCGGTCCAGTGGTTAAGAATCCACGCTTCTACTGCAATGGGCACGGGTTCGATCCCTGGTCGGGTAACTGGGATCCTGTATGTCATGTGGCGCGGCCAAAAAAAAAAAATTAAAAAAATTTTTTTACCAACCATTTAAAAATGTAAAAACCATTTTTAACTTGCAGGTCATACAAAAAACAGGCTGTTGGATGGATCTGGCCCATGGACTGTAGTTTGCAAAAGCCTGCTTTAGGCACCGAGTTCTAGACAATATCGTGTGTCATTAAGACCTGGGGCTATGGGATGGGTCCTCTGAATCTTCGCTATGGCTTATTAACAGCTTCACTTTTCAAGCTTCAGTTTCTTCATCTGCAAAATAAGGAGTTATATTACCTACCTTGTCGGGTTTTTGTTTAAAATTTAATGAGGTAATGTATATAAAGGGCTTAGCCCTGTACAGGGCACATAATAAATCTCAGCTGTCGATGTCATTATTGCCATTATTCTGAGACCCAGAAATTGAACCCATGCAGCTTGAGTTCTTCAGCTTTTTCTCCAGTTGTATCACAACTCCCTTAACCAGAACACAGGGTAGGTCATGGACTTGAGATGATATATCTGGGCATGGTCTTTGCATGACGCTGGCCCTTCCTAAACAAACTGTATTAGTTTGTTAGGGCTGCCATAGCAAATTACCACAAACTGCATGGCTTAAGCAAAGGAAATTTATTCTCTTAAAGTTCTAGAGGCCAGAAGACTCACATCAAAGTTGTCAGCAGAGTTGGTTCCTTCTGGGAACTGTGAGGGAGAGTCTGTTCCTTGCCTCTCCCCTAGTTGCTGGTGGTTTGCTGGCAATCTCTGGTGTTCCTTGGCTTGTAGAAGTGTCTGTCAACTTGATCTCTGCCTCCATCTTCAGATGGTATTCTCTCTAGGTGCATGTCTGTGTCCAAATTCTCCCTGTTTATAGGGACACCAGTCATATTGGATTAGAACCTACCCTAATGACCTCATTTTACTTTGATCACCTCAGTAAAGACCCTATTTCCAGATAAAGTCACATTCTGAGGTACTAGAGGTTAGACATCGACCTATCTTTTTTGGAGGACACAGTTCAACCCCTACCACTAACTCTCCATGAGTTCCAGGCCACCCCATACACTGGTTGCTGATAGCACTGGTAGAATCGTATTGGGTTTGGAGTCAGGTGATGGACATCACAGGAAATACACTGACTCTGGAGCTAATCCAGGGCCAGTGTCCTCCCACTGTGCTCTGTGCACTCCCTGCTTCAGGACCACCTGGAGAGCTTGTTAAGGATGCAGACTCCAGGGTCCAGTGCCAGGCTGTTGACTCACAATACCCATGATCCAAATGCCAGCATCTCCTATGTCCCAATCCGGGGAATGGGGTGGCTTTTTTTTTTTTGCGGTACGCGGGCCTCTCACCGCTGTGGCCTCTCCCACTGTGGAGCACAGGCTCCGGATGTGCAGGCCCAGTGGCCATGGCTCATGGGCCCAGCCGTTCCGCGGTACATGGGATCCTCCCAGACCAGGGCACGAACCCGTGTCCCCTGCATCGGTAGGCGGACTCTCGACCAATGCGCCACCAGGGAAGCCCAAGGGGTGGCTTTTTTATGCCAATTAACCCCATGCAAAGTCAGGACCACAAGGCCCCCTGTGAGACTGAGGCTGGTGGCTGCTGAATCCAATAGCAAGTGAGCTAATCTCAACAGATCCTCTCAAAGTCCTCCCCCAAGTCACTTAAGAAGCACAGTGAGGTAATACATGTGGCCAATACACGTTGTCTTTATCAATATTAAAATGAGTGTAGGTAATCTTTCATTCCACTAGGATTATCCATGTAGCAACCCTATAAGCCTGATACTCCAGAAAATTTAAGGTTACTCCAAAGTCTTCTCTGCTACTCTGATCTCTGGGGGAAGATAAACCATGGGGAAAATGCACATTCCCTTCCGGCAGCACTTTGTCCACCTCATATGACACATTTACTAAGTTGCTCTGTGATTATTTATTGACAGGTCTCTAACCCCCACCAGACTCTGAATGCCTTGAGGGCAGAGATGGGGTGTATCCCTGTGTCCCAGGCACTGAACAGTGGTCCTGGAACATGGTAGGTGCCGAACAACTATTCTGCCCTAGGACTGAGAGGGGGCTACTTTGCCGACCAGCTTCCTCAGGGCTGCCTTCATGTCCTTGTTCCTTAGGCTGTAGGTAAAGGGATTCAGCATGGGGATGACCATCCCACACATCAGAGCAGCCGCCTTGTCCTTCTGGGAGGAGCGGGAGATGCAGGCTGCAGGTACACAGCGAAGATGGTGTCATAGTATAGTGACACCACGGTGAGGTGTGAGCTGCAAGTGGAGAAGTCTTTCCATTTGACCTGAGCAGAAAGGATCTTGAAGACTGCTTGGAAAATGGCAGTATAAGAGAAGAGGATGCACGCGAGGGAGCTGATGCCCAAGATGATGCCGAAAGGCAAGATCACCGGCTCGTCGGTGTGTGTGTCTGAGCCGGAGAGCTTCGGCTGCGGTATGAGGTCGCAGAAGTGGGGGATTACAGAAGGTCAGTTGAGCCGTGAGGCAGGTGTGCACAAGGGACTGGAGGTTGGTGATCAGCCACGGCTCCCCCACCAGCAGCCCACACACACGGGGGCTCGTGATGGCCAAGTAGCACAGAGGGTGGACAATGGCCATGAACCTATCAATGACCATCATGGCCAGGAGGAAGCTGTCTATAGTCCCGAACAGGTGGAAGGCATACACCTGGGCAAGGCATACAAAGGAACGGCTTAGCTCTGAGTCCAGAGGTTCACCAGCATCTTGGGGACGGTGGTGCAAGACAAGAAGACGTCGACCAGGGACAGGTTGGAGAGGAAGAAGTATGTGGGTGTGTGGAGGGGGGTGTCTGTGATGTTGGCCAGGATGATGAGCAGGTTTCCAAAGACGGTGACCAGGTACATGAGAGGAGCAGCCCAGAGGAAGATCTGATGCTCTGACTTTTCCGAGAGTCCCAGGAGGAGGAATTCTGAGACTGCTGTTCAGTTTTCTGGTTCCATGGACAGTCTGTGTCTACTGTGAAAGATAAAATGGGAGAGGGAAGCGACATAAAGCTGGGAGCAGAGATGGAGTTCCAGTCTCACCTCCCTACAGACCCGCAGGTTCTGTGAAAACCCATGGAATCCTTACAGCTCACGTCTGTGGATTTCTGTTTCCCCACACAGAACCATCCATGTCCTTCCTCCTCCCTCCCTCCCTCCCTCCTTCCCTTCCTCCCTCCCTCCCTCCTTCCCTTCCTCCCTCCC
>NW_006788006.1:722999-743997 GCF_000442215.2 Lipotes vexillifer | reverse complement strand
CAGGAATGTTTCAGCTGGCTAGTGAGTAGCCCTCTGGCCTCAAGAATTCAGCATACTGGGACAGCATTCAGTATATTTTCAGGGGAAACAGAGATGTTGGGTGAACCCAGAAAGCTGGTTAAGTGGAAGTTTTATTATTTTTATTTATTTATTTTTGGCTGTGTTTGGTCTTCGTTGCTGCATGCGGGTTTTCTCTAGTTGTGGTGAGCGGGGGCTGCTCTTCATTGTGGTGCATGTGTTTCTCATTGAAGTAGCTTCTCTTGTTGTGGAGCACAGGCTCTAGGTGCATGGGCTTCAGTAGTTGTGGCACGCGGGCTCAGCAGTTGTGGCTCGTGGGCTCTAGAGCACAGGCTCAGTAGTTGTGGCACAAAGGTTTACTTGCTCTGCAGCATGTGGGATCTTCCCGGACCAGGGCTCAAACCCGTGTCTCCTGCATTGGCAGGTGGATTCTTAACCACTGTGCCACCAGGGAAGACCATAAGTAGAAGTTTTTTTTTGCGTTATGCTGGCCTCTCACTGTTGTGGCCTCTCCCGTTGCTCCGGACGCGCAGGCTCAGCGGCCATGGCTCACGGGCCCAGCCGCTCCACGGCATGTGTGATCTTGCCGGACCAGGGCACGAACCCATGTCCCCTGCATCGGCAGGCGGACTCTCAACCACTGCCCCACCAGGGAAGCCCCATAAGTAGAAGTTTTAAAGAGAGCTTTCACAGTAAGAAAAGAATATCTGGAGATTTAAAGATGGCGTTTTGGAAGTATATTTGCTCTCAACAGTAGCTTCGCAGGACAAGAAATTTTATATTTTCCTATGTTCTAGACAGACTGTCACTGCCAAATGAAACAGTTTTGCACCCTCAGTAAAATATACACTGTTGTGTATATCATGCCAAACAGCTGTTCAAAAATTTTATTCAAAATAAAAAGTCCCAGACCCAGCACGGACTATTCAAAGATAAGCTGTTTCCATAACAACGAGAAAGGTGTGATCAAATGCCTACTTGATGGAAAGCAGAATGTGCTGTATGTGTATTCCTGGAGTTAATATGATGCAGAAAATCGAGTTTGTAAAATAACATGCTGACATGAACTGATAAGAAAATATCGACTAAAAGAATGAACATGAGAGAACGAGGTTTAAAGAAATGCAAACACATAGGCATGTTTGATACTATTCTTATTCACCCATTTTCAGTTGCTAATGGATTTGATCCTAGTTTTATCTCCCCATCTATTTGGAAAGTCCCCATTATTTATTGGGACTTAGAGGCTTCATATCAAAAGTCCAGAGAAAGCAAATCTTTGTTGCATTCATACAAGACCACCAAAGCCAGTTGCATTTGCCTTTCTAAGTCTCCTTTTTCCAGTGGGTATATTTACCCTTCCTTTAAGTTAATGAACATTTATAGAGAACGTGTTAGGTTATAGGCACTATACATGTCTCTATGATACACAGATGATATAGAAAAAAAAAATCAACCTGGCATGATTCACCAGGTCCTTGTGAAACCTTAATATTGTCTCTTTCCAGCAACGAGAGGATTTCCCTTTGCTTACCTCATTTCTTACCTGGTTAGGTCCCCAGGTCTTAAAACCAATTGCTGACAAGAACACATCAGAGGCATTTAATGACAATGTCTATAAAGTGTTGAGCCTTCTAAGGAGCCACAGTTTTTAATGTGTGGGTTTCACAACGACTCTGAGAGGGAGATGGTGTTGACCACAACTGACTATAAGAGCACTGGGGCTTCCCAGATGGCACAGTGGTTAAGAATCTGCCTGCCAAAGCAGGGGACGTGGGTTTGATCCCTGGTCCGGGAAGATCCCACATGCAGTGGAGCAACTAAGCCCGTGCGCTACCACTACTGAGCCTGCGCTCTAGAGCCCGCGAGCCACAACTACTGAAGCCCGTGTGCCTAGATCCCAGGCTCTGCAACAAGAGAAGCCACCGCAATGAGAAGCCAGCGCACTGCAACGAAGAGTAGCCCCCCCCCCCGCCCCGCTCACTGCAACTAGAGAAAGCACGCACGCAACCAGGAAGAGCCAACGCAGCCATAAATGAATAAATTAAAAGAAAAAGAGAGGACTGGAGCTGGGACTTTCCTGGTGATCCAGTGGTTAAGACTCCACGCTTCCACTGCAGGGGCACGGGTTCGATCCCTGGTGGGGAACAAAGATTCAATATGCTGCGTGGTGCAGCCAAAAAAAAAAAAAGAAGACTGGAGCTGAAAGAGATGCTAGAGGCACTAAGCCTGCAGGTACTTGGGCTGTTATTTCAAGTGAGATTTATTTTCACTCTCTCAAACTCCACTGCTTCTGAGTATGGCCACTCACACCCTATATGCAGCGGTGTTTCAAAGACAAACTCTGTGCTGTCAACATGTTCTAGGTTAACCTCTTCAATGACAAGTGTTTTAGATCCTTATATACCTGCCTTCCAAGAACATTGGTCTCTGTAAAGATTTAAGGTTTACTGAAGTAAATGGGAGAACACAGTATACAGGTCAGTCTGTATAAGAAAGGTGATAGGTGACCCCAAGGTGTTTCAAGATCAAGGAAGAGATGCAAATACCTACTCTGAGCAACAGGAACATTGGAGGTGAAGAGGTGGTGAAGGGGGGGCTTCAGGAAGGTGAGCAGCACGAGCTCTTCCTTGGTAAACTCAAGAGATCTCCAGCAGAGACTTAGTTACTTTTCAAGGATTTTGAGAGTTGGGTTTGAGGCTTTTGTAGGGTGATGCTCAGATTTCTCTGGGGTGCATAAATTACCGTGAATCCCTTCCTGGCAACACATTTGCAACTGTCTTTGTTTGTTGACATGAAGTCCTTGGTTGCACTAGGGCAACCAAGTTCTCAGCTTTGAGTGACATCAGTGTCACATAGGGGGCCGGTGAAAACACCTATAGCTGTGTCCGTGCCTCGGAGTGTCTGGGACTGGGCTTGAGAATCAACATTTCTAGGAAATTCTCAGGGGACACTGCTGCTGCTGGCTCAGGACCACACTTGGAGAACCACCACATTGGAGAAAGGTGGTTTTTGGTGTCCCCCTACCACAGACGCTAAATGCTTTTTCTCCACATGACTAGCTACAGAGAGCTTGCCCTCTGTACCTCCTTTCCTCTCAGAGGGTATAGAATTGGTCTCAGTCTCTTCTCTCCCTCTCTCCCTCTCTCTCGCTCTCTCTCTCTCTCCCTCCCTCTCTCTCTCTCTCTCTCTCCCTCCCTCTCTCTCTCTCTCTCTCTCTCTCTCTCTCTCTCTCTCTCTCTCTCTCTCTCTCTCTCTCCTTCTCTCTCCATTCAGGAAGTCTCTCTCTCTCTCTCTCCCTCTCTCTCTCTCTCTCTCTCTCTCTCTCTCTCTCTCTCTCTCTCTCTCTCTCTCTCTCCTTCTCTCTCCATTCAGGAAGGGAAATAGGAAATTCCTCCTCCCCAGTCCCATCCAGCTCACTCCCCTTCTCCATCCTTTACTGACTTACCAGGATGGTATTACCAAGAAGGCATACTCCTTCTTTACTGGCTCCCAGAGGATCCTGAGGTCAGTGCTAAGCCACCAGGAATGGCATGAGGAGAGCACTCAGCTGTGATGGCTGGGGCGAATCTGATGTCTATGAGGGTTGAGGGGAATCATGTGTTCCCACCCCAGCTGTGGTTGTGAACAGGGGGCCAGGGACACAGCAGGGTATTTAGAGTTTGGGGGCTCTTGGGCATTTCAGTCACGTGTCTTCTTGTTAAGAAAGAAGATGCTAATTATTTTGTTTGTATTCTTGCCACTTGTGACCTGTTCTCTGGGGTATGTGTGCTTTGGGATGATGGAGTGGGTGACAAGGTGGAGACATCACTAGGGATTCACTCTCACTAGATACCCCCTAGTGTCCCCTCTCAGCCCGGACTGAGCCTCATTACAGTTCTCAGGGAGGGTGGTCTGGAGGTCCAAGCCCCTCCCCAGGGTGCTCAGATGCCTGAATCCATGTCCTTTCACTCATTCCATCATGATGGAAACTCCACAAGGGAAGGGACTTTATACTGTTAGTTTCACCAATGAAAGCTCCTGGAAAGTAGTAAATAATCAATAAATATATGTCGCATAAATAAATGTATCAAACACACCTTGACCATAGGTCATGTGTTGTGCTTGGCACTGTGGTTTCAAAGCACGCCCTTGTTAAAATGACTTCTTGTCAGTCACAGGAAAGGATCGGTCTTCATTGACCTGGTGTAATGCTTACCAAGGCCAGTTTTTAAATTATAATATTCCACTGTATATATGTACCACATCTTCCTTATCCATTCCTCTGTCGATGGACATTTAGGTTGTTTCCATGTCCTGGCTACTGTAAATAGTGCTGCAATAGTGCTGCAATGGGATGCATGTACCTTTTCAAACTATGGTTTTCTCTAGATATATGCCCAGGAGCGGCATATGCTTGCCCAGTCATATGGTAAATTACTCAGTTATGAAAAAGAATGAGGGGCTTCCCTGGTGGCACAGTGGTTAAGAATCTGCCTGCCAATGCAGGGGACACGGGTTCGATCCCTGGTCGGGGAAGATCCCACATGCCACAGAGCACCTAAGCCTGTGAGCCACAACTACTGAGCCTGTGCTCTGGAGCCCGCGAGCCACAGCTACTGAGCCCACGTGATACAACTACTGAAGGCTGGGCGCCTAGAGCCCGTGCTCCGCAACAAGAGTAGCCACCGCAATGAGAAGCCTGTGCACCGCAATGAAGAGTAGCCCTGGCTCACGGCAACTACGGAAAGCCCGCGCACAGCAACAAAGACCCAACGCAGTCAAAAAAAAAAAAAAGGAATGAAATGCCATTTGAAGCAACATAGATGGACCTAGAGATTATCATACCAAGTGAAGTAAGTCAGACAAAGACAAATATCATATGATATCACTTATATGTGGAATCTAAAAAAAATGATATAAATGAACTTACCTGTGAAACAGAAACAGACTCACAGTGTTTGAATTGTTTTTTCCCCTGTATTTGTTTTAAACTTTTTATTTTATATTGGAGTAGAGTTGATTAACAATGTTGTGTTAGATTCAGGTGTACAGCAAAGTGCTTCAGTTATGCATATACTTGCATCTATTCTTTTTCAAATTCTTTTCCCATTTACGTTGTTACATAATATCGAGCAGAGTTCCCTGTGCTGTACAGTAGGTCCTTGTTTGTTATCCATTTTAAATTTAGCAGTGTGTACATGTCAATCCCAAACTCCCAATCTATTTCTTCCCCCCACCCTTCCCCCCGATAACCATAAATTCGTTCTCTATGTCGGTAAGTCTATTTTCTTTTTTATAAATTTATTTATTTTTTATTATTTTATTTATTTTTGGCTGTGTTGGGTCTTTGTTGCTGTGCATGGGCTTTCTCTAGTTGCTGCGAGTGGGGGCCATTCTTCGTTGTGGTGCATGTGCTTCTCATTGAGGGCTTCTGTCGTTGCAGAGCACAGGCTCTAGGTGTGTGGGCTCAGTAGTTGTGGTGCACGGGCTTAGTTGCTCCGTGGCATGTGGGGTCTTCCCGGACCAGGGATTGAACCCGTGTCCCCTGCACTGGCAGGAGGATTCTTAACCACTGTGTCACCAGGAAAGGCCCTGTTTCTGTTTTGTAAATAAGTTCATTTGTATCATTTCTTTTTAGATTCAACATGTAAGCGATATCATACCATATTTCTCTTTCTCTGTCACACAGTGTTCGAATTGTTGGTGGACTTTATTTTTTGGTGTTGGGGTGTCCATGTTATGACTCTCATTTCTGTTTCTCCAGTAGGCCTCTCTGTCTCCTGGAATCCTTCTATTTTTACCTTCTCCCCAACTGGCTTTTTAAAAATTCTTATTTTATATTGGAGCATAGTTGATTATCAATGTTGTGTTAGTTTCAGGTGTACAGCAAAGTGATTCAGTTATACATATATATGTATCTATATATGTATCTTTTTCAAATTCTTTCCCCATTTAGATTATTACAGAACATTGAACAGAGTTCCCTGTGCTATATAGCAGTGTGTGCATGTCAATCCCAAACTCCCTAACTTTCTCTCCCCGCCATCCTCTCTCTGGTAACCATAAATTCCTTCTCTAAGTCTGTGAGTCTGTTTCTGTCTTGTAAATAACCCAGCTGGCTTTTTGATGTCTTAAAAATGTTAACTTTTAAATGTGTAAATACTCTTGATTAAGAAAATAGCCATGTTGGGCTTCCCTGGTGGCACAGTGGTTGAGAGTCCGCCTGCAGATGTAGGGGACACGGGTTTGTGCCCCGGTCTGGGAAGATCCCACGTGCCGCGGAGCGGCTGGGCCCGTGAGCCATGGCCGCTGAGCCTGCGCGTCTGGAGCCTGTGCTCCACAACGGGAGAGGCCACAACAGTGAGAGGCCCGCGTACCGCAAAAACAAAAAACAACAAAAAAAGAAAATAACCATGCAATGAAACAATGAATGCTGTCCCCCATCCATGTCCCCATTCCTCCAGTTCTTACCAAGGCCCCTCAATGGATAATCCCTGTTAATGGTTTCTGTGTAACTTTCCAGAATCTCTACACACAGACACACACACACACACACACACACACACACACACACACACACACACACACACTCTCCTTCCCTCGCTCTCTATCTCTCCCCCCTTTTTGTACATAAAGTAACACAGTCTAATACTGTTCTACACCTTGTTTTTCTCACATAATTTGTCTTGTTATTTTCATATCCTTAATATTTTTAAAGCTCCTCATTTTCCATTGAACGGATGATGCCATATCTATGTAACCAATTTTCCGTTGATGGCACCATAATTTTTGGTTTGCTTGTTTGTTTTGTTTGTTTTATTGAAGTATAGTTGATTTACAATGTTGTGTTATTTTCTAGGGTACAGCAAAGGGATTGTTATACATATATGTACGTTTGTTTTTTTCAGATTCTTTTCCCTTATAGGTTATTACAAAATATTGAGTATAGTTCCCTGTGCTATATAATAGGTCCTTGTTGGTTATCTATTTTATATATAGTAGTGTGTATATGGTAATCCCAAACTCCTAATCTATCCCTCCCTGCCTTTCCCCTTTGGTAACGATAAATTTGTTTTCTATGTCTGTGGGACTGTTTCTGTTTTGTAAATAAGTTCATTTGTAGCATATTTTAGATCCCACATATAAATGATACCATATGACATTTGTCTTGCTCTGTCTGGCTTACTTCACTTAGTATGATAATCTCTAGGTCCATCCTTGTTGCTGCAAATGACATTACTTCATTCTTTTTTATGGCCGAGTAATATTCCATTGTATAAATATACCACATCTTCTTTATCCATTCATCCATCGATGGACATTTAGGTTTCTTCCATGTCTTGGCTATTGTAAATAGTGCTGCTATGAACAGTGGGGTGCATTTATCTTTTCAAATTATGGTTTTCTCCAGATATATGTCATGGAGTTGGATTGCAGGATCATATGGTAGCTCTATTTTTGTTTTTAAAGGAATATCCATACTGTTATGCACAGTGGCTGTATCTATTTACATTCCCACCAAGAGTGTAGGAGGGTTCCTTTTTGGAACTACCCTCTCCAGCATTTATTATTTGTAGACTTTTTGATGACGGGCATTCAGACTTGTGTGAAGTGATACTTCACTGTAGTTTTGATTTGATTGCACCATAATTTTTGTAACCAATTTGCTATTGATGGATGTTTCCAGTTTTTGCTAAAATGAATACTTTGTACACATATTATTTCACACCAGTGACTGTGTCTGAGCATGAACTCCAGAAGTGGAGTTGATGGGCCAAAGGTTGCTTTTTGATTGATATTACCAAGTTTTTCTCCATAAGAATTGTACTCATTTACAGTCCCCTTAGAGATACGTGAATACCTGTCTTCTCACAGACTCACCAACAATTTATGTTGTCATCTTTTGAATATTGTCCTTGTCACTCTGATACGTGAAAAAATAGTACCTTAGCATGATTAAAAGTAATTAACAGGGCTTCTCTGGTGGCGCAGTGGTTGAGAGTCTGCCTGCCGATGTGGGGGACGCGGGTTCGTGCCCGGGTCTGGGAGGATCCCACGTGCCGTGGAGCGGCTGGGCCCGTGAGCCATGGCCGCTGAGCCTGCACGTCCGGAGCCTGTGCTCCGCAACGGGAGAGGCCACAGCAGTGAGAGGCCCGCGTACCGCAAAAAAAAAATAAAAATAAAAATAAAAAAAATAATAATAATTAACAAACTTTATTATTTTATTACAGTTTTAGATGTACAGAATAATTGAGCAGATAGTGAGTTCCATATACCCACCCCCTCCTTCCACCCCTGCATATAGTTTTCCTTATAAGTAATATTTTGCTTTGGTGGGGTGCATTTGTTTTAATTAATTTATCAATATGGATAAATTCCTCAGTATGAATTTTAATTTGCTTTTCTCTATGAGTGAGGTGGAAAATCTTTTTAATATATAAATAGAATCTGTATTTTCTTTTCTGTGAGCTATCTCTTCAGATCCTTTGCCAATTTCCCTTTTCGTTTGTTGGATTTTTCTTATCAATTTCTAGGAGCTCTTTATACATGAGTGGAATTAACCATTTGTCTATGATATACATAGCCAATCTCTGATCTCTTAAAAGCTTCTCCCCAGGGTCTCCTTCTTTCAGTATTTTCAGCCATTTTGTTTGTCAGTTGTTTCTCTTTCTGGTTGAGGAAAAATATTTGACAAAGTCAGTGAAGTTGGGGGAAGGAAGCTGTTTACATGTGCCTGGTCTCAGGGTTAAACATGAGAAAACAATTAAACCTTTACGGTGCTAAGAGAAGCTGCCCCTTAGAGTAACCCCTTGTGTTATTGTGGACAAAGCCTCTCTTTTCTCAGCTTTGACTTGCATTAAAAAGTCCTTCTTTGGAGAAGCCTGTTTAATGTCTAGCTGTGAAAGGTAACAAGGAGCTAGGAGCACACCAAGGAGACAGATGCTTAGATAATTGTGTTACAAAGTGATGAAAGTTTTAATAGAGGTGGTGTGATGCTGTGGAACAAGTCTTGGAATGGATGCAGGATTCACTACTTACCGTGTGACCCAGAGCATGTCACTTCTCCCCTTCCTCCTCTATAAAATAAGAGGATGGACCAATGTCCTGAACTCGGCTCTCCCACCTCCGAGGCACAGGCCTGACACCCGGCCAGAGCACCAAGACCCTGTCAGCCACAGGACTCAGAAGAAGAGGGAGAAAGAAAGAAAGAAAGAAAAAATAAAATAAAATATAATACAGTTATTTAAATAAAAAATAAACATTATTAAAAATTAAAAAGTAATAAAAAAAAGAAAAATGAAAGAAAGAAAGAAGAGAGCAACCAAACCAGAAAACAAATCCACCAATGATAACAAGCGCTAAAAACTATACTAAAGGGCTTCTCTGGTGGCGCAGTGGTTGAGAGTCTGCCTGCGGATGCAGGGGACACTGGTTTGTGTCCCAGTCTGGGAAGATCCCACATGCCGCGGAGCGGCTGGGCTCGTGAGCCATGGCCGCTGAGCCTGCGTGTCTGGAGCCCGTGCTCCGCAACAGGAGAGGCCACAACAGTGAGAGGCCCGCGTACCGCAAAAAACAAAAACAACCCCCCCCCCAAAAAAAACCAACTATACAAAAAAAAACCCCAAACAAACAAACAAACAAAAAACGGACAGACAGAACCCTAGGACAAATGGTAAAAGCAAAGTTATACACACAAAATCACACAAAGGCGCATATACATTACACACTCACAAAAAGAGAAAAAGCAAAAAATATATATCTATATATCTATATAAAGAAAGGAAGAGAGCAACCAAATCAATAAACAAATCTACCAATGATAATAAACGCTAAATACTAACCTAAGATAAATATAAAACCAGAAACAAATTAGTTGCAGAAAGCAAACCCCAAGTCTGCAGTTGCTCCCAAAGTCACTACCTCAATTTGGGATGATTCGCTGTCTATTCATGTGTTCCACAGAGGCAGGTACATCAAGCTGGTTGTGGAGATTTAATCCGCTGCTCCTGAGGCTGCTGGGAGAGATTTCCCTTTCTCTTCCTTGTTGGCACAGCTCCTGGGGTACAGCTTTGGATCGGCCCCGCCTCTGCGTGTAGGTCGCCTGAGGGCGTCTTTTGGGAAGACTGAGGTCTTCTGCCAGTGTTCAGTAGATGTTCTGTAGGAGTTGTTCCACATGTGGATGTATTTCTGATGTGTTTGTGGGGAGGAAGGTGGTCTCCGCGTCTTACTCCTTCTCCATCTTGAAGGTCTCTCTGCCATTCTCCTCTTTGAGACAGTTACCCTGTCTGAAAAGGACCTAGAAAGAATGCTAGATGCTTTACAGCAATGGCACTGCAAGTGGGTTTTATGATCCCTGTTTAATCCTCTGAAAATTGCTTCTCCCTTCTCTGGACTCCCACAGTTCTGCCAGTTTATCCTTTGTACAGCTTTTGATTCTTATTCTAGAGACTGAACAGGCAGCTCCATGTTTAGAACTGAAAGCCTGAGTTCTTTGTTTGTCTCCATCAGGGTCACCAGTGTGGGCACAGAGCTGGTGTCAGGGAGAATTTGTTGAGTAAACAAACAAAAAAGTGAACAAATAAAAGAAAGGATGATGGATGCATAAGTGGATGAACACTTCTTCAGTTCTGCCCAAACTGGCCACAGCATCCATTCATGCAGGGAGAGGGGAATGAGAGAGAGGGGCCTGGGGGGAGAGAGAAGAGAGAGAGAGAGAGAGAGAGAACCTAATATTTGCCAAATCACTTACTGACTATAGAGGTAGCTTCTCCTTAAAGCCGGCTGTCTCGCCACTCTCTTAGCTGCCAGCAAGGCTGGGCACCAAGGAGGGGTAAGGACCTACGTGCTGACCTTGGAGAAGGGGTTACCAGCACAGGATCTTCCCAGGTTTCTCCTGAGAGGCCTGTCTATAAATTGGGCAGCACAGCCGTCTGGGCCTTTATTGCCAGCAAGTTTTCTGTTGCTCAATAAACTTTATGACAAGAGGAACACACCCTTGATACAGCCTTGGTGAGGAAATAGAGCCAAACGCCCAAGGAATGAGGGATGGCAAAGCTTAGCTGACACCCCGTGGCTAAGGAGGCTGAGGCAGAGCATCCAAATTAGCCAGGGCTTTTATGCCATTCCAACCACAAAGCACCCTGCAGGTCCAGCTCCTACAGCTATCATTGATCCATCATTACACATACTTCCATCCCTTCCATGTTTGACAGTGCATTTAATGCCAACTTCACATGTTTATTATTGCATGGAGTCCTCAACAGCCCTAAGAAATCAGCATTGTTGCTCCCATGAAGGAACTGAGACTCAGAGGTGAAATGACTGCCCAACCACCAATTGACACAGTTGGTATTCAAACCCAGGAGGGTCCAGCCCCAGAGGGTTTGCTCCAGCTGCCTCAACTGACACTTCACTGATGATTCAGTCTCTCTCTTCTCTTCCTTGTGACCTTCCTCCTCTATTCCTTTTCAGCTTTAATTTTATTTCACTTTTAAATTCAATTCAATTTACTTTTATTTAAAATTTTTTAAATTTTTACACAATTTTAAAGGTTTCACTCCATTTACACTTATTACAAAGTATTGGCTATATTTCCCATGTTGTACAATATATTCTTTTTTTTTAACATCTTTTTTTGGAGTATAATTGCTTTACAATGGTGTGTTAGTTTCTGCTTTATAACAAAGTGAATCAGTTATACATATACATATATCCCCATATCTCTTCCCTCTTGCATCTCCCTCTCTCCCACACTCCCTATCCCACCCCTCTAGGTGGTCACAAAGCCCCGAGCTGATCTCCCTGTGCTATGCGGCTGCTTGCCACTAGCTATCTATTTTACATTTGGTAGTGTATACATGTCCATGCCTCTCTCACACTTTGTCCCAGCTTACCCTTCCCCCTCCCCATATCCTCAAGTCCATTCTCTAGTAGTTCTGTGTCTTTACTCCCGTCTTGCCCCATCTTACATCCAATAGTTTGTACCTCCTTTCTCCCATACCTATATTGCCCACCCCCTCTCACCGCTGGTAATCATTAGTTTGTTCTCTATATTTGTGAGTCTGCATCTTTTTTGTTTGTGGTATTTTTTAGATTCTACATGTAAGTGATTTCATACAGTATTTGTCTTTCTCTGTCTGACTTATTTCACTTAGCATAGTACCCTTATTTTGTGTTAACAGCTTTAATGAGATGGAATTCCCATACCATACAATTCACTTGTTTAAAGTGTACAATTCAATGGATTGTACTATAGTCACAGAGTTGTGCAACCACCACCGCAGTCAATTTTAGGACATTTTTATCACCTCAAATAGAAACCTTGTACCCTTTAGTTATTGCCCTGAATTCCGCTCTCCCCCAACCTCCTATATCCCAACCCTAGGAAACGATTTCTCTACTTTTTGTTTCTGTAAATTTCCCTGTTCTGAACATTTCACATAAATGAAATCATACAATATGTATCTTTTGTTTTTGGCTTCTTTCACTTGGCATAATGTTTTAAAGGTTCATCCATGTTGTAGCATTTATCAGTATGTCATTCCTTTTTATGGTTGAATTATATTCCATTCTATAGATATACCTCATTTTGTTCAACCATCCATACATTAATGGGTGTTTGGGTTGTTTCCACTTTTTGGCTATTATGAATCATGTTGCTATAAACATTTGCATACAAGTTTTTGTGTAGATGTATGCTTTCATTTCTATTGAGCTTATACCTACGATTGGAATATTCAAACAATACTGAAATTATTCAACAAAACTGGAACGTTCCCCTCAAATGCTCTAGTTACTGTGGAAAATAGTATGGTGGCTCCTCAAAAAATTAAACAGAATTACCATTTGATCCAGCAGTTCCACGTCTGGGTATATACACAATAGAATTGAAAACAGGGACTCGAACAGATGTTTGCACACTGGTGTTCACAGTAGCGTTAATCACAATAGCCCAAAGGTGGAAACAACTCAAATGCCCAGTGATGGATGAATGGGTAAAAAATGTGGTATATCTATACAATGGAATATTATTAAGCCTTAAAAAGGAGGGAAATTCTGACATATGCTACAATGTGGATGAACTTAAAGGACATTATGCTAAGTGAAACAAGCCAGACACGAAAGGACAAATATTGCATGATTCCACTTATATGAGGTGTCTAGAGTATTGACATTCATAGAGAAAGAAAGTAGCATGGTGGGTGCCAGGGGCTGGAGGAGGAGGAATGGGGAGTTAGTGTTTAGTGGATACAGTTTCAGTTTGGGAAGATTACAAAGTTCTCTAGATGGATGGTAGTGATGGTTGCGCAACAATGTGAATGTGTTAATGCCACTGAACTGGGCACTTAAAAATGGTTAAAATAATCAATTTTATGTTTTGTATATTTTACCACAATAACAAGCTTTTGAAAACTGGAACCTTCCCCTTCCCCCAGTTCTTTTGTTTTGAGATTATTCAGGCACAAGACTGGGCAGTTTTTCTCCACATCTCCACTTCTGCATTGACGTACGCAGTGGTAGCTGTTACATATGTTGGCTCATTCTACCAAATTGTTCTATAACCTGCTTCGTTCACTTAATTTTATGTCTGAGTCATCTTTCCATGTCGGTTCATATGGGACAAACTCATTTTTGGCTTTCTCTTCAAAAACTTTGAATTTCAGAATAAGCTACATGCAGAAAAGAGCACAAATCGTGTGCGTAGGTCAATGAATTTTCACTCACTGAACACACCAATGCAACTGGGCCCTGATCAAGGAAAAGAATGTGACCAGCTCCCTGCCCCTGAATTTCTTCTCCCGCTTCTTTTATTATCATCACTCTGCCTCTGCCTTCCCCAAACATTCTTTTGGTATAGAACATTATAGATGAACTTTACCTGTTTTGGGAACTTTAAATGAGTGGAATTGCACAGTATACTCTCCTTTGTGTCTGGCTTCATTCAGTCAACATTATGTTTGTGAGATTCAGCTTTTCAAAAATTGAAGTGTTAGGACTTCCCTGGTGGTCCAGTGGTTAAGACTTCGCCTTCCAATGCAGGGGATGTGGGTTTGATCCCTGGTCGTGGGGCTAGGATCCCACATGCCTGGCAGCCAAAAAAGCAAAATATAAGGCAGAAGCAACATTGTAACAAATTCAATAAAGACTTTAAAAATGGTCTACATCAAAAAAAATCTTAAAAAAAATAAAAATGGAAGTATAGTTGATTTACAATATTGTGTTAGTTTTAGGTGTACAGCAAAGTGACTCAATTATACATATATATATATATATATATATATATATATATTTCACATTCTTTTCCACTATAGGTTATTACAAGATATTGAATATAGTTCCCTATGCTATACAGTAAGTCCTTGTTGTTTATCTATTTTATATATAGTGGTGTGTATTTGTTAATCCCATACTCCTAATTTAACCCTCCTCCCTTTCCTCTTAGGTAACCATATGTTTGTTTTCTGTGTCTGTGAGTCTGTTTGTGTTTTGTAAACAAATTCACTTGCATTACTTTTTAGATTCCACATATAAGTGACATCATATAGTATTTGTCTTTCTTTGACTTACTTCACTCAGTATGATAATCTCTAGGTTCATACATGTAGCTGCAAATGGCAATCTTTCATTCTTCTTCTATGGGAGATTCAGCTTTTTTTGCATATATCTGTAGATCTTCAACCTTATCACTTTATTTTTCAATCCTTTTTACATTAGTGCCCCCCACCAAGAAGCCGTTTTAGACAATTTTCCTAATTGCCCCTCCATGAAATTTAATATCACAGATATACTCTATTTAGTTAACCATCTATCTCTATTTATATCTATATTGTATATAGATATCTGTATAGTTTTTATTCCCCCCAAGTTAAATTTTGCCCTCGTGGAGGTAAAATATTGCTCCCATTGAGGACATATGCTCTCTAGTATTCCATTGTGTGAATATACCACAGCTCATGTATCCAATCTATTATTGATGGACCTTTGGGTAGTTTCTAGTGTTTTTTTGAGATTATGAGCTATGGAACTATGCACATCCAGTGCATCCCATTGAATGAATATATGTATACATTTCTGTTGGATATACACTTATAAGTGGGAGTGCTGGATTATAGGGAATGCGTATGTATAGTTTTAGTAGCTATTGCCAAACCATTTTCCAAAGTGGTGTACCATTTTTATCCTCCCACCAGCAGTGCATGAGGGCTCCAAATCCATGACAGCATGTTATCAAACTCAGGTCCTTCCGCTCACCACTCAAAGGCCAATACTCGAGAGACGAGTGTTGGTAGGAACGGAAAGCTTGCTTTATTTCAGAGGCCGGCAACCAGGGGAGAAGGTGGACTGATGTCCAAGAACAAATTCACAATGGCCGCTTAGAGGGCAAGAACTTTTAAAGGGGAGTTTCAGGGGTGTTTTGGCAGAGGGACGGGGCAGAGTAGCACAGTCAGCTCCGACAGTCATCTTGAAATCAGGAACGCGGTGGTCTGATCAGTGTCGTCTTGGTTGTTTTAAGTACAGTTTAATCTTCAGTTCCAGGGTTTCTTCCCATTCCTTTGAGGCCAGTTTTTGGAATTGTGTGAAATAGAGCAGCTTATGTCATGGCTACAATTTGGTCATCGTGTAGGCATCTTCCTCCACCTGGTGGGGGCTTCAGTATCTGCAAAACAGCTCTCAGGATATGGCTCAGAGTATTATCTATAGCTCTTGAGGAATAACTAAAGTTCTTTGACTTCGTTTTATGACTAAACTATTATTATTTTGTCTTGTGTAATGGCTTAGAGTTTAAGCTACAACTAAGTTCTAAGGCTAAGGGGGTGCTTACGAACACCTGGTATTTTCTTTTTTTTTTTTTCATTTTAGCCATTCCAGTGCATGTGGAACACCATTGGTTTTATAAGCTGCACAATATTCTATAGAGTGGTTGTACAGTAATTTGTTTAGTCACCCTCCTGATGATGGACAGTTCACGTGTTTCCAGTGTTTCACCACGACAAGTAATGATGCCATTAGCAACCTTGCACATTCCTCTTTAGGCACAAGATTGAGCCTTTTCTGGAGGAGAGGCTCCTAGAGGTGGAATCAAAGGGCATAGGCCTCAATTTTTTTTTTTTTTTTTTTGCGGTACGCGAGCCTCTCACTGTTGTGGCCTCTCCCGTTACGGAGCACAGGCTCCGGACGCGCAGGCTCAGCGGCCATGGCTCACGGGCCCTGCCGCTCCGCGGCATGGGGGATCTTCCTGCACCCGGGCACGAACCCGCGTCCCCTGCATCGGCAGGCGGACTCTCAACCACTGCGCCACCAGGGAAGCCCCAGCATCAAAATTTTTGATAAATTCTGAATTCAAGCTTGCCTTCCCAAAAGGCTTTAGCAATTTGCTGAACAATCTTAAAACAATATATGAGAGAGTGCCCATTTGCCTGCATCCTCAACAGCACAAGATAGTCCCATAAGCCTCAGTTTCCTCATGTGGCAAATGAAGACCTACCTCCTCGGCTGCTGGGGAGATTCAGAGAGGTATTTTGCATGTAAAGCACCCAACAATGTTAGTTCTTGGCATATAGGAGAATGCTATGTTTGCTTCTTTTCCATCTCTCCTTCTTGCTATTTCTCCTCTTCCTTCATTCATTTTATTAAACAAATATTTATTGAGCACTCTGCTGGGTTGACATTGGTAAATAAAACCGATGTAGTCTCTCTCTTTGTGAAGATTACAATCTCATGTCATCTCTTTTTCTTTTTTCTCCTGCATCCTCACTGTCACCAACAGCACCCACAGATCTTGCAAAGTGCCTCATTATCCCTAGTACTGTCACGAGTGTTAATTAAAGACCATGTCTCAACCATAAGTTTTCTGGGCATTGGTAGGGCTTGGGGGCTGTTGGGCTGTGTGTGAGAAGCATCCCTTTTCATGTTTCCTCAAAATGACCCAGGTAAGGTCTGACCATTCCAGGAGAGGATAGAACAACACACTGGGGAGGGCACAGACTCATCCACAGAGATTGGGAAACATGTCGTCATGTTCTGTGATGGTGTAAAAAGCACACATTGTTCACTGGAAGAGAAACAAAAACCAGAGAAAGACCCAATCAAACTGGACCCAACATCCAATCCTCATCCCATGCCAAACATTTTAGCTAAGCTATGCTGCTTCTTCCTTCCTGCAATCTTTTTTTTTTAATTATGTATTTTTTATTGAAGTATAGTTGATTTACAGTGTTGTGTTAATTTCTGCTGTACAGCACAGTGATTCAGCTTTATATATGTATGTGTGTGTGTGTGTGTGTGTGTGTGTGTGTGTGTGTGTGTGTGTATATACATTCTTTTAAAAATATTCTTTTCCATTTTGGTTTATCACAGGATATTGAATATAGTTCCCTGTGCTATACAGCAGGACTTTGTTGTTTATCCATTCCGTGTATAATAGTTTGCATCTGCTAACCCCACACTCCCAGTCCCTGCCTCCCCCACGCCCCTCCCCCTTGGGAACCACAAGTCTGTTTTCTATGTCTGTGAATCTGTTTCTGTTTCATAGATAAGTTCATTGTGTTATATTTTAGATTCCACATGTAAGTGATATCATATGATATTCGTCTTTTTCTGACTTACTTCACTTAGTATGATAATCTCTAGTCCCATCCATGTTGCTGCAAATGGTATTATTTCATTCTTTTTTATGGCTGAGTAGTATTCCATTGTGTGTGTGTGTGTACACACACACACATATACCATATCTTCTTTTTCATTCATCTATCGGTAGTCATTTGGTTGTTTCCATGTCTTGGCTATTGTGAATAATGCTGCTATGAACATAGGGTTGCATGTACCTTTTTGAATTATAGTTTTGTCTGGGTATATGCCCAGGAATGGGTTTGCTGGATTATATGGCAACTCTATTTTTAGCTTTTTGAGGAACCTCCACACTGTTCTCCACAGTGCTCCTTTTTTCTCTCTTTTTTAATAAATTTATTTTATTTATTTATTTATTTTTGGCTGCATTGGGTCTTTGTTGCTGCGCGTGGGCTTTCTCTAGTTGTGGCGAGCGGGGGCTACTCTACATTGTGGTGTGCGGGCTCCTCATTGCCGTGGCTTCTCTTGCTGCGGAGCACAGGTTCTAGGCACGTGGGCTTCAGTAGTTGTGGCTTGTGGGCTCAGTAGTTGTGGCTCATGGGCTCCAGAGCACAGGCTCAGTAGCTGTGGCACACGGGCTTAGTTGCTCCGTGACATGTGGGATCTTCCTGGACCAGGGCTCGAACCCATGTCCCCTGCATTGGCAGGCGGATTCTTAACCACTGTGCCACCAGGGAAGCCCTCCATAGTGCTTCTTGAAATCTTATTCTTTCATAGAGTCTGGTCAGCTAAGAAGACTGAATCTTTGGGGTAGGAATTGGGAACGTGGGTGTTTGCAATGGTATGCTGGAAAATGTTTAACAACTGGCTTGCTCTAAACAAAAAGCAAAAAAACCCCTGATTTGTGGTGTTTGCCAACTTCCATGGTGTAACTACCCCCATGGTGACTGATTTCAGGTTATGAACACGGGGTCACTGAATGTGGCGTTGGGAAGAGCTGGGTGCAGCACACCACTGAGTGCTCCAGAGAAAGTCCTTAAGAGGGTCCAGCTCCATGTGCCCAGGGTTGAAAAGGGCATTTCCTGAGGTAACCTTTCTACAGAAAAGCAGGTGGGTCCAGATAAACCAGTCCCTTGTGTAGGCACCGTGTTTGAACATTGCGCTCAGAGTCATAGGAGGTCACAAGGAAGGGCTCGGTGGATGAAGGCCGTGGCATGTCCAGTAGTCTCCTGAAACGGGGGGGGTGGCAGAGATGATTCCTTATCAATCCCTCCTCAGTCTATCAATGACAAAACATCAGAAGGCCCTGGCTCCTCCAATGAGACACATGTTTATACAATATCAGTGTGTGAGAGAACGTGTCACTATGGGCTGGGGTAACTGTTAATTAATCTAAAACTGATTGATTATATTAATTAGAGTTATCTGACAATTAGCCAGAGAAAGACAACCTAGTGTAAAGACTCTTTGGAGGGATGCATGCATAAGGTTATATAGAGTTGCAGGTTGGCTTCCCAGAGGAGCTGGTATTTCATTGGAGACCTGAGGAATGAGTAGGTGCTTTCCAGGTGGGCATTTGGGGGAGGCAGCCCATGAAGAGAGATCTCAGCATGGGCAGTAGCAGAGGAGAAAGAAAGAGCTCAGTGGTTTCAGGGTACCACGCCTGCTTCCGTGTGGCTAGAGAATAAAGTGTAAGTGATGGTGGTGAGAGGTGAGTGCAGGTGGTGAGAAGTGAGAAGTGAGTCTAGGAGGGGATGAAATCGTGAAGGGACTTGAAGCTACTCTAAGGAGTTTGGATTTGGTTGGGAGAACAACCATTTTGGTTTGTCCAAGACTGATGGGTTTCTTGAGATGCAGGGATTTAAGTGCTAAAAAGCCTGGAGAAATCCCAGGCAAAGCAAAATGAATTGGTACCCTGTTCAATAGGCAATGGGAAGCCACTGAGGAATTCTGAACTGGGGAGTGATTTGATAACTCTTGGCTGTTAAAAGATCAGTTGGCTCTCAGGTGAAATGAAGCTTCTGCAGGAAGCCATCTCTGAACACTCCCTGGACTAGGTCAGATCCCAATTTCCAGGGCTCCCTGCATTTCTACTGGTCAGTCACATTGCTCTAATAAGTCTGTCTTCCTGAAAGGACTGCTGGCTGGTGAGAACATAAGCCACGCTTATTGTTTACTCAGCACCTAGCAAGCCTCATGGAAAACATTCAGTAAAGGCCTGTGAATTGGGAGCCTGGCTTTGTCAGAATCGACACTCCTGCTGCCTAACCCTACAGGTATAAACTGGGAATAATACCACCTCCCTCATCAAGACTGCAGTATGAAAACGTGGAACACAGGACTTGGGTGGGGGGGGCTCAAGAAATCTTAGTGGAGTGTGAACCAGAATGGTAAGGCAGAAAAAATGGGTCACCGTGGATTGGAGCAACTGTCAGTTAATTAATCAACTAATTAAGTTGATGAATTCAATAGTTGTCTAATCTTGTTATTTGATAACATTTTATTATTTTATCTTCTGATGGTGAATGGTCCTTATGGAGTTCTCTTGGCAGGGGTACCCAGACAGCTTATAGACAGAGGTCAGGGTGACCAATGCTGAGATGAGGATACAGGAGGCTGTGGGAACCCAGAGGAGACCCCTGACCTGGTTTAGCACAGGGAGGGGGCTGGGTTGTCCCTAGACTACACCCCCATTCTGGCTTGGCTGCAGACTGGTCACTTAACTTTTCTGAGCCAGCATTGCCTCACCTGTTAAAATCTACTTGGGGAACTATTCTGAGGATACAATGAAATACTTTCTGTACAGTGGCCTGGCATCACCTGACCAGGCTCTGGGTCAGCTGTTCCTGGGGCTGTAGTCACAGTCTTCATGGGCTTACATTGCAGGGTGGTGTTTCTCCACCATGGCTGCATACTGCAATTGCTTGGGAGAGCCCTTAAAAACTTCAGATGGGTCTTCCCTGGTGGCGCAGTGGTTGAGAGTCTGCCTGCCGATGTGGGGGACACAGGTTCGTGCCCCGGTCCGGGAAGATCCCACATGCCGTGGAGCGGCTAGGCGCTCCCCTTGAGCCATGGCCGCTGAGCTTGCGCGTCCGGAGCCTGTGCTCCACAACGGGAGAGGGCACAACAGTGAGAGGCCCGCGTACGGCCAAAAAAAAAAAAAAAACTTCAGATGCCTGTGTCCTCCTCCAGAAGATTCTGAGTTAAGTGATCAAGCAGGGATCCCGACATCGGTATTTTTTTAAAACAGGGCCCCAGGTGATTGGAATGCATTGCAAGGTTGAACACTATTGGTTTTGTAGGAAGAGACAATAACTGAACAAATGAATAAACAAGGTAATTCGATGGTGACATGCACTTAACATGGAAATACACCAGATGAGGTGACAGGAAATGACTAGAAGTGGTGAGAGTGTAGTGGGGGGGGGGG
>NW_006788006.1:720066-722748 GCF_000442215.2 Lipotes vexillifer | reverse complement strand
AGGGGGGGGGGGGGTGTTGGAGGAGATGGCACTTAGCGAGCCCTGGGAAGTGTAGGTGTTTAATTCACATGGTTCTTCCTCCTTTCCTCACACCACTGGTTCTCTAACTTGGCTGCACTTTGGAATCACCGAGGGAGTTTTAAAAAATATTAAAGCCTGGCTCCCAACCCCAGAGATCTGGTTTAGTTGGGGCCCAACCAGTTTAGTGGGGTCTAGGCCATAAATAACATAAAATTTCCCATTGTAATCATTATAAAGGGTACAATTCGGTAGCATTGTGTACATTCACAATGTTGTGCAACCACCTCTTCTGTCTATTCCAGAACATTTTCATCACCCCAAATGGAAACCCCATACCCATTAAGCAGTCCACTCTCCCCTTCTCTCAGACCTTGCAACTAGAATTCTGGATTAATTCTGTCTCTATACATTTACCTATTCTTTTTTTTTTTTTTTTTTTGCCATACGCGGGGCTCTCACTGTTGCAGCCTCTCCCATTGCAGAGCACAGGCTCCCGATGCGCAGGCTCAGCGGCCATGGCTCACGGGCCCAGCCGCTCCGCGGCATGTGGGATCTTCCCGGACCGGGGCACGAACCCGCGTCCCCTGCATCAGCAGGTGGACTCTCAACCACTGTGCCACCAGGGAAGCCCCATTTGCCTATTCTTATTCACAACAGCCAAAGAGTGGAAGCAACCCAAATGTCCATCAATGGATGAATGCATAAACAAAATGTCATACATCCATACAATGGGATATTATTCAGACACAAAGAATGAAACTCTGATATATGCAACAATATGGATAGACCTTAAAGGCATCATGCTCAAGTGAAAGGGGTCAGACAAAAAGGGCCACAAAGTATATGGTGCCACAGGACTTTTAAAAGCCACAGATGGCCCTGACATACAGCAAAGCTTGAAAACCACTGCCTTATTCCATATTGGGTTTCCATCAATACAAGATTGATGTCCACGTGTGGGCTGACATTATTCACAGTGACAGCAATAGTATCCCAGACCTGAAACGGACTTATTTCTCAGGCAGATGTGGGGTGAGGACACCCAGTCCCCAAGCCGCTCAGTTTCTCAGACTGCTTTGCAGAAAAGTAAGGGGAGATGCTTCACTGAACTTGCATATGCTTCCTGAGCACTATTTTTCTGTGAGTTCACAGGCATGCTAGCTACGTCCTGCCGTCACACATGGCCAGAGAACGGCCATGTACCCAAAGAGCTCATACTCACTGCTTGAACACATCCATGAATTCATCTTTAGAGCCCTTTCTCTGCTCAATGCCTCTATTCTCATCGGTGACACCAACCCATGGTTCCATGTGGACCTCAGGTCCTGATATCTGGGGCCCCCTTTGCCTGTGTTGGGAGCTGAAGCAGTGAGATGTCATTGTGATAAAAGGAGGTGGTGTTGCCCAAAGACTTAGCAATTATCATCATCCCATGGGATAAACAACCCATGGGTGTCTGACAAGACTAGACGAGAAAGCGTCTCGCCAGGCAGGATTTTGTCGCCACAGTCAGGGAAGATGTCCAAGTGTCCTAGCCGCTCCTTCCCTCCCCAAATGTATCAAAGTTTTGCAAGTCACTGAGCTTGCAGTACAACGGGGAGCAGAGTTAGGCAGCTGTCATTTCTCAGGCACATTTGAACAATGGAAGCTCAAATCCTGACAAGGACTGTGAGATTGCACGGAGAAAACGGAGGTTTAGACAAGTAAAAAGTTGGCTCAGCAGTGGTGCAGCTAAGCTCCAAGGGCAGCTGTTTCAGACTCCTGAGTCCTCTTATTTTCCTTCCTTCATAGCCTAAGGGTCAGATCAATGAAAAACAAGTATTAGAGGACAAATACAGCCTGAGAAGGTCATATGAGCTCAGCAGAATAAATGAGTTAGCCCAATCCTCTCAGGGTGACTTACAGTAGGTCTGGCAACCAAAGAAGTTCTCTCTCTGACCTTGATTGAATACACCCATTTTGCCTGGCCACATTCTCTGGCCTGGTCCAACCCTTGGCCATCTACATATCTCAGTCGCTCCCATTCCTACCAGTTTGCTGTAGAGGTGGGTGTGTATGTGTATGTGAGTGTGTGCATGTGTGTGTAAGGGCGTGGGGGTGGAAGAGATGCATATACATGGGAAATCTTCACTCTGTAGCAAGCAGATAATTGAGCAGAAAGCACAATAGCATAATGGTAAAAGATGTAGGCTTTGGAATCGAACCGTCTGGGTTGGATGCCTGACCCCAGTGACCTGAATTACGTAATGTCTTTGTGGATCGGAGTCCTTGTCTGTGAATGAGATAATACCGCCCTCCTTACTTGAGTGTTGTGAGGACTTAATCTACCCAAAGCCCTTAGAAAAGTGTCCGTGATTTAGAAAGCACTCTATTTTACTTCTTAAATATTGAATACTTCTTGAATTCATCTGTTTCTCTCCAACAACACTTCCTAGTTGAGATGGCCAACATCCATGACCTGGACGGCAGCTGAAGACTCTAACTTGATCTCACTAGCTTGCTGTGTGACCTGGAAAAGCCCCTGCTGCGCCCCAGTACACCTGCCTCTTCACTATACACAGGGAGATTGGCTCTGGTAAGCCGTTTGGTGTTTTGGAAGCAGCATGGTGTGTGCACTGTATGTCTTTTTCATGATGAGCGTGGAGGAAAGGAGAAGGGAAA
>NW_006788006.1:688114-719994 GCF_000442215.2 Lipotes vexillifer | reverse complement strand
AAAGGGAAAGGGGTGGCCATAAACTGATACTATCAATGACCTGAGCTAAGTCTTCTGGGGAGGGATCAGGTTCACACCACTGTAGGAAGCAGTGACTTAATAGCAATTAATGATGCTTATTGTGCAATTAATGAGGCACGAGATGAAAATAAAAAAGAATAATTATCAGGTATTAGTGCCATGAATAAGCAGAAATGGCAATTGTGGTTACTCTTGCAATGAAGAGTCACAAATATGCTTTTGTGTTCAGAAATGGGTGAAGAAAGAGATAGGAATGATATTTTAAGGCCAGCACAAGGCCATTTCTCCACAGAGGGACAGAACTGAAGTCCCAATGCTGTCAGCTACCTGTCAACTGATAGGACATCTTTAATCTCAAGGGGATCTATTGATGAGATACTGAGTCCTTCTGGGGTTTTTCCATGTGAAATCAGATCTTCCAAATGCTGATGTCATGAAGCACTCCTGATTGCGGGCAGCATATAGAGCTGTTTCTGCCAGGGGGATGTTTAATGTTTACACAAAGAGTGTTTTTTCCACACGGGGGAGACCATTTTTAGGTAGGACTTCCTTCCTTCCTCCTTCCTTCCCTCCCTTCCTTACTTTTCCCCCCTCCCTTATTTCCTTACTTCCTTTTTTCCTCCCTTCCTTCCTCCCTCCCTCCCTCCCTCCTTCCTTTCTTTTCTCCTCCCTGTTACATTTATTAACTGCCTACTATGTCCCAGGCATAGTGAATATAATGGAGAAAAATTAGATATGATCCACGCTTCTTGGACCTTACATTTATTGGGTGGAGACAGCCATTAGCAAAACAAACACACTAATGAATACATAATCAGGAGTTAAAATAAGTATGCTAAAGGAGAGAACTATGGTTCTCTGAGAACTTAGACTAACTGAGACTACTAAGGGATATGGGAAGACTGCCTTGAGGAAGAGACTTGCTTGAGTGGGGATCTTCCAGGCAGAGGTGTGGGATGGAGGTGATCATGAGAAAGAGTGGCTTAGATATGGAATCAATGAGGACAAAAGGCCCTGGGACTGGTGAGGAAGCCAAAGGGAGGGTGATGGGGGAGTGGTCCAGGACGTGAATGGAGAGGGAGAGGCAGAAGCCAGCCCTACAGATTTCTGTCCCAAAGCGACTCTTTCCTCCAAACGGAATGTAATAGGATCTCACCACCTCAGCCTGCAGTTGCTGCAGGTCGTAGTGTCAGAACTCAGAAAGATAAGTAGCTCCAAGACCACCAAAATCAAACCCAGAGAACTCTCTGCTCAATTTATAAGGCTTTAGGCTAGGCAGATTTTTTGGTTTTGTCTTAAGTACAGTTGATTTACAATGTTGTGCTTGTTTCAGGTGTACAGCAAAGTGATTCAGATATCTAGGTATCTATATATCTATACATATCTATCTATCATCTATCTATCTATCTATATTCCTTTTCAGATTCTTTTCCCTTATAGGTTATTACAAAATATCGAGTATAGTTCCTTGTGCTGTACAGTAGGTCCTTGTTGGTTATCTATTTTATATATAGTAGTGTGTATTTGCTAATCCCAAACTCCGTATTTATCCCTGCCCCCCTTCCCCTTTGGTAACCATAAGTTTGTTTTCTGTAACTGTGGGTCTATTTCTCTTTCGTATGTAAGTTCATTTGTATCTTAGTTTTAGATTCCACATATAAGCAATATCATATAATATTTGTCTTTGTCTGGCTTACTTCACTTAGTATGATAATCTCCAGTTACATCCATGTTGCTGCAAAGGGCATTATTTCATTCTTTTTTATGGCTGAGTAATATCCCATTGTATAAATGTACCACATCTTCTTTATCCATTCATCTGTAGATGGACATTTAGGTTGCTTCCATGTCCTGGCTAATGTAAATAGAGCTGCAATGAGTATTGGGTGAGTGTATCTTTTTGAATTATGGTTTTCTCTGGATATATATCCAGGGGTGGGATTGTAGGATCATATGGTAACTCTATTTTTAGTTTTTTAAGGAACCTCCAAACTATTCTCCATAGTGGCTGTACCAATTTACATTCCCACCAGCACTGTAGGACGGTTCCTTTTTCTCCACTCCCTCTCCAGCATTTATTGTTTGCAGACTTTTTGATAATGGTCATTCTGACTGGTGTGAGGTGACACCTCATTGTGGTCTTGATTTGCATTTCTCTAATTATTAGTGATGTTGAGCCACTCTCCTTTTTATTACCTCACTGATTCATGTTCGTGTTTCAGGCGACAACTTTAATGTCAGCTTTTTTTAGGGCAACCTTTTATGACCTGCCTTCTCCCCACTGGGTAAGGGCTTCCTCGTTTTATGCATCCATTACACGTCGGTCTTCTCCTTTATAAAACTTCTGATTACTCAGGTCAGAATCTGTCCCGTCCTTTTATGGAGTGCTCACTGTGTGCTAGAAACTATCTTAAGCACTTTAAATGGATTATCCCATTTCATTCTCATAGCCCTGTGAGGTAAAAACTGTTATTATGAACATTTTTAAAATGGAAATAAAATTGACATACGTTACGTTCGTTTCAGGTGCACAACGTAATGATTCAACATTTGTATCCATTGCAAAATCATTACCACATTAAGTCTGGTTACCACCTGATTACGACCATTTTACATTTTGAGGAAACCGAGGCATGAAGAGGTTAAATAAGTTAGCCAAGGTTTTCCAATGAATGCTCGGCAACACCAGAGTTTGAATGGATTTCTGACTCTAGTGTCCATGTTCTTTACTAATTCCTGCAGCATAGAAGGACGAGAGATAAAGCTGGAAAATTAAGCAGGGCCTTCCCAGAGCAAGATGGATCTGCTATTTCCAGACCACTCTGACACTCAGAGCTTACCCCAGAAAACAACGATCATTAGGTCTCATGGTAGTTCTCACCAAATAGGGTTATGATGGTTTGCAGGGAAATGTAAGGATTGAGTCAGTAGGTGACTCAGGTGATGAACTGGGGAAGGTGGGAGCAGAAAGCTGATTAGTGGTGCATGGCTATGCTTCTGGAGCAAAGTGACAAAAGGGGCCCTGGACTTCTGCTAACACAAGGTGGGAACTGAAAGGAATGATATATTTTTTTTAAAAAGCAATTATTTGTTTATTTATTTATTTTTGGCTGTGTCGGGTCTTCGTTGCTTTCTCTAGTTGCAGTGAGCGGGGGCTACTCTTTGTTGCAGTTCACGGGCTGCTTATTGTGGTGGCTTCTCTTACTGCAGAGCACAGGCTCTAGGTGCATGGGCTTCAGTAGTTGTGGCACATGAGCTCAGTAGTTGCGGCTCGTGGGCTTAGCTGCTCTGCAGCATCTGGGATCTTTCTGGACCAGGGCTTGAACCCATGTTCCCTGCATTGGCAGGCGGTTTCTTAACTGCTGCACCACCAGAGAAGCCCAGGAGTGATATTTTTTATAGTGTGTAATTTAGAAAATATTTGGCTGTCATAACTGGCTTAAGAAATAGAAGATCACTGGGGACTCTACTCAATATTCTGTAATAACTTATACGGTAAAAGACTCTGAAAAAGAATGGATATATGTACATGTATTACTGAGCCACTTTGCTGTACACCTGAAACTAACACAACATTGTAAATCAACTATATTCCAATAAAAATTAAAAAAATAAAAGATAATAAAAAGTTTACTTCTTGTGTTTTGTATTTATTTACCAAAATGTATAACATTTATAATGTATCTGTTGTTTTGACCAATTAAGCACAAATAAAAATAGTTGTAATAAAAAAGAAATAGAAGATCTTTTTTTATTTCATGTGAAAATAGAGATAGATGGCGCAAAGCTGGAATGGAAGCTCAGCAATCACCAGGGAGAGAAAATCCCTCTATTTTGTTGCTCTGCTTCCCTCAATATGCAGCTTGTATCTTGTGGCCCAAAATGGTTGCTCCAGCTCCCATCATCACATCCCACATTCCAGTTTGCAGGAAAGAGGAAAGGGGAAGGGCAGGGCATGTTCCTTTCCTTTATGGGAATGATTGAGATATTTCACATATCACTCTACTCACGTCTCATTGGCCAGAATATAGTTCCATAGCCATACCTAGCCTCTCAGGATTCTCCATGTCCTCTCAGCCCATCCTCAGCTGAGATCTTCCTTCTCAAGGATCTAGTGGTGTCCTGGCTCCTACATGTCAAAGCCATAGCCTCATGGTTTGATTGCTCAGACTGACTGCAGCTCTAGAAAATGAATGGAATCATGAAGAGAGTTCTCAGCAGGGAGTCGGGGGAATTCAACTTTAGCCCTAACCTTCTACAAGCTCAATGTGAGACCTGAGACCTGCGTCAAATTGCATCAGATTTCTGGATCTTACGTCTCCATTTGTAAGTGAGGTGATTTAATCCCTTTCCATGCATTCTATTATCTCCTTCTCGGTTCCAGAACATTCCTCACCATCTTCCATAGAATTCCATGGAATCTGGTGGGCTGACTAATGTGGGGATGCTGGTAGGCATGGCTGACCCCTAGCCCAGCTGGTTGCCAGGCCCTGCCAGCTGCTGGTGGGCTGGGTTGGGTCCCAGCATGGCTGGCTGCATGGCCTGGCAAGTCCCGGTCCTGGTGTCAGCCTGCTGGTGAGCGGGGCTGGGGTGGAGAGGGTTCAGTGCTGGTATCCCCTAGTGGGCAGAACCAGGTCCCGGGGTCTCTAGCTGTAGGTCCTGAGGATCCTGTAGTTGGTGTTGGCCCACTGGTGGGCGAGGCAGCATTTCAGGGCTAGTGATGGACCACTGGTGGATGGGGCTCAATCTCAGCTTGGCTGGCTGAGCAGATGTCCTGGAGCTGGTGTCACCCTTGGTGGTGAGGGCTGGGTCCCAAGGTGGCTGACTGCAAGACCTCAGGGTCCCAGGGCTCATTTCCTTTTTCCTTTATCCTTCCTGTTTCCTTTATCCTTCCTGTTTACCACGGGTGTGAGGAGGACAGCCATTGTGGAATACAAGGTGAAATCCATAGCAAGGTAATCATGCAGACCCCTTTCTCCTTCCAGGCCTAGACTGCATACTTTAAATTTTACCTTGCTACACTGTTGTGTTGGGTCTCTGTGGTTTAAAAAACAAATCCATAATCTAACTAATACAGAATTTGGTGCCAGGAGAAAAGTATTTCCTTGGCAGAACCCCAAATTTATGACGTTGGCTTGGTATAGTGATTCTCAATCAGCAGCAATTCTGCAATTCTGCCCTTCCACCCGGGGTATTTGGCAAAGTTTGCAAACATTTTAGGTCGTCTTCAGTTGGAGGGAGATGTTACCAGCATCCAGTGGGTCAAGGACACTGCTAAATATCCCACAATTCACAGGACAGACCCCCAGTGCAAAGGATCATTTGGCCCCAAATGTCAACAGTGCCATGATTGAGAAACCCTGGCTTAGCAGGAAGTGGTGAGGATGCATGTATATACGCTGGAAAGCTAGTCACTCATGTTCTACTGTGATAAAACATTTGGTAAGGCTGTTAATTACAATGTGTGCAGAGCCTGTGGTTCTAGAGGAAATGTTTTTTTTAAAAACTTAAAATGTTGGAGTGTGTGGACTGCCTCTTGCCGCTGTCAGCAAAGTCGTATAAAAACAAAAGGTGGACTCAGAGTGGAGCCAGCCTTCAGGGTGCTGAAGGAGAAAACATCGTGCTGAATGAAAGAAACCAGACACAAAAGGTCACATACTGTGTGATTCGTTTTATGTGAAACGTCCAGAATAGGCAAATCCACAGAGGCAGAAAGTAGATTAGTGGTTGTCAGGGGCTGGGATGAGGGGGGTGGGAATCTGTAGTAATGGCTTAATGGGGATGGGGTTTTATTTTGTGGTGAAGTAGATAGTGGTGATGGTTGCAGAACATTGTGAGTGTAGGAATCAAAGCTCCGCTGAAGGTGAGTTTGATGAGGGAGGGAGGGAGGGCGAGGAGAGAGGGGGGGTCATCTTGAAAGTTTAAGCATATTAAGTATGTTTAGATGAACTCATTGGCTATAGTTATTCCTTACACATGGAACTGACCAGAAATCAATAGACTGAAAGTATACTAATTTTTTTAGAGAATTTTATTACTGAAGAAATTACAAGTGTGTTTTTGGTCAAAAAGCCTATAATTGTTCAAACCCCAAAACATCCTCTGGCTCTAAATCTATACTAGCAGGAAATAAGCTTTGAAATGTGTACCCTCCCTCCTCAAGCCTCCATCTCTTATGCCCACTTAAGATGTATTTTGGGAGAACGATGGACAAGGAAGACATCTCAGAGGCAAAGCCAGGAGTCACGGAGGACAGCGGGTAAGGAAATTTCTCTAAAACAGAAGAATGAAGTGAGAAAGTGAAACGTTCAACCTATCACCAGCTTCTCCCTTTTCCCTTCCGGGCTAAACATGCACATCACATAGCAACGTCAGAAAAAACACCTCGCATCCTGAGAAGACCACCCTTGAGTTGCACCTTGTCTTTTCTTAAATCACTCAAAAGTTTTGCTTAGTACTAAACCCACAATAGACTAAATATTGGGACCTGTGTTAGGCAGCTTCTGACATTGTTTCCAATGGTCCCCACCACCTGGTATGCACTCCCCTGTGTAACCTGCTCACCTGGAGTGTGGCTAGACCTAGTGACTCAGTTCTAATGAATAGAATATCTCGAAAGCAATGGGGTGTCGCTTCTGAGGTTAGGTTACAAAAGACTATGATTTTTGTCTTGCTCTCTCTGACTCCTCTCACTTGCCTCCCTTTTCACACTTTGATGATGGGAGCTGCCAGCTTGCAGAGACCCACGTGTCAGGAAACAAAGGGAGGTTTCCAGCCAATAGCTTGTGAGGACTGAATCCTACCAGAACATTGTGAGTAAGCCTGGAAGCAGAGCATACCCCAGTAGAGCTGTCAGATGAGACCACAGCTGCGATTGAGGTTTTTTTTTTTTTTTTTTTTTTTTGCGGTACGCAGGCCTCTCACTGCTGTGGCCTCTCCCGCTGCAGAGCACAGGCTCCGAATGCGCAGGCTCAGCAGCCATGGCTCACGGACCCAGCTGCTCCGCAGCATGTGGGATCCTCCCGGACCGGGGCACGAACCCACGTCCTCTCCGTCGGCAGGCAGACTCCCAACCACTGCACCACCAGGGAAGCCCCGCAATTGACATCTTGACCTCAGCCTGGTGAGAGACTTTTGGACAGAAAACTGAGAAATGATAAATGTCACTGCAGGCCACTGAATCTTTGGGTAATTTGTCACATAGCAATAGATAACTAATACACTATATGTTGCTGACTCCTTAAAAGAAAACAATGTATTGCTGATTTTTTGCAATGCTGACCCCTACACATAACCACAATAAGGAATTGCTATCCCCCCCCCAACAATTAGAATACTGAACAAAATAACCACACTTTTGTGGGTTTAGCTTTTAAATATATATGAAATATTAATTCTGAGAGCCAGTCCTCTGAAGGGGTGACTTCCTTGCAAGTTAAAAAGAAACAGTTCTCAGCTCTCAAATTTAATCGAGTTTTGCCTTCTACCACTAAAAAATTGAGATATAATTGACATCTAACATTGTGTAAGTTTAAGGGGCACGACATACTGATTTGATACATTTATTTTGCAATGGGATTGCCAGGGTAGTGTCAGCTAAACCCTCTGTCGCACTACACAGTTACAATTTCTTCTAGTGGTGGGAACAAGGAAGATGTATTCTCTTAGGTAGTTTAATGTTTATAATACAGTTGTCTATAATTACTATACTGTGTATTAGATCTCTAAGACTTACTTGTTTACTAGCTGCACATATACGCCATTAAACAACTTCAGTTTTTCTGAAGGAAGCCTACTTGATTGCCAGAGAAGAAAGTCTTTAACATTCTGCACAGAAGAATTTGTCATTTGCTAATAACACATGATTGTGTTAACTCTTCGCGCCGTTTCATAGTAGGGGTTTTAAATCACCACTCTCCTGTTGAATCCCCACACTGATTATATGATGTGTATGGGGCAGATAAATCACTGTTTGGTTTACTAACCACAAGAACATGAGTCACTGCATTTGGACCTGATGGAGAGACCTGCTCATTGCTCAGATAGTCCTAGAGTCTGAGGTAGAGCTATTTATGAAAGGACCTTGGGGTGTTAGCCAAAATGGAAAGAAGGATGAACTGGGATAAACACTCCCAACGTGTTATATTTCCTTCCAGGATTTGATCAAGAATTTTTGACTTTGCAAATTCATAGGAGCAGAGAGTAAAATGGTGGTTGCCAGGGTCTGGGAAGAGGAAGAAATGGGGGAGCTGTTGTTCAAAGCATACAAACTTTCAGTTATGCAAGGTTAATAAGTTCTGCAGATCTAATGTACGGCATGGTGACTATACTTAATAATACTGTATTGTGTATTTTAAAGTTGCTAAGAGGGTAGATTTTAAGTGTTCTCATCACACACACACAAAGAAGAATTTAGTAACTATGCCAGGTAATGGATGTGTTAGCTTGATTGCGATGATCATTTCACAAAGTATACATATACCAAACATTAAGTTGTACTTGTTAGATGGATACAACTTTTATTTGTCAATTAGTCCTCAATAAAGCTCTTAAGAAGAAAGAATTTTTGACTTTGAAGATGACTCTGAGAGGCATTTAGTTTAGCCCAGGGTTTCTCAATCTTAACACGGTTAACTGTTTTTGGCCAGCATAATTCTATGCCATGGTGGGGGTCTGCCCTTTGCACTGCAGGACACTTAGCAGCACCTCTGGGCTCTATAGATGCCAGGAGCATCCCCTACCTCTTACCTCCTAGTTGGGACAACCAAAAATGCCTCTAGACATTGCTGAATGTCCCCTGGGGGCCAGAATTGCTCTTAGTTGAGAATCTCTGTTTTTATCCAAAAACAGAGAACTACTGAGAACTTTGTTGAGAACTACTGTTTTAGTCCTGTGTGACTCTCCTCAGTACAATGTCCCTGGCAAATTCTAGTCTGTGCTTGACTGTTTCTGTGTCAGGGAACTCACTATTTCACAAAATTAACCCCTCCCCTCCACGGTTGGGCATCTCTGAAAGGCAGCAAGATCTTCCTTTAGAGCAGAATAAGAATGACTGTTAAAGGATACAATTTCTCCTTTTGGGGGCGATGAAAATGTTTCGGAGCTAGATACAGGTGGTGCTTGTGAATTCAATGAATTACCACCTAATCGTATACTTTAAAATGGATAATTTTTTTTTTTTTTTGCAGTACGCGGGCCTCTCACCATTGTGGCCTCTCCCGTTGTGGAGCACAGGCTCCAGATGCGCAGGCTCAGCGGCCATGGTTCACGGGCCCAGCCCCTCCACAGCACGTGGGATCCTCCCAGACCGGGGCACGAACCTGTGTCCCCTGCATCGGCAGGTGGACTCTCAACCGCTGCACCACCAGGGAAGCCCGGATAATTTTAAGTCATATGAATTTCCCCTCAATAATAAAAAAAGTACATGAGTTTTTACTATTTATGGAGACCTCCCTACTACCAGGCACTGGGGTAACTGACATACAGTATCACCTCAGTGAATCCTGACAGCAACCTGGTGAGAGAAGTAATTCTATTACCATGGTTTTACACAAAAGAAAACTGAGGCTCAGAGAGGTTAAACAAGTTGCTTAAGGTAACACAGCTAGGAGGGGTCAAGCCCAGGTCTGCCTCTCTCCCCAGCCGATGCTGTGTTGTTTCCTCTGCCAGTCTCTTATTTTCCAAGAAAACTGGGAAGATAATACGGGAGCTAGCAGAGTCATGGTGAACCAGCTAATTACAAGGAAATCTTTATATTCTAAAACTGAAAATTAAATAAGGCAACACACATAGAAACACTCTGCAAACTTTAAGTTAATCCACTTGTTCATTGATTCATGTAACAAATATTTACCCAACGTTTGCTATGTGCCTGGTACTGGGGATACGGAGGGGTAAGACAGATAAGATCCCCCCCTGCAACAGATGTTGGTGCCACACCCATATCTCCTTGGCACCATCCCCATACATACTACACTGGTCTTCCCAGCTGCTAGCCCCTTCAGCTCCCTGCCTGAAGGCTATCTCTGGCCACTGAAGCTTGCTTGGTCCATGCAAAGGCCAGAAGCGCAGCCCTCAATCTATGACTGACTAGAGTTGATGGATAAGTACCCCAGCCTCCTTGCTCCTTGGTTGGAATAACTCTGAGATGCATGCTCTCCACAGTCTCTGAGAGGTCCCCAGCAGGACTGAGCCTCAGTTGCCCATGATGGTAATTTGTTTAACACCTGTTACTGGCTGCCTTGCACCACTGCCCTGCTCCTATCCTGGGACTTCCTCGAATTGCCTTCCAGATAAATTTCTTACACTTGAATTCTTGTTTTCAGGTCTGCTTCCAAGAGCTCTAAAAATAAGGCAGTACCTCAGGGGCTTGATAGTTACTAGACTATCACACACAAATGGGACAAGAATTATAAGGAAAAGTGCAGGGTATTATGGAAATGTATATATAGGGGTTTGATCTAGTCTGTGGAACCAGGGAAACTGATGGTACTAGACAGGAAAAGGGGTAGGAAGGGAATTTTCTTTTCTTTTCTCTCCTTTTTTTCCCCTCAATGCAGCTTCAAGTAGCATTCTTAGAAACATCTTTATAACAAGAGTTCTTAAACACTTTTCTACATGCTTTACAGATGGCTATAACTTTAATTTACTGATATAACACTGTCTGCAAAGCAGCTTGCAAGTAGCATTCTTAGAACCATCTTTATAACAAGTGTTCTTAAACACTACATGAACGGCAGAATGGGTATAAGTTCCATTCACTGATGTAACACTGTTCCCAGTGCAGCTTGCAAGTAGCAGCCTTAGAGACATCTTTATAACCAATGTTCTTAAAACTTGTCTGCATGCATGGCAGAATGAGTATAACTTCCATTCACTCATATACCACTGTGAGAGAGAATTTTCTAAGCAGAGAGAGTAACGTGTGTAAATGCTTGGGGGCAAAAGAAAGTCTGAAGCGTGGAAGAAACTGTGGTAGGCTGCATAATGCTCACTTCCCCCACCTCCCCTAAAGATGTTCACGTCTAAATCCCTCAAAGCTGTGAATATGTTACCTTACTTGGTAAAAGGTACCTTGCAGATGTGACTGAGGATCTTGAGATGGGGAGAGTATTCTGCATCACGCAGGTTGGTCCTGTGTAATCACAGGTTTCCTTACAAGAGGCAGGCAAGAGGGTCAGAACCAGAAGAAGATATAATGACCTAAGCAAAGAGTTAGTGTCAGGTTTAAAGATGCTGCTGTGCCCTTGAAGATGGAGGAAGAGGTTACAAGTCAAGGGGTGCAGGCAGCCTCTAGAAGCAGGAAAAAGCTAGGAAATGGGTACTCCTTCAGAACCTTCAGAGGAAGCACGGCCCTGTGGACACCTTGATTTTGACCCAGTGAAATCCAGTTTGGATTTATGACTTCCAGAACTGTAAGATCTAAATTTGCATTGTTTTAAGCCACTAAGTTTGTAGTAGTTTGTTACAGCAGCAATAGGAAGCTTACACAGAAATAAAACTGACTGAAGCGCCAGGTGTCAGAATACGGTGGGGGAGTTGCATGAGATTGGGGGGGAGCGGGTGGTGAGGTCAGATTGATATGGTCTGAATGTTTGTGCCTCCCCCCAACTTCATATGTTGAAATCCTAGCCCCCCGAAATGATAGAATTAGGAGGTGGAGCCTCTGGGAGGTGATTAGATCATGCGGGTGGAGGCTTCATGAACGGGATTAATGTCCTTATAAAAGAGACCCCAGAGAGCTCCCTGGCCCCTTCCACCATGTGAGGACACAGTGAGAAGGTGCCTGCTATGAGCCAGGAAGAGGGTTCTCACCAGAATGCGACCATATTTTGTACTTCCCAGCCTTCAGAACCGTGAGCAATAGCTGTCTGTTGTTTATAAGCCATGGCTGAGATGTGTTTGTGTATTATGGGGAAACACGGCAACAGGAGGTCCAGTTAGGAGGTTGTAGGACCATCCAGGCAAGAGCTGATGGTGCTTTAAACTGGAAGGTGAAAGGGGATACATGGGGCAGGGGATGGAGGAAAACAGATGGATTCAAAATTATTAGGAATAAAATCAACAGGGTGTTTGATTGCAAAAAATACCCCCTAGTTCTCAGCATAGTGGCTGGCTTCAGTTAATGCTACTGAACGATGTTGACTGAGTGACTAAATGAATGACAGGGATGCACCCAATGTCCAAGGGAGAAGTTGCAGGACCCAATTATGGTTTTCATGGGCCTGAGGAGCTTTCACCTTCATGGACCCCTTCCTCTGTAGAAAAGGATAAAAAATTATCTTTTTAAAACAATTTATTTATTTAAAAATATTTATTTATTTAGGCTTTGTTGGGTCCTAGTTGTGGCATGCAGGATCTTTCATTGCGTCACGCGGGCTCTTCATTGCAGCGTTCACTGGCTTCTTTCTAGTTGTGGTGCGCGGGCTCCAGAGTGCACGGGCTCTGTAGTTGTGGCGCATGGGCTCCAGAGTGCATGGGCTCTGTAGTTGCGGCATGTGGGCTCTCTAGTTGTGGTGCATGGGTTCAGTAGTTGCCGTGTGCGGGCTTAGCTGCCCCACAGAATGTGGGATCTTAATTCTCCCAGCAGGGATTGAACCAGCGTCCCTTGCATTGCAAGACAGATTCTTAACCACTGGACCAGCAGGAAAGTCCTGAAAAAATCATTTAAAAACCGCATTTGTATAACTTATATGGGGTCACTAGAGTAGTCAAAATCATAGGGACAGAAAGTAGAGTGGTGGTTGCCAGGGGCTGGGGGAAGGTGAGGATAGGGGATTGTTATTTAATGGGGGTAGAGTTTCAGTTCTGCAAGACGAAAAGAGGAATGAATGGCTGGTGATGGTTGCATAACAGTGTGAATGTCCTTAATGTCACTGAACCAGACACTTAAAAATGGTTATGGTGGTAAATTTATGTTATGTGTATTTTACCACAATTAAAAAATTGAAAAAAATCCTGCATTGGTATAAAGATAAATATAATCCAGGCTGAAGTTATAAGTTTAATAATTTAAATATATATAATATTTTATATAATCATATCATATGACATACTACATTGTACATTGTGTAAATATATTATATATTATATACTTATTTTTATATAGTTATATGTTTCTTCTGACTTTAAAAGAAATTAAAAAGAAAACATTTTCGTGGGGCCCTCCACCAGTGTCTGCTCTGGCCAATGCAGAAGTTGGCCCTGGGAAATTGGCAGCAGGGGGGGAATGCATTTCAAACATGGTGTGCATCAGACTCATTAGAAAAGCAAATTCCTAGACCTTGTCCCATGGGATTCAGATTCTGTAGGTCTGGAGTGCGGCCCAGGAATCTGTATCGTTGAAGGGCACTGTAGGTGTTCTCATGCAAATGACACCTGGACCATTCTTTGGGGGCAGTGCAGTATCCCCATGTGGGGACATCCCCACACCTTTAAAAGTCCAGACTTAACCCCTCACTTGCTGGGTGGCATTTTAAGTCTTGCCACTGCTCTATTTCTTCATCTCTAACATGGGGATGATGACATACACCTTTTAGTGTCACTGAGAGGCTCCCTGGGTGCCCACAGCTCGACTTAGGGGAAGCAGCCAAAATCTCAGCTCTGAGGCAACTGAGGGGATTGTGCAAATGCTGTTGGGGAATATTGGGTGAGCTGAGGTGACAAACTGGGTCTGTGTCAGCTAGGATGAGGGTGGCAGGTTGCAACCCAGAGGGTAAGGCATTGCATGCAAGGTTTGCATCCCCATGCAAGGTTTGCATCTGCATGCAAGGTTTCTGGGGAAGATGGATGGACAAAGATGCAAACAAAGGGGACAGTCCCCAGGCCCAGGAAGGACCCGGAAGGGGCTCAAAAGTCAGAAGGGTGGTGATGACTCTATACCCCAGGAGGATGGATGCACTGTGCCAATGGGCTCCCTTTCTCTTTTGTTTTGACCATTAGAGAACAGTGGCCAAGAGAGGAAGAGGGGATAGAGGCATTTATTGTCCCAGCATCCACATGGCATTTCCTTTCTTCTTGCACTTAGGAACACCAGACAGTACTTTTCTCCTCTAACCACCTTGCCCCTTCATACTTACGAGTGGCAAATGTGGCTCCTCACAATAAGTAACACCTTGGGTACTGTGTTATCCCTTGAGGTTTTCCTACATCCTGCCTACACCTCTGCAAATACAGCCCATTCTCATTATTCATGGAGGTTACGTTCTATAAAGTTGCCCAAATACTTAACCATCACTCCCAGGAGAAACACAAAAAGTAGATTCTTGTGAGCCTCTGGTCCCATATTTGTCAACTGATCAATACATAACCTTGTCTTATGTGTGTTTCTGCTTAAAGATGACTTATTTAATTATATATTGTTCAATAAAAATATTATACGTTAATGTGAGTCGTTAATATTGAACTCAAGGGCAACAGCACTATAACTTATGCCTGAAGCGAACCTGTGTAACACACGCATTTTCTCTGTAAGGCACGTGTCAGCCTTCTCGTACTTAGGAACACGAGACGGCACTTTGGCATGATGATTTGGAGCTGTTTAAAACAGAGAAATCACGAGCGAAAAGCCCCAAAATACAAAAAAAGTGCCAAAAAGTAGACTCGAAAAGGACGCTTGTTTAGGGATGAGACCTGAAACAGGAAGGCAGAGCTTTGCCTTGCTGTGCCTTCTGGGATTGTGTGGTCCGGACGCAAAAGTCTTCCACTGCTCTGTGCATGCTCTCAAATGATCGGGGAAGTGCCACGGTATTGGGGGTTGCGAATAAACTTTAGTGAATTAGGTGAATTCACAAATACTGAATCTCTGAGTCATGGGGATCAGCTGTTGTTTCTTTGTTAAAGTTCCTTCAAATTGTGTGGGCTATCTGCTTCCTGTTGGCATCCTGATGGGTACAGGGAGGAAGTGCCTGAAGAATATTCCCAGGGAAATTAGAATCCCAGGGAAATTCGAACCCTAGGGAGCCCCTGATGGGGAGTCCCTCTTGAGATAAGGGAGCTGGCTGTGATGCCCAAGGACTCTGAGTCAGATACTGCTGGTTTAAACCCCCAGCCCTACTCCTCAGCTCTGTGATCCTGGGCACACGGCTCTCCCTTTTTTCTGTGTATTTTCCTGTCAAACGAGCATAATTTGCTCCATCTACACTCGGTTGTTATGGTGAGCCCATGGATTCTTAGAGTCTGGAGCAAAAGAGAGCGAGCATGGGGCTTCCCTGGTGGCGCAGTGGTTGAGAGTCCGCCTGCCGACACGGGTTCGTGCCCTGGTCCGGGAAGATCCCACATGCCACGGAGCGGCTGGGCCCTTGAGCCATGGCTGCTGAGCCTGCGCGTCCGGAGCTCGTGCTCTGCAACGGGAGAGGCCACAGCAGTGAGAGGCCCGCGGACCGCACAAAAAAAAAAAAAGAGAGAGAGAGAGAGAGAGAGAGAGAGAGAGCATGAATTCAGACCCAGGTTTAAATCCTGCTTTGGCCCTTGCTGGCTCTATGACCCTGGGCAAATGATTTCACCTTCCTGAACTTCATTTCCTTCTCTGTAAAACGTTGACTGGGCTCGGTTGTGACTGTGTGGCTTTGCCAAAAGAATAATATTTGTGAGGGCGATTTTTAGCATATGCATGGCCAGTCTCATGAGAGGGGAATCATGTGTGATTTGGTCCTTGCTGTATCCCCAGCACCTAACACAGTCTCTGGCATGAAGTAGTTGCTTGGGAAATATTTGTGGCTTGAATGAACACCCCTTATTCTATGCACACTACACCCTGGAATCTTTCTATGAGAGCAGATGATTATCACAGCTTGGTGTGAAGAGTTCTGTGATGGGAGGGCGTCCAAGAGAACAGAGAGGAGAAATTGAACTATGCCTGAACGGGTGGGTGCAGTCAGGTGGGCTTCCTGTAGGAGACCACACTAGAGCTGCATCCAAAAGTAAGATATTGGCTGCACTTGATCAACTTGTGAGCTCCCTGAGAGCAGGGACCATGTCAGCCTTGCTCACTGCTGCACTCTCAGCACCTGGTTCAGAGCCTGGCACTTTATAGGGGCTTAATAAAGGATGCTGTGAATTTTGAAGTATTCCCTCCCCCAGGTAAATGGAGAAAAGGGCAATGGGAAGCAGGGAGGGCTCAATTCCACCTCTGCACTGGAGTTGCTCGGGGTCTGGGAATATAAACAGCCTCCACTAGAGAGAGCTCCGGGGGAAGCTTCATCCCTGTGTGTGTGTGTTTTGTCAATAAAGGCAGAATCCGAGTTCTGCTTAGAGAGCGGGCTGTAGAGTTAGGTATTAAACTTCCATCTCTTCTACTTACTAGCTGCATGGCCTTGGGCATCTGCTTAACCTCACTATGCTTCACCTTCCTTAACTGTAAAATGGGAATAACAATTCACCTGCAGTTGAGGATATTTTATATGCAGCCACCATTCTAGAGGTCTTAAATGTATGAACTCATCTATCCTTATGACAAGGCTTCGAGGTGAATGCTGTAATTCTGCATTGTACAGGTTGGAGACACTGAGGCCAGAGAGGAACAGTGACTTGCCTAAGGCCACACAATCTGAAATCGGGGAGCCAGGATTTGAGCCCTAGAAATATGGTGGCCAAATCCATTCTATTAACTTCCAGGATACACGACCTATAAAGTGTTGTAGGGTAAGTGACCAGTAGGTGCCTAATAAGTGGTAATTACTAGGTTATTTTAAATTATAATTCTGCTAGAGGGAGCTCGGAGAGAGGATGCGTCAGGAGAGAGGGAGGGCCGCTGGGCTGTGGCCGACTGGGGCTACGGTGCGCCTGTCACTTGCGGGCGACGCTGGACTCCGCGCGTGGTGGCGTGCGTGGGTCCCAGTCGTTGACCAGGCGCTGTGCCTGCTCGTAGCACACGTGCGGGTGCCGCTGGCGGAGGCGCAAGCGCACCACGTTGTAGTCCACGTCCTGCCCGATCTTCTTACAGTGGAGGCTCCAGGTGAGGTTCTTGCGCATGGAGAGCAGCTCCTTCAGGTTCTCTTCCACATGCGAGATGCGGCGCTGCAGTTTGTCAGTGCCCTGGAGACGGGAGGGGCCGTGTTGAGAAACAGGTGAGCCCCAGCGAGGTGCTATCTGGGATGCAAGGACACACCTGGGCCAGGTGTGCGTGTGAAAGGACAACAGCTGAAGAGGGGTGGGGCCTCAGATGGGGGGCACACCTGAGTCAGGTGTGCATGTGAAAGGGCCTCGCCTGGGAAGGAGCACAGCTGGGAGGGGCGAGCCTCGAATGGGGTTGGGAGTTACACACCTGGGCCAGAATGTACTCGGAAAAGAACCTGTGACAGTGCGGGTATGAAGGAGGGGATGCACCTGCAGTTGCGGGGAGGAGCGGACCTTGGATAGAGGTGGAGCAGAGGTTGAGGGAAATTATTTGAGACAGGTGTGGGTATTGAAGAGCATCCTTCTGGTCGAGGAGTTCAAGGACTCACAGACCTGAGTGAGGGGGTCTTACCTGGGCTAAGTGTGCTTGAGAAAGGAGTCTTACCAGGGCAGGGCCGCGCCTGGAGAGGGAGGGCAGGCGCGGAAGGGGGATGGACAGGGGCTTACCTGGGCGAGGCGCGTGGCCTCTGGGAGTTGGGTGCCCACGTGTCTCTGATACATGCGAACCAGAGGTCTGTCCAGTTTCTCTCGAGTCTCCAGGTGACTTTTTGACAGAGGACCCTGGCGGAGTGTGGTGTGTAGAGCTGTGAGGCCCAGCCTACCCGACGCCCCTGGCCACATCCCCGCAGACCCTTTTCCCAAACCATACCTTGACGAGGCCGCGGGTGATGCACATCTCCTGGTTGAATTTCGTGCACCGGTGGATAGTTCCCCTCATTAGTCCTAAGGTCATGTTCAGTCCATCCTGGGTGGGTGGGAGCACAGGGAGAGTCACATCGGCCTCCTGTCCCCTCTCCTCCTGCGTTCCCCCTCTCCCTCCTCGGTGCTACAGCATCCTAGCCTCCAGCCGCCAACTCGGAGCGGCGCCGGCGGGGCCCACCTTCAGCTCCAAGGTCTCGCGCATTTTCTGCGCTAGCGAGGCGCACACGCGGTCGCTTATCTGCTGTTGCTGTTCTCGGATGCCTTCCTCGTTCTTTGCCATATCCAGCAAAGTGTCCTTGGCCTCCATTAACAGTCGCTTGGCTTCGTACAGCGCCGTGGCGCACTCTGACGGGGTGGGGAGGAGGGACGCGTGTGGGGTGTCAGGGTCTCCTTTTCCCAGCCCTGGCTTTCTGAGTCCCCCCTCTCTATTCTCAGGTGGTGGTGGGCCCTGGGCAAGGGGGCTTTACTGATGGACTGGGAGGAAGTCCAGGGGAGGGGCCAATAGCGGGGTTAGTATGAGTAGCATCAGGGAGTGACTGAACGAGTCGGAGTGTGGGAGGCAGCAGTGCGTAGGGGAAAGAGCTAATCAAGAACGTGTGCTCTGCTGGAGACTGGCACCCCTCTCTCTTGGTCGAGGGGGTCAGTTACCCGGGGAAGGTGGCAGCCGAGAAGTGGGAGAGAGGTGAGTACCAAGGAAACCCACTATAGTGGACTCCTTTCTGTGGGGTTTTACCTGGGGTATAGGTGCCCACAGGGTCTGGAGGCGGGGTTTTCAGGCCCTGAGTGTGCGGGGTGGGAACTCGGGAGAGGTTCACCCAAGAGTGGCGGCCGGCCTGCTCCAGAATCTTGTCCAGAGGCTGGTTCATTAGCTCCACAGCTTGGAGCCTCTCCTTACAGCAGAAGACCAGAGTGTCGCGGCAGGAGGCCAGGGTCTGGGAGTGAGGAAGGAGAGAGAGGCAGAGGTCAATTGTAAGCTGGGAGATTGGGGGAAGTGACTCGTGATCTCTCAGCTAGTGGCTGCAAAGTGTTTTGCCTCCAAATTGACTTTCTCCAGTTCTTGTTGCAGCCGGAAAGGAGCAACCCATTTTCAAGGGGAAGCTCGGACGCCCAATACTCTCAGCCTCTGTCCAGAAGCCTTCAGTGGTCCCCGGGTGGGGAGTAAGGAACAGTAGGGGCTGGTGGCAGCTTTCCTGTTCCCAATATTAGTTGCTTGGGTTCTGTGCCTGGCTCTGCTCTGGCACCCTGAGAAAGCCCCTCCCCCATCAATTTCCCCATCTGTGAAGTGGAGAGGTATTTAGCTGTACCTACACTTTGGTCTTCTTGTGCCATCCCTTCTCCTCAGTTGCATTCAGGGCTTATCCCACCCCCATCCCTAGTCTCCAGGTCTCCCTTCCTCTTTTCTACTCAGTATGAAGCACCCTCAGCTGTCTTCAGAGTTCCTCTTTCCAGGCTCTACTGCATCTGGACCCCCATCCCTACCCAAATCCTACTGCCACTATTATAAAATATATTGCATTCCTTAGATATTTGTGATTATTTGAAACTCATATTAAAACAGAAGACTTCATATATATCCATATAAACACCACATTCATCAAAATATAGAATATTTCCATCACCTCAGAAATTTCCTTGATGCCCTGTACCTCTTTCCCACTAAGCTGCCTAGTAGATTAGTGAAGGGCTCAGTAAACTATAGACTTTGGACTGGCCATCCGGTTTTGTAAATAAAACTTCATTGGAACATGGTCATGCTCATTCATGTACATATAGTTTCTGGCTGTTTTTGTGCTCCACTGGCCAAATTAAGTATAGATCTTTCTCGAGTTACGACGGGGTTACATCCCAGTAAACCCACTGTAAGTTGAAAATAGTATGTTGAAATGCATTTAATACACTTAACTTACCAAACATCATAGCTTAGCCTAACCTACCTTAAACATGCTCAGAACACTTACATTAGTCTACAGTTGGGCAAAATCATCTAACACAAGGCCTATTTTATAACAAAGTGTTGAATATTTCATGTTATTTATTGAATACTGTACTGAAAATGAAAAAAGAATGGTTGTATGGGCACAGAATGGCTATAAGTGTATCCATTGAATATTTCATGTAATTTATCGAATAATGTACTGAAAGTGAAAAACAGAATGGTTGTCTGGGTAGAGAATGGCTATAAGGGTGTCAGTTATTTACCCAGTGGTTGACTGGGGGCTGTGGCTCACTGCTGCTGCCCGGCATCATGAGAGAGAATTGTACTGCATATTGCTAGCCGGGGAAAAGATAAAAATTCAAAATTTGAATTACAGTTTCTACTGAATGTGTATCACTTTTGCACCACCATAAGTTGAATCATTGTAAGTTGAGGACCATCTGTAATTGTGACAGGGACTGTATTGCACACAAAGCTTAAACAATTTACTACCTGACTCTTTAAGAAAAAGCTTTTGAAATTTAGAACTTCGTATAAATGGAATCACACAGTGTGTACTTTTAATGTCCAGCTTCTTTTGCTGAATATCATATCATTGAGATTCATCTATTTAGGTAAAAAATGGGTTTAAAAAGTCTTTCATTCATTAATGAATTCAAATATTCATTAAGCCCTTCCTGTATGCTGGGCAGTGTGCCAGGTGGCAGGGATGCAGTGGGGAAAAATGATCCAGTTCCTGACCAAAGGAAGTGAGAGGGTCAGCATGTGCAGATAAGATTGGATAGTGAGTGAATGAGAGAAATGGGGATTATCTGAAAGGGTGCATGGGATCAAAAGAGATTTTTTTTTTTATTGTGGTAAAATAGACATAGAAATTTGCCAAGGAAACCATTTTAAGTGTACAGTTCAGTGGCATTAAGTATATTCACAATGTGCAACCATCACCATTGTCCATTTTCAGAACTTTTCACCAACCCAGATAGATCTGTATCCATTAAAGGATAACCCCCCATTTGTTCACTGGTGAGAATGATCCAATAAAGAAAGAAATATTGATGATGCAGGAGAAGGGGAGAAGGTAGGTGTGGCAGGTAGATAGAATTATAGGACTGGCACAGGAAAAATGAGAGAAGTTTTCTTCAGTGGTTTCCATGCATTGGGGTCATTCATTGAGAATGAAGAAAGAGCAGGGAGTTGGAGAGATCTGAAGAAAGAGAAGGTATGAAATAACTTGCACAGTGGGACAGCAAGCCTTCTAGAGACACATGGTGAGATCTCTGCGAAAGCTCTGAGTGTCAATTTGAGATCTGAGTTCATGATTTTAAGTTGAAACATGTCTATTTGGTGTGAGCATTTTTCTCCTGGGTTTATAATCTGTCTGTCTTTTCCCAACTCCCAATTTCCATTTCTCTCTTGCAAGCCCTTCCCTAAGGGGGCCACAGGGTCTTCTCCCTTGTCTGTTTCAGACTTCCTTGAAGGATTTTTCAGGATCACCAGCTTTAAAGGAACATGACAGCGGCCTGGGGGTGCCGTAGGTTGGGTGCAAGTAAGGTTCAGCACCACGGACAGTAGGTGCACCAGCTCCTAAATCCTTTCCCCCAGCTCCACTCTCCCAAACCTGGCCGCTCCCTTCTTTGAATGCCCCTATAATATGAACTCCTTGAGGGCAAGGCCAGTTCTGTACTGTTCACAACTTTGTCCCCAGTGCCAAGCACGGTGGTTGGGACACCAGGGTACTGGATTAATATTTGTCAAATGGAAGAGTCAAAAGTACACACAGGCTCCATGAAACATAAGTACTCTCCCATCTCCATTAGTGATCTCATAAGGAAATCCTTGTTGCAAGTGTGAAGGATTCAGTGAGAGACCGTCTCTGGCTGGAGCTGACAGAGACAAGCACATAGTAGTGTAAAGAGCCCAAGATGTCTGAGTTGAATCATGAGGAAGTTCCCCCACTTCTGGGTACATATCCAAAGGAAATCAGGACCTCGAAGAGAAACAGCTCCCATGTACATTTCAGCATGATTCACCACAGTCAAGACATAGAAACAATCTAAATGTCTGTTGACAGATGAATGGATAAGGAAAATGTGTTATAATATAATATATAATACAGTAATATAATAATAGTAGTAATTACCAGTAATAACAATATTACTATATTATATTAATACTATTACTATACTAATAATATATAGCAATAATAATAATATATTAATAATTAATAAATTATGTAGATATCAATATAGTATAGTATATAATAATATATAATGAAATATTATTCAGTCTCAAAAAAGAAGGAAATCATGCCATTTGTGACATCATGGATGAGCATGGAGGATATTATGCTATGTGAAATAAGCCAGATGCAGAAAGGTCTCGCTTATATGTGGAATCTAAAATAGTCACATTCAGAGAGGGAGAAAGTAGAATGGTGGTTGGCAGAGGCTGAGGGGAGAGAGAAATGGGGAGATGTTGGTCCAGTTGCACAAAGTTTCAGTTATGCAAGATGATTAAGTTCTGGGGATCTAATGTAACTATAGTTAGCAATACTGTCTTTTATAACTGAAATTTGCTAAGTGTTCTCACCACACACACGAGGTGATTATGGTGATTATTTCACAGTGTACACATATATCAAATCCTCAATCTGTACATTTAAATATATACGCAATTTAAATTTGTTAATTGTATCTTGCTAAAGCTGGAACAAAAAAGACACCTGAGCTGAAACCACAGCCCTACCACTGGCTAGCTCCATGCCTTGGGTGAGGTCATGTCTTTCTGAGCCTCAGTTTCCCCATCTCTAAAGAGGGGATCATAGTTCTATTTCACAGGAGGATTTTAAAGACTTAATGACTGCACAGGGCTTGGCACACAGGGGGATGTTCGTTGCTATTTTGAGGCCCAACTCCATCTCTCAGAGCTCCAGTCTTTCCATTTCATAAAGTGGAAATACAGTGAATGTCAGGTCAGGGTGGGGCGGGTGTGTGGGTTGAGGGATTTGCTGTTGCTACAGTCCCCCAGGTTAGAGCAGTTTGCGCATTAGGTGACCAAGGGTCCCCCTCCAGCTCCCTTAAAGTGGCCCCAGGTATTCCCAACCTTGAGCAGGGCCTCTGATTTTTCCATATCTTTCTCCATCTTCCTCTTCATGCTCTTTAGTTCCTCTTTCTCCCAGGTAAGCATACTGTCAGCTTTGTCAGGGATCTGGAAAACAAGGAGAGAATCTTTCACACCTTTGGGAGAGGGCTGGAGGGAGAGTTCTCCTTCCAGAGTAGTAGAGGGTTTGCCAACCTCATAAACTCTGGCTTTGGGGAATGGAGTTGGGGGCACTCTCGCCTTTTGGGGATCTCACTCTCTGAGAAGGCTGTACCTTTTAGGGGGCTCTCACTTGGGGTAGGTCTTACCCTCTAGAGGGCAGGGCTGGGGGCTTCTCCCTTTATATAGGTAGGAGCCCAGTGAGCTGGGATGAAAGTGACTTAACCTGGGGAAAGGTTATCATCACTTTCTGGGGCTGAGGGTCCCCCGTCCTTGGTGATGGTCTTATCTTCTCTCCCTGGCTAGAAGTGGAGGAGTCTCATCGTAGGGATGATGAGGGTTTGCCTTCTTGAGGTCTTACTATCTGGATCTGGGGTCTGGGGCTAGGAATCCCACCCTGTGGGTGGGGTCTCATCTCTCCCCAGAGAGGCTGGAATATTCTCCCCTTTTGGGGTGGGGGTCTGCGGTTTCACTTTAGGGGAAGGATTTCACCAGGGCTGGGACTAGGGATCTCACCCTTTCCCCCTGGCTAGGGGCTTAAGTCTCAGGTGCAGGGGCTGGGAGTCCAAGGGTCTCAATCTTTACACAAAATCTGCTCCTTTTCGCCTGGGTGAGGCCCGGGGAGGGGTTCTCACTCGCTGAGGCTGGTGGGGAACTTTGGTTAGGGTTTTAAAGATAAGCATTTTGAGGAGAGTTTCATCCGGGTTGGGACAAGGACATCACCCACTCTGCTCAGCTGGGGGCTTCGTGTGTGTTTTCAGTGGGATTGGGGCACTGAGGGTCTCATGCCTGTGGGAGGGTCTCACCCTCTGCGCCTAGGGACTGGGTGAGTGATTTCATGTCTGGACTGGGGGTTGTAGATTTTATTCTTTGGGAAGGATTTCATCTAGTCTGACTCAAGTGTCCCACCTTCTCTCCCCGGCTGGGCGACTGGGATAGATTCCCCCTCTGGGGCAAGGGGCCTGAGAATCTCATCTCTTTGGGAGGATCTCCACCTCTGGCGCTGGAAACAAAGGCACCTCATCTTGGGGGAATTTTCTTGTGCTCTCACTCAATGGAGCTGGGATGGGTTGGAGAGTTCTCTCTATAGGGTGGGTTTTGCCCAGGCTGAGCATCTGGGAGCGGAGGCCTTAGTCTTTGCGACTGGGCTGGGGGGAATGGTGGTCCCACCTTCTCAGACTTGGGCCGGTAGCCCCGCAGCTTGACGCTCTGCTGGTTAATAAGCAGGGCCTTGCGCACTTCGCTGAGCCTGTGGTCGGTAGCCTCCCGCTGGCGCTGCAGCAACCGCAGCTGCCCATTGATCTGGTGCTGGGCGCGGCTGAGGCGGGCGGCAGTGAGGCGCGCCCCACGAGCGTGCGCGTGCACCACCTCGGCCGTCTGCAGGGCCCGCGCGTCGCGGTGTATGGGCAGCGGCAGGCGCGCATGCCAGGCAGGCGGCTTCATCTTGCCCTTCCACAACGTAACGCCCTCACCCGGCGGTGGCTTCTCCATGGTGCTGCCACCTTTGAGCATCTCCACGCGGAAGCGCCAGGGCAGGATGTAGGCGGGCCGGCAGAGGTGGCGCGCCATGTGTGGGTCCCGCACGCTGTCCTTGGGTTGCCACATGGTTACCGCCTCTTGCCCACAGCGGTCGGTCAGCTGGTGCGCCTTCTGTGTCAAGGCCTTGGTCGCCTCGCGCCATGCTGGAGGCCCAACACGCGTGTCCTGGCTGTGCTCAACCGGGGGTATCAACACGGGCATGGTCCCTGATTGGTGTCCTCGCCTGGCCCGAGGTCCTCTCCAGGAGAGGCAGGGACCCCCAACCACACGCAACTCCTTCCTGGCCTGAAGAGTTAGTGAAGCAGAGCACCCATCACCAGGACGACCGTGGCAACAGCGCAGGCAGAGTTCCAAAAGTGGGGGAGGGGAAAGGCTAGAGGGAAGGGTTGGATGGACTCTTTGCTTTGGAGCCAGGCAGAGGTGGCTTGGAATCCTGGCTCTTTGAGAAAACCGACCTCATCTAGCCCACCCCTCACTGTTGCTTCTTACCCTCCAGGAACACGGGCCTTCTGCCAGCTCTGAGGACATGCTAAGGTCTTTCCCACTTCAAAGCTTTGGATTTCCGGTTTCTTCTGTGTAGTATACTCCTTTCCACCTCCTTCCCATGGCTGGCTCCTTTTCAGTCTTCAGAACCCAGCTTAAATATTACCATCTTTTGCGGAGCACAGGCTCCGGACGCACAGGCTCAGCGGCCACGGCTCACGGGCGCAGCCGCTCCGCGGCATGTGGGATCTTCCCGGACCGGGCCACGAACCCGTGTGCCCTGCATCGGCAGGCGGACTCTCAACCACTGCGCCACCAGGGAAGCCCCAAGTATTACCATCTTAAAGGAGTCCTTCCTTAGTGCAATATCTAAGCTCTACTCTCTCCCATCACTCAGGATTTTTAGTGCAAGCCACAGCAAAGGAAAAGATGGTTTCCCGATCAGAATCACAGCCAAAAAATACAAAGACACGTGATGGCTCTTGAGGACACCATGGCAACCACTGCAGAAATCTCAGCTCCTGGTTGGCTGTCCCTGGGAATGGCACTGTTACTGCGACCAGAGACTGAGTCAGTTCTCTATAGTACCTGCTTTTTTGCCCCCTTAGTTCTCAGGGTCCAAGGTGGCTGCATCTAATTGCCTGAGCCTGTGTCACATGATCATGCCTGAGCTACAAGGGAAGCTAGGAAAGTGACTCATGTCTGAACTTCCTGTCTCTATGGCGGAAGGAGGACTTTGTTTTCCACCCACCAAGACTTACATGATGTATAATTCCTCCAACATAGGAAGTCTCTCAGAGTCTGGGGAAGAAAAAGAGACAATTGCCCTCAATCTCTCCCCCATAATTCTCCATCACATCACGTTGTTTGTTTCCTTCTAGCAGTGGCATCTTTATCTGGGCCATTGATAGGCATCTCAAACTCGACAGGTCCAAAACCACACTTTTGATGAATCTCCCTGATCTTTTTCCTCTACTAGTGTTCTTTGACTTGACAGTTAGCCCACCATCCACCCCAGTTGCTCATGTTAAAATCTTAGGAAGCTTCCTTAATTTTTTTGTGTCCACATCCAATCCATCAGCAAGTTTTGCCTGTCCTACCTTCAAAACTTATCTCCAATATGATCTTTTTTTTTCTCCATTGCTACCAGCGGCATTCTCATTCTCATTCACACCTTCATTTCTCACTCACCTGGTCTCCCTGTCTACCCCCTCCTCCCTCGCCTCCCCAAATTCATTCTCCACACTACAGTCAGCACTATGTTTTAAACTAGAGCACATCACTTTCTCGCTTAAAAACCCTTCAAGTGATTCTCATAGTACTTAGAATAAAATCTGAGATCTTTACTCAAAAGTGTCACTTCCCCGAACTAACTCATCTTCTATCCTCCACCCCCAGGTCCACTCCACACTGTGCTCCAGTCTCTCTGGCCATTTTTGTGTTCCTCTAACATGTCATGCTAGTTCCTACCTCAGGGCCTTTGTACTTGCAGTTACCCTTTAGGCTGAATCTCTTTCTCTCAAGATTTTTGCCTGGCTGGCTTCTTGGTGTCCTTCAGGAAGGTCTCACCTCTAAGCCAGGTCTTCCTCAGCTCCCTTAGTCTTACAGTCTCTTTATATGGTGTCTTCATAACACTCACTACTATCTGAAAATGTCTTATCCATTTATTTGCTTACTGAAAATTTTTTTTGTCTACCCCACCTACCCTGGAAGAATCCAAGAGTCTCGAGAGCAGGAACCTTGCTCTCAAGTGCCCAGCACAGCTCAGGGCACATAACAGGTCCTCAGTACACATGGGATGAATGAATGGATGGCCTCAATCACATGCTGTGATAATTTTACTTGCTTCTTTTTTTGAGCTGAACGTTTCATAAATAAAATTAACCATTTTGGGCTTCCCTGGTGGCGCAGTGGTTGAGAGTCCACCTGTCGATGCAGGGGACACGGGTTCATGCCCCGGTCCGGGAAGATCCCACATGCCACGGAGCGGCTGGGCCCGTGAGCCGTGGCCGCTGAGCCTGCACGCAGCGGGAGAGGCCACAAGAGTGAGAGGCCCGTGCACCGCCAAAAAAAAAAAAAAAAAAGCTGAACTAAGGTAGGTCAGAATCTTTGTTGTTGCAGATGATAGCTTTATGTACGGTTTAGCACGTAGTCAGGAGGAAAGAAAAAAGACCCAGAAACCTCTTACCACCACTTTAAGCCACTGTGGTTGACTCAACAGTCACATAGGGCAAGTCAGTCCTCTGTCATTTGCCCCCCCAAAAAAAAAAAAAAAAAATTAACCATTTTAAAGTGCACAATTCAGAGGCATTTAGTACATTCACGATGTTGTGCAACCACCACTTCTACCAGGTTCTAAAACATTTTTATCATCCCCCAATAAAATCTTGTTCCCATTCCCCTCTCCCCTCAGCCCCTGGCAACCACTGTCTACTTTCTATCTCTATGGGTTTGCCAGTTTCGTATATTTCATTTAAACTAATCGTACACTGTGTGACATTTTGTGTCTGGGGCCTCTTTCACTTAGTGTGATGTTTTTGAGGTTTGTCCAAGCTGTAGCATGTAAGGATGAGCATGTTACCTCATTCTTTTTTATGGCTGTATTCCATTATATTTATATATTGCAACTTTGTTTACTCATTGATTCATTGATGGACATTTTAGGTATTTTTTACTTGTCTCTTTTGTCTACCTTCCCCATCAGACTGTGAGATTCATGAAGACAGTGACCTTGCCTATTTTATATATCACTGGAACCCAGCACCCAGCACAGATGGTGGCTCACAGTAAGTACTCAATAAACATTTATGTAATGAATACATGAGTGAAGGAATGAATAAGTGTTTTCTTATTGAGTGAGAAACGCAAGGAAGAGAAAGGAATGAATGACCCTGGCTTTGCAAAATCAAAGGATCATTTAGTAATGGGGAGGAATAAGATGGAAAACTGAAAGCTCCCCGGTCAACCATGCTGGACACCCACCAGGAAGAAATGGGGGTAGGTAACCTTTGGTGATGGAGGCTTGTTTCAAGGATTCTCAGGAATGCGGGTTTAGTACACACATTAGCCCCTGGGCCCAATGGTATCTGACTCAACAGATCTTCACTAGAGTCAGGATAGTACCATGGTCAAGATTCTGGAGTCACATGACTTGGGTTCAAATTATGATCCTGACACTTGCCATCTGTGTGACTTTGGGCAAGCCACCTGACTTCTCTGTGCTTCCGTTTCCTCATCTGTCAACTAGGATAATAGGATTGTGGCATGGATTAAATGAGTTAATGCGAATGACGTGCTTAGCATGGTAACTGACACAGAGTAATCATTATGAAAGTGCTTACATTTCATTTTTGTTAATTGAATAAATAGATGAATGAGCTATTTTAATACCAGGCCATGCAGAGAGGGTTTCACAAAGAACCAGGGAGATAGCTCGTTTGGGACAATATTCTGGACTCAACCATCCACCTTTGCTCTGTTCATTTAATGCTTCCATTTTCCTAACTGGAGGATTTCACTGGATTGGGTTGCTGCCTGGTGTATGGAGCACATCTATTGGGCAGTGTTTGTGCTGAGCTACCCGAGGGACACCTGTGTCAGACCTACATATGGAGGATTTTGGCTCCAACTTGGGTCTTTGGTGAAATTCATTAGGGCGATGGGTGAGGGTGTGGTCTGTCCCATTCTGGCTTTTAATTGGTTCTCCTCTTTCTTGCCAATATACTCCTAGTGTGTATTACATTGTCTGAGCATTGAAATTGGTGCACACTACTACCCATTGCTCGGTCTGCCAACTTCTCCTCATTTTCATCTTCCAACACAAGTTTGACTACATCAACTTCTAAAACTCACCTCCAGTTCCTGGCTTTGGTGGCCCGTTTTGGACACTTTTTTTTTCCTATCCTGACACACATGCCCATATTTAGGAATAGGTGAACTATCTTCTGCACTGCTTTCAAAGTCTGCTGGTCAGAGCCTGGGTTGACAGGTGCTAGAGACTGAAAGTTTGTGTCCTTCCAAAACTCATATGTTAAGTCCTAATACCCAATGTGATGGTATTTGGAGGTGGGACTTTGGGGAGAGGATTAGATCATGAAGGTGGTGCCCTCATGAATGGGATTAGTGCTCTTTTAAAAGAGATCCCAGAGAGCTTCCTCACCCCTTCCACCATGTGAGAAGAAGCTGTCTATGAGCCAGGAAGCTCTCACCAGACACAAAATCTGCCAGTACCTTGACCTTGAACTTCCCATCTTCCATAACTGTGAGAAATAAATGTCTGTTGTTTATAAGCCACCAGTCTGTTATACTGTTATAGGAACATGAACTCAATAAGACAGCAGGTGCCTGGAAGGAACCAGAGCAGGGATGGGGTTGGCTCTCAGTCTCCAAGAGATTGAACTATGTGTGGCTGAACAGAAATAATGAAGTTTAAAAAATGCTACAGAAACACGTATATACATGAGTTGAGGGCTGGGAAAATGTTTCACTACTCTCCAAGCCCAAAATACCTTCTCAAGCTAACACATACATCTATTTTCATGATATGAAAATAATGTATGCACATTGTGTAAAACACAGAAAATATGATGAGGAGAATAAGAATCATCTGTAATTTTACCATCCATAGATAACTATTCTGAACATGTTTTGATTTCACTCTAGCCATTTCCCTATCTCCCCCCACTCCATATATATAGTTACAGGTATATACATCTCTCTCCTCCCAACATACTAAAGCTCAAATATTTCTAACTCAGGCCAGTGGGGAATAATATTGTAAAATTAGCTCTCTGATTTTTATAATGAAGAACGCTTTACAGCAATTCCTTTTTGTAGCCATCTCTGGTGGGACCACCTGTTCTATATAATGAGCCCTACAAAGTGGGGAGCAGAATTCTGCCCTTGCATTGAATAGAGTGAAAATGCAGAACGTATGAAGGAGGACCTTCTAAAACTTCTGGCTTTTCTTTCCTTTTTCTTTTAATGTTACATGGAGATGCCCTTCACTCTGAAATCTTGGCAGGTAATTATCAGAAACCCTTTTTTAGGTTCCCCGATGTCTTCCCTTCTGGGGCGCCAGGATCTACTTTTAGTAGGTGCCCCCTTTCTCTTGGAGATAATCACATCAATTGGTCTCTTGTTCCAGGGGGATATGACCTAGAATCAGTTTTGTCTTTGAGAAATGAGGTCGCTTTCCTGGGGGAGGTGTCAGGAGACTGTGGGAAGCCCCAGGCTGGGAGAAGAGGTTCTTCCTGGTTTTTCCTGGTCACCTCCTGCAGAGGTGGTGACCGTGCTGGTCAGTGAGGGATAAAGACTGGTCCGTATGTCTCTAGCCCCCACCAGTCCTCTGAAATGGTCTAGGCAAAGGTTATCAATGTCCTCCTGCAACTGACCAATTCCTACTTTCTTTTCCATCCCATTCAACTTGACCTCTAGGCAGTATTTGAAATTATCAACCACCTGTAACTTGAATATCCGCCCCTATACTCTTTCACACTCTTCCCTTTTGCCTTTAGTCTTGGTCCTTCACTGGCTGGTTGTCTGCCATCCACCCTCAAATACTGAGTGTTCCTTAGGTGAGTTAAGCAGTCTTGAAGATGGCTCCTAGTGGTCCCCACCACTGATCTTCATGTCCTGTGTAATTCCCTCTTTTTGAGTGTGGGCTGAACCTAGTGACTCACTTCTAACCAATAGAATATAGTGAAAGTGATAGGATGCCCTTTCTGAGATTAGGTTACAAAGAGATCATGGCTTCTGTCTTGCTCACTCTTTCAAAAAAGGAGAGGCCACATGGCAAGGAACTGAGGGAACTTCCGGTTATCAGCCACTGAGGACCTAAGACTCTCAGTCCAATATTCATGAAGAACTGAATCTTGCCAACGACCCCATGAGTAAGCTTGGAAGCATATCCTACCCCCGTCTAGCCTTGAGACTAGATAGATGCCCTGGCTGACATCTTGTCTGCAGCCTGCTGAGAGACCCTGAGCCAGAAGACCCAGCTAAGCTCTGCCCAGATTCCTGACCCACAGAGACCCATGTAATAAATGTGTTGTTTTAAGTTTTATGCTGCTAAGTTTGGAGATAATTTGTTATGCAGCAATAGCTAGCTAATACATTAGATTTCCATTCTCCATTCACTTCTCATCCATCGCCTTCTCCCTGGAAAATCTCATCTACATTAGTGGATTTGGGTATCACTTATTTGGTTAGGATGACTGTGGCTTTAAGACCAATGGGTAGGTTTAGTGAGATGAGCCTCAAGTTTAGAATAACATCCAAATTCCTTACCATGATCCACAGAATTCCAGTTCTTTACCATCTGGTCTACCTTTTCTTCCCCCTATCCCATCACTTTGTCCTTGGATCACGAAGCCATGCTGGTGCTCAGACTCCTCAAACTTATTTAATCTCATGGTCTTTGTACTTGCTTTCCCCCCTCTCTGGAATATTCTTCCCTCTCTGGAATGTTTTTCACCTGCATTTTTATATGGTTTACTCCCTCCCATCTTTTAGGTCTCTGTCCAGGTATTATCTCCTAAAGGGCCTTTCCTTGACCATCTGAAGTATCACACTGCCATGTTGTACTGCATCTCTCCTACATCAGTTTGTGATTCTCTCAGTTCCGTCTCTAAATATCAGCTCCTTGACAGGGACCTCACCTGTCCTAGTCATCACTGAATCCCTGGTGCCTAGCCCAGTTTCTGGCACAAAGCAGGTTCTTAATACTTATTTGTTGAATGACTGAATGGTGGCCCTACCATGATTGGACTTAATTCATGTGTGGACCAACCAAAGACTTTCTGCTGCTTCTGCCATGGGCATTCCT
>NW_006788006.1:685046-687931 GCF_000442215.2 Lipotes vexillifer | reverse complement strand
TCCTCCTGCTGCCATGGCCATTCCTGTTCTGGTTGCTCAACCTCCAAGCGTCCTTCTTATGAGGGAACCCAAATTAGGTGGGAGGCAGGACAGATGAAGGGCCTTGCCCACTTCCGTGGGTTGAAGTGTGTCTTCCCCAAAAGATATGTTGAAGTTCAGACTCCTTGTACCTATGAATATGACCTTATTTGGAAATAGGGTCTTTGAAGATGTAATTTGTTAACATGAGTTTATACTGGAGTAGGGTGAGCTTTTAATCTAATGACTAGTGTCCTTGTAAGAAGACTATGTGAAGAGACAGAAACACAGACAAGGAAGATGGCCACGTGAGCAAAGAGACATGGACTTGAGTGATGCCTACAAGTCGAGGAATGCCAAGGATTGCTGGCAACCACTAGAAGCTGCAAGAGGCAAAGAAGGATCCTCCCCTAGAGCCTTTGGAGGGAGCATGACCCTGCCAACCCAGGGTCAAAGCAGTTTAGTTTCAGAATTCTGGGCTCCAGGACTGTGAGAGAATAAATTCCTATTCTTTTAAGCCACCCAGTTTGTGGTAATTTGTTATGGTAGCCCTAGGAAACTAGTATAATGGTGTCTGTCCCTTTAAGTCTGGGGTCCCCTGACTAATTCTGGCCTGTCTCTATGTAACACTTCCTATCACCTGTGCACACTGGAAGCACCTCTTCAATGCTCAAAATGCAGAACCAGAGAGAATCAGTCATTTCTTCTCCTGGCTGTCTGAGCTCATCTTCTAATTTCTAGGTTTCCCACCTTCACCTTAACCTTCCTCTCATGTCCTGCTGGGGCCTCCTTAAAACCAAACTCACCAGATCCCCTGAGGCATGGAGCTCACTGATATGGTCCACAAAGATCTGCCTCCTTGGCTTCAGAGCAGGTTGGAGGTAGATGGAGAGAGGATGTGAGGGTCCACCAGAAAAATCTTTTTAGGAAAGAATGGATTGATTGATTGATTGAGTTATTTGACAAATATTTACTGAGCACCTGCTCTGTGTCAGGCACTGGGCTAAGAACCAGGAGAAGAGAGTGACAAGACAAAGCCCCTTCTCTCATGGACCTTCCCATCCAGTGGGGGAGGCAGAAAATGAAAAGCTAAAATAAACCAGATAGAGGTAATTGCTTAAGTTGCCGTGACAAATCATAATAATGACAGGCAGAACAACAAACTGCCAAAATGACATGATTCTTATTTTTTTTATTGTGGTAAAACATACACAGCATAACATTTACCGTCTTCACCATTTTTAGTGTACAGTTCAGTGGCATAAGTACATTCACATTGTCATGCAACTATCATAACCATCCATCTGCAGAATTTGTTCATCTTCCCAAACTGGAACTCTGTCCCCATTAAGCACTAACTCCCTATTCCCCCTCCCCGGAGCCCCTGGCACCCACCATGCTACTCTCTGTCTTTATGAATCTGACTGCTCTAGGGACTTCATATAAGTGGAATCATAAAGTATTTGTCCTTTTGTCTCTGGCTTATTTCACCTCAAGGCTCATCCACATTGTAACATATAGGCATGATTCTAATTTTGAACCGGGAAACATATCCCCACTTGGAAAGTAACCCACCAACATTTTTTTTTTTTCTGTTTCTTTTTTCTCCCATCAACATTTTAATGATGATTATGAATAGGATTTCGGTGACTTTTTTGTTTCCTTCTACACTTTTTGCATTTCCCAAATTTTCTACAATGAATATGCATTACCTCGATCATAAAAAAAGTCTTTAAAAAATTTGCCCTCTGTTTATCTCTCTCTCTCTTCCCTGTCAGCAATGCTGCTAGGGCTCCCCAGCTCCTGGATGTGCCACAGAAGACAATTCTACTACTACAGTCTACTCATTGCCTGTTTATTTTTTTATTGCCTCTTCTAAATACCTCTCTAGACAGGAAGTCTCAGCAGAAAGCAGATACACCCTCAAACTGGACAAGTTGAGGAGAGTTTGGTGAAGGTGTGGGCGGACAGCAAGGAAACCACATGGGATGGCACAGTAACAGAGCTAGCGGCACCCGGTTAAGAGTTGTCCATCCCTGGAAGAACATTCTGGAGAGGTGGGAAGCAAAAGCAGAGAGAGAGGAGGGAGCAGTTACTTCTAGAATTTGGAGAGAGCCACCTGCCAGGACCTGTGGTCTACAGCAGGGGTCCCCGACCTTTTTGGCGCCAGAGACTGGTTTCGTGGAAGACCAATTTTCCATGGACGAGGAGGGGGTGGGGGGTGGGGGGTGGTTCAGGCGATAATATGAGCGATGGGCAGCAGCAGGTGAAGCTTTGCTCCCCTAGCCCGCCACTCACCTCCTGCTGGGCGGCCGGGTTGCTAACAGGCCGCGGACCCAGTACGTGGCCCGGGGACTGGGGACCCCGGGCTACAGTGTAGGGGCACAGACATCTGCAGTGAGTGTGTAGGGAGGAACCTGAGGGAAAATATACCCTGGCTCCATTCTCCTCCATCCCTCTGCCCTCCTGAAAGGGTCTCCCTTTGCCAGAATCCAACCAGACGTCAGAGAGCGAAGGGAGCCGGTTGGTATGGTCCGTGAGGGTCAATGTCCTAGGACACAGAACGAAGGGAGGACGGAGAGTGTCTTAGGCGGCATTATGGAAGTTCTCCGGGGCCATTTCTCGTTGAGATAGAGCTCTGAGCGCAGTGCTGGGCTTCCCCACCCAGTACAATGCTGGGCACAAAACAGGCGTTCATTGATGTTGAATAAATAATCATGAACTAGAAGGAGACAGAGTTTTACATTGTAAAACACACTTAAGGTTTACCACTGTAGCCATTTTTTCCAGCTTTATTGAGATATAATTGACACGTAAGGTTGTGTAAGTTTGAGGTCTACAATGTGGTTTTTTTTTTTTTTTTTTTT
>NW_006788006.1:674230-684943 GCF_000442215.2 Lipotes vexillifer | reverse complement strand
CCCGGACCGGGGCACGAACCCGTGTCCCCTGCATCGGCAGGTGAACTCTCAACCACTGTGCCACCAGGGAAACCCTACAGTGTGTTGATTTGATATATTTATATGTTGCAAAATGATTACCACCATAACCATTGTAACTATTTTAAAGCCATAAGTTAGTTTTATTCTTTTTTTTTTTTTTAATTTTATTTTTTGGCTGCGCCACACAGCATGCAGGATCATAGTTTCCCAACCAAGGATCGAACCCGCACCCCCTGCCTTGGAAGTATGGAGTCTTAACCACTGGACCGCCAGGGAAGTCCCTAAAGTCATAAGTTAGTGATGTTAAGTATATTCAGGATGTTGTGTAGGTATCACCACTACCTAGCTCCAGAAATTTTTAATCACCCCAAAAGGAAACCCTGTACCAATAAAGCAGTCACTCCCCATACCCTCCTCCCTCTAGCTCCTGGTAACAACTAGCCTGCTTTTTGTCTCTATAGATTTACCTATTCTGAATATCTCATATAAACATAAATGCAGGCTGAATTTTGGAGGTAGGGAACTTACACCTTCATCTCTGACTTTCTTCTCCCCTCCCCCCTGAAATTCTGCTTGTAGTTTCAGACACTTTGCTTATCAGGCCACTCTGGTAATGAGGGTGGGGTTGGAGTATGGGGGCCTAGCCTTCCTCTTGCCCCTCCCTTGCCCCCTGTGGAGCCCAGGGGATGAGGGGGAAGCTGTCAGCGGATAATGAGACCCCTTTCTCCCTTAATGACTCTGGGGGCTGCGGGGATGCCGCAGGCTAGCTCTGCCCTAATTAATTAATAGGGAGTGCTTCCCACAGAGGAATTAGCCTCGATTCCTCCATCTCAGGCTCCTCTTGTCTCAGCCGTGGCTCAGGCCCCACCCCACAGCTGGAGCAATCATCTGGGACAATCTGGGGATGCTCTTTCAGGGCTGGCCTGCCCTCCTAATGCTAGGGCCAGAGCTGGAGCCTCTGGTCAGAGTGGACCTGGGGTGGGCTCACACTCTGGCCACACCATTTATTAACAATGTGGGCTGTAACTTAACTTCTTTGAGCACCCTTTACACCTATAAAAGGGAGCCAGTAGCCTTTCCCTTATTGAAAGAATGAGAGAGAGACACAGGGCCAGGCTGAGGGTGAGGAGAATGAAGCACTCACCTGGGCTGCAAAATGTTTAGGAGAGCCAAAAGAAACTCTGTAATTAAGATAAATAATATTAGAATATTATTATTGGAATATTAACTTTGAGAAGTGATAGATATGTTTATGGCCTTGATGGTGGTGATGGTTTCATGGGTGTATACTGGTTCCCAAACACATCAGGTTGTATACATTAAATACGTTCAGAGTTTTACATGTCATTTTACCTCAGTAAAATGGTTAAAAAAAAAAAGAATAGGGCAGTGAGATACACAGTGAGTCTGTGTGTAACTGTAATTTTGAAATAATGAAATAAGTCAGATTTTTTTCTTCATAAATTATTCTTTGGGGATATAGTTATGTTATCTTTTCCCCATTCAGAGATAATAAAGATATTCTCCTAGAAAAAAGAAATAATATTCCAATGTGAACAATTAAAAAGTCACACAAAATTAATGCAAAAATCCATGGTAAGCAAAATATCAAAATGTTAAAGACAGAAATCAGTAAGAGTATTGAGCTGAGCCATATGGAAGTCTGAAGCACAAGGAAAAACCAGGAATTCTGATCCTGTCTTTATTTGAAATGTTGATATTTTATTCATTGTGGATTTTTTGCATTAATTTTGATTTATAAAAATATTGCATTGAAATATTATTTATATTAAATATCGAGTTTTTTGGGCACTCCTTTACTTTTCCTTAAATTGAGGTGAAATTCAAACAACATGAAATTAACCATTTCAAAGAGTACAATTCAACTACTCAGCCATAAAAAAGAATGAAATAATGCCATTTGCAGCACCAGGATGTAACTAGAAATTATCATATTAAATGAAATAAGTTAGAAAGAAAGATAAATGCCATATGAAATCACTTATATGTGGAATCTGAAATACGACACAAATGAACCTATCTATGGAACAGAAACAGAATCACGGGCATAGAGAACAGACTGGTGGTTGCCAAGGGGGAGAGTGTTGGGGGAGGGATGGAGTGGGAGATGTAAGCTTTTATATATAGAATGGATAAACAACAAGGTCCTACTGTATATCACAGTAAGATGTTACAAAAACCCGAAAAAACTTTTGGGCCAACCCAGTATATTCAATATGCCATGATAAACCATAATGGAAAAGAATATAAAAAAATATATAAAAATATTGTATCTATAAAATGTATATTATAGATACAACTGAATTACTTTGCTGTATAGCAGAAATTAACATAACATTGTAAATCAACTATACTTCAATAAAAAATATTAAAACTAAAAAATAAGTACAATTCAGTGGCATTTGGTACATTCACAATATTGTTTAACCATCATCTCTATCTAGTACTGAACATTTTCATCATCTCTAAAGGAGACCCACCCCCAGCCCCGGGAAACCACTAATCTGCTTTCTGTCTCTATGGATTTGCCTGTTCTGGACAATTCATATAAATAGAACCATACAGTATGTGAACTTTTGTGTCTGGATTTTATCATTGTGCATAATGGTTTCGAGGTTTATCTACGTTACAACATGCATCAAGGCTGCCTCATACATTTTGTACCCATGGTGAGTGCTTCACTCGCCTCAACCTCATCCAAGCCCTGAAGAATTATAGCAGCTAATTTTGTTTCTGGATTCCAATCTTTTTAATTTTAATAACAAATGCTCTCCTGTCTGTGCTATGATGCTCTTTATTAAAAAGACGTTTTTATTGCATGCTAGCAGAGGACCACGGGGCATGATGGCATTTTGAGTACCCAAGGAGAGGACCTTCTTTTTTTGTTTTTTGCGGTACGCGGGCCTCTCACCGTTGTGGCCTCTCCCGTTGTGGATCACAGGCTCCGGACGTGCAGGCTCAGCGGCCATGGCTCACGGGCCCAGCCGCTCTGCGGCATGTGGGATCTTACCGGACTGGGGCACGAACCCGCATCCCCTGCATCGGCAGGCGGACTCTCAACCACTGCGCCACCAGGGAAGCCCAGGACCTTGTTTTTTCATTGTGTCCTTTTCTTTCTATTTTATCTTTCTGGACCCAGATCCTCTTTTCTAAACTCATCTTTCCTTGGCTCTACCTCTGAGGACCCACTCCTCCACGCCCACCTTGAGTCCTGAGTGCCGCCCCTTCCTGATGCTCCCACCCCTCATCATCCAAACTCATTCTCACACATCCTTTACTCTCTCCTAACCACCTGCTTTTCATTGTTGCACATCAACCCCATCAGCCCACTTCTAGCTTCTCCTGCCATCACGCTCTGTCCCTTCCTTTTGCCTCTGCTCCTCTTTGTGTCCTACTGTCCAGTCTCATCCCTCCTGCCTCCATGTTTCCTTCAGTCTCTAATAGCAGCTAATTTTTATTGATCCCTTCATGTACGCTTCATTTTAAAAACTGAGATATAATTGACATATAAGATTTCGTAAGATTAAGGTGTACAACATGTTGATTTGATACATTTATACATTGCGATATGAGTATCACCATAGCACTGGCTAACACCTCTGTCACATCACCTAATTATCATTTCTTTTTTTGTAGTGAGAACATTTAAGATCTACTCTCTTGGCAACTCTGAAGTTTATAATACAGAATTGTTGATGATAATCACTATGCTGTGCATTAGATCTCCAGAACTTATTCATCTTCTGGTTCATGTAACCCTCACTACAACTCTACAGATGCAAAGGCTGTGAGCATTCCCATTTTACAGATAGGAAAACTGAAGCTTGGAGAAGTAAAGCAACCTGTTGTAAGACTACGGAGCTAATTATTGGGGGAATGGATGGAATCCAAACTCAGGTAGCCTGATTCCAGGTGCAGTACCCTTAATACTATGTAGGGAGAGTACATGGGCAGTGCGTGGCATAGAGTGGGTTCTTGGTACATGCAGGATAGCTCAGGTCATGTGGATCGAAAAAGGGCAGGCTCTGCCTGGGCCCAGAGTAGGCTCCCTGATTTGCTTCCCGAAGGCTTCCTGGCTGGGGACAGGTAGATTTTGAATAGCCTGTTGGAATATGCTGGGGAGAGATGCACATGCTACCATCCCTGCTGTGTGTCAAACTCCCCAGGCACAACCTGCTCATAGCCTTTGCATTTGCTGTTCCCTCTGCCTGGATTGCTCTTCCTCCAGATAACCTCATGGCTCTCTCCCTTATCTCCCTTGTGGCTTTGCTCAAATATCACCTTCACACCCAGACCTTTACCCAATAAAGAATGTTACTCCTTCCCTACCCTTCACACATTCTTTTCCTGATGATTTTTTTTCCATAGGGCTTATCACCATCTGACAACAGTTTGCAAAGTGTAGTCTTGCAGAACCCTAAGGTGTGGTATCCCTGAGATTCTTTCAGGGGGTCGTCGTGGTCAAAACTATTTTCATACTAATTTTTAGGATATTAGGATACCCTAATTTACTAGGTTATTATTTGTTTTTTTTCACTATGCTAATCTATGCACTGATGGTACAAAAGCAATGGCAACAACTGTAACATTTTAGCATGGATCTTAATGGTAACATCTTAGCATGGATCCAGGCAGCAACACCAACCTGTGCTAGGAATTGTTATATGCTTTGCTGTTGCACATTAATGGTTAAAAAAGCCCACGAAAGCCAGTTTTGCTTTATCGTGACCTTGATGAAGCAATCCTTGGTGGCGCAGTGGTTAAGAATCCACCTGCCAATGCAGGGGACCCAGGTTCGAGCCCTGGTCCGGGAAGATCCCACATGACGCAGAGCAACTAAGCCCGTGCACCACAACTACTGAGCCTGCGCTCTAGAACTTGTGAGCCACAGCTACTGAGCCCATGTGCCACAACTACTGAAGCCCACATGCCTAGAGCCTGTGCTCCGCAACAAGAGAAGCCCCCCCGCTCTCCTCAACTAGAGAAAGCTTGTGCGCAGCGACGAAGACCCAACGCAGCCAAAAATAAATAAATAAATAAATTTATATAAAAATTTCATTCGATTAAATCATAACTCTTGAGTGCATGTCTTTATCTTGCTCCGATTTTAATTGGAGTATTCTTTTCTTTTAGAGACATTTTTTTAGAGCAGTTTAAGTTCACAGCAAAATTAAGCAGAAAGTACAGAGATTTCCCATATACACATCCTGCCCCTACTCACGCACAGCCTTCCTAGCTCTCAAAGTCCCCACCAAAGTAGTGCGTTTGTTACAACTGATGAGCCTACATTGACAGCTCACCATCACCCAAAGTCCACTGTTTACATTAGAGTTCACTCTTAGTGTTGTATGTTCTAAGGGTTGGGAAAAATGTATAATGGCCTGTATCCATCTATACTATCATACAGAGTAGTTTCACTGCCCTAGAACTCCTCTGTGTTCCATCTATTCATCACTTCCTTTCCCCTAATCCTTGCCAACCACTGATCTTTTTACCGACTCTGTAGTTTTGCCTTTTCCACAGTGTCATATAATTGGAACCCTACAGTATGTAGCCTTTTCAGATTGGCTTCTTTTACTTAGTAATATGCATTTAAGATTCCTCCATGTCTTTTCATAGCTTGATAGCTCATTTCTTTATAACTTTGAACAATATTCCGTTGCCTGGATGTTCCACAGTTTATTTATCTATTCACCTACTCAAGGACGTCTTGGTTGTTTCCAGGTTTTGGCAATTATGAATAAAGCTGCTATAAACATCCATGTGTAGGTTTTGTGTGGACATAAGTTTTCAACTCCTTTGGGCAAATAGCATGGAGTGAAATTACTGGACCATACAGGAAAAGTATGTTTAGTTTTGTAAGAAATTGCCAAAATGTCTTCCAAAGTGGCTGTACCAGTTCATGTTTTTTTAATAACCAGTATGATGAAATGAAAAGTATGCATAAAGCATTTTTGTTTCATGTTGAAGTACCGTGGTAGCTGTTCCCAGGAAAAAAACACTTGTGTGATTACTTGAATTGCAAGCTGAACAAGCCACTTTTTCCATGGAACACCATATTTAGACAAACCTCAGTTATTCCAACATGGGTATTTGGCAGACATTTTCACAAAAATGAAAGAAATGGGTCTGTCACTTCAAGGAAAACAGCTGATGGTATTCGTTGTCAATGATAAAATTTGGACTTTTAAGTGAAAATTAGAATTTTGAAAAACTTATATTTACTACTGTAATCTTTTTTTTTTTTTTTTTTTTTTTTTTTTTGCGGTATGTGGGCCTCTCAGTGCGGTGGCCTCTCCCGTCGCAGAGCACAGGCTCCGGACACGCAGGCTCAGCGGCCATAGCTCACAGGCCCAGCCGCTCTGCGGCATGTGGGATCCTCCCGGACCGGGGCACGAACCCGCATCCCCTGCATCGGCAGGCGGACTCCCAACCACTGCGCCACCAGGGAAGCCCTACTACTGTAATCTTGACAGCTTGCCAACCCTTAAAGACTTCCTGATGAGATCAGTGGTCATATTAACAAATATTACTTTTTGATATTGAATAATGAAATGTGTTAATATTTGGATGATCTGTGTAATTCAGGAACTAATCTTTTTCAGGTGACTAGTGAATGATGTTTAAAAAGATGCACTCAATAGATTTTAATGTTAATAGAATACTAAAGGTTCACTGACAGTTTCAGATTCCACTGTGCAACTGTCCTTTAAAACGTGTCAAGTTTTGGTGTAGTCTCAAAGAATAGCCACGATAACTGAAAAAGCTGATTAAAATATTCCTGTCTTTTCCAACCACATGTCTGGGTGTTTCTGTTTAGAGACTCCTTATTTAATATATATTGTTGATTCATAACGTTGAATTCACAGCCAACAGCACTGTAACTCATGCCTGAATGAAGCTTATCTAACACATGGATTTTTTCCGTGAGGCACAGCACAATCTTCCTGTGCTAAAGAACATCAGACAGCACTTCAGCACTGTGTCTGGGGCCACTTCAAACAGCAAAAGCATAGAGGGTGGATGAACGACAAATATGTGTGGAGTGAATAACTGTATGAACCAGGACCTCAGGGGCAGCTCGAGGCTCAGAAAAAGATGCAGAATCATCTGTGTACAGCTGGTGACTGAAACAGAGGGAGTGTGAAGGTTTCAGGGAGGAGTTGCAGGTGTGGCCCAGGAGAGCCTGACATCTAGGGCAGGGGTTCAACTTCAGCCAGACATTGAAATCATTTGAGGAGCATTAAAATATGCCTGAGCCCCTCGCCCAGGGAAGCTGACGAGATTGGTCTGGGGTGCCACCTGGGTATCAGAATTTTTAAAGGCTCCCCTGGTGATTCTAAGGTACAGCTAAGTTTGAGAACTGCTTATCTAGAAGGTATTGTGTCAAGAAGGAGAGTGGAGGCTGTATGCACAAAGAATTGGAATTGGGGTGGCTGCTCCCTGGCTGTGTGACCTTGGTCAAGTTACTGAACCTCTGTGAGAGCCTGTCTCCTCATCTGCAAATGAGGGTAATGATATCTACTGCACAGGGGTGTGTAGATTAAATATGAGTAAAAGAGTCTGCCTAGACTAGGAAGTTGCCGTCAACAATTGCTCAATAACAATAATAATAGCAAACATGTATTGGGTTTTTATCACATGCCATGCTCTGTGCTCAGCTCTTAAAAATGGCAATTAGTTTTCAGGAGAGGTAGGAGATATTGGAAACAGCCAAGTCAGTGCCATTTGGGAAGAAAAGCAAAATCAACATCGCCCGGTGTATCCTAAAAAGTGCAAAGAATAATATTAATTACAATACTAACAGCAGTGATTTGCCTCCCACTTGCACAATGCTTCACGCTGCAGGGAGGATTTCCATGCTCACGCACTTCAATTTTCTCAGCTTTAATTTTCTGTGGGGTCGGCAGAGTCATCTCCCGTTGTTTAAACGAGGAGACCAGGCACAGAGAGAGAGAGGGGGGCTGGCTCAAGCTCACACAGCGGCCAAGTGGCCAAGGATGGAATGTGCGCCCCGAGGGAGAAGAGAGGCAGCCGAGCCCACGCAGAGGCTGCTCTCACTCGGACGCCCACGCCCGCGCCTTCCCCAGACCTCCGCTGAGGATGCGGGCTTGGGCCCAGTGGTGCCAGGGCCTGCTCCCCGCGCTCTCCAGGGATGTTCCGGCCGCGGGAGGGCTCAGGAGGCGGCGGGAGGCTGGGGCTCGGAGGCGCGGCTCTGAGCTGGGGGGCGGGGGCTAGACGAGAGAGAGGCCAACCACCCCGCCTACCCCAGGATCCCCTCCCTCCCCAAACAGGCAGCGCCCTTTCTCCCAAGCTGCCGCTGAGCCAGGGCTGGGCGCGGGGGAGGCTGGGGGCATCCCGGAGGGGATCCCGCCCCCGCCCCCCACCTCCAGCGACCCGGGGCCCCCACACCCACGTGAACGCAGGGCTGGCGCCGATCCCACTCGCTGCACAGCGCGTCGCGGCTCAGCGCGGGTACCTCGGCCTTTTGGTCCTGGAGCCGGCGCTGCTCGGTCTCTGGCGGTTCCCCCCTGCCCTGGCCGGGCGCTTCTCTGGGCTCCGGCTTCTGCCTCCCGGCGCAGCGCGTAGGCGGACACGCGGGCAGGCCTCCCCCGCAGCTCCTGGCCCTGGTGAGTGGGAACACCACGGCTCCTCGAGGGCGGGGGCTCTGAGGTTCGGGGCAGGCGGGATCCGAGGCTGTCTTGGCCTACCCTGGGGTCGGGCGGGTGGGGCGCCCCCTGCGCCAACGTTCCCATCTCTCGGCTGCTCTTTGTCTCAGCCGCTCCCTGACTCTTAGAGTCGTAGCCTCCGCTCATCTCCCCGTAGCCCTGATCAGTTTCCTATCACCTTAGTTACCCTAGATTCTCCCTGCCCATCTCCCTTCCTTCTCATCCTGTCCCTCTATACCTGGCCTCTACTGGTGGGCAGGTTTCCATCTCTGCCTGATGCCTGGTCCCTTTCTAGGGCTTGGTTTCCTTCCCTATCTGGGGCTTATTCCTCCAGCTCCGGAGGGACCTGGTTGTGACAGACTTTGGCCATCGCTGCGGGGGGTGGGGGGCTGGGTCCGAAGTTGTGTGTGGGGTAGTGATGGTGTGTGTGTTTGTGTGTGTGTGTGTGAGACTGAATTTATGAGTAGGGTTGCCTTCCTAAAGAGGTGGATGGGCCTGAATGTTTAAATGTGGGAAGGAATTTGGCTGTCTGAAGTTTTGTGTCCCAAGTTGTGCGTGTGTGTAGGAATGGCATTTCTGCAAATGCCATATGGAGTTTCATTTACAAGGGGTGTTGTGCAAGGACGTGAAGGTGTGTATGTATGGGGTTGTGTGTCTGACGAGGGGTGTGGGGTTTTGTGTCTGACGGCATTCATGAATGTGTCAAGTGTGTGTGTATTTGTGTGTGTAGGAATTGTATGACTGATGCTGCATGAATGGAGTTGCATTTCTTTTTTTTTTTAACTGGAGTATAGTTGATGTACAATATTATATAAGTTACAGGTGTGCAACATAGTGATTCATAATTTTTAAAGGTTGTACTCCATTTATAGTTATTATAAACTACTGGCTATATTCCCTGTGTTGTACAATATATTCTTATAGCTTATATATTATAGCAATATAGCTTATTTTATACATAATAGCTTGTACCTCTTAACCCCCTACCCCTAAGTTGCCCCTCCCCCCTTCCCTCTCCCCACTGGCAGCCACTAGTTTGTCCTCTATACCTGTGAGTTTGTTTCTTTTTTGTTATATTCACTAGTTTGTTGTATTTTCTAGATCCTACATATAAGTGATATCATACAGTGTTTGTCTTTCTCTGTCTGACTTATTTCACTTAGCATAATACTTGGAGTTGCCTTTCTGAAAGGGTGTGGGTTGTATGTTGAACAGTTCTGTGTGTGTGAAACTGTGTGTCTGTGTGCAGTTGTGTATATGTCAGTTGCACACAAGAGGCGTGTGAGGTTGTGTGTTCAAGTGTGTGTATGTGGTGTGTGATGTATGTGGTTTCCTCCTTGTCTTTCCCTCCCTTCACTCACTCCTCAGGCTAGCAGAGTATTGAGATAAAACGTATGGAAAGCATCCTTGTTTGCCCACTGTAGGTTGCTTCAGCTTTAGAATGTAGGAGTTCCTTCCTTTTTGCCCCTGGCTCTGAGAGATGCCCCTCTCATCACATCTAAGAGTCTGGAGGTTGTGAGAACCAGGTGGGGGGACCCGTCCTTGAATCCCTGAAGATCCTGGAACACTATGAGGGCCGTTTCCTGAGTAGGAAGCCTAAGAAACAGGGCCAAGAGAAGGCCTAGGACCAGGAGAGACTAGAAAAGAGAGAACCCAGGGTGAGGGGAGAAGGCCCCCGGGGGTCCAAGAGAGACTGAGAAGGGGCCAAGTGGAGGCCAAGGTCCTGGGAAAACAAGTTCAAGTTAAGCATTGCTTGGCAAGTAATGCAGTCAGGACCAAGCAATGTTGATGGGAAGTCCCTCTCCCTTGTCAACATTTTTCTCAGTCCTCAGTCATGTGTCTGTTGGATTTCTGCTTTTTATTAACCTTGGTTGTCATCTATTTCATGCTCACTAGGTGCTGTTCTAAGTGTCGCGTGAATTGGGCCATCAAAGCCACACAGGAAGTGACGAGTTCCTGAAAGGTGGAGTGGGATTTGAAACAAAGAGCTCATGTACGCTCT
>NW_006788006.1:655040-674092 GCF_000442215.2 Lipotes vexillifer | reverse complement strand
AAGAGCTCATGTACGCTCTTCCTCTAGGCCAGGGATCTCCAAAATTTTTCAGTAAAGGGCCAGAGAGATTGTATGGAGACCCATAAAATCTCTGTTCCGACAACTCAGCTCAGCACCTGTAGCACAAGAGTAACTGTAGACAGTACATAAAGAATGAGTATGGCTATGTGCCTATAAAACTTTACTTACAAAAACAAGCAGCGGGCCAGAATTGGTCCTTGGACTATGGCTTGTACATCTCTGCTCTGTACCATTTTTTGTAAGGGAGAGATAGGAAATAGACAAAACTAGCTCTGGAGCCTTTTGTGACTAGTTTGGATCTCAGCTGAACACTCCCTTGGGACCCATGGGCAGCTTCATGCTATTTCTTGGTGACTGGGAACATACATCTTAGAGATGAGGGAATAATTACACATTTCCTATGTAGTCTGTGGTCTCCTGTCCGGGATTTTTCACAGCCAGCTGAAAAAAACCCATCATGGTTTCAAGTGAAAGATCCTTTGAAGCAGGACCCCAACTGGGGTTTGACATTGGGAACCAGGGCTTAGAGCTGGAGGAAGCAGGACCTGGAAAGCTGAGGCAGATACCCCATCCTTGGGATATGGGGAGGGCGAAAGAGGACAAGAAAGATAGTGATCTCAGAAAAGTAGCTGCTCAGCCAGCAGCAACCAAAAAAAAGTTCAGGGAACTACCTATTGGTCTGTCTCCGAAAGACTCCCAGCCTGCTCTGGATGGATTCAGGCACCGGGCTTGGGGTTAGGGCTTAGAGGGGGTTGGTGGCAAGGAGAGGTATCTGAAACGCTGATACCTCAGAGAGGGTTTGGGGGAGGCCAAGTTCTTCCCTGTAGAGCCACCCCAGGCAACCCAAGTATGCACAGTCCAGCACAGGATACAATATTTACTGTCTTTCTGTGGCTTGGAGGGTTTTTTCTAGGAGTTAGATGAATCTAGTATATCTGTCGGGAAGCAGAGAGAACACTCAAAAAGGGGAATTGAAAATTAAGGACTGTTTACAGGGTTAAACCAGTAAAGTTGGCACAGCACTCAGAGATCTGCAAGAGTCGGGGAGCTGCAGGGAGGGAGCAAGACGGGGACCTGGGGAGAGCTGTGGCTGTCACAAAGGATTGTCTTTATTTTTTAATTATAATACATATTGATATATAACATTGTGTAACTTTAAGATGTACACCATGTTGTTTTGATATATTTATATAGTGTAATGTGATTTCCATTGTAGCAGTAGCACCTCTATCATGTCAAGGGAGCCAAGAACACTCAATGGGGAAAGGATAGTCTCTTCAACAAATGATGTTGGGAAACTGGATAAACAGACGAAGAATATTGAAATCAGACCCCTATCTTACACCACTCACAAGAATTAAGTTGAAGTGAATACAAGTCATAAACATAAGGCCTGACACTGTAAAACTGCTAGAGGAGAATGTAAGGTATAAGCTGCTCAGCTTTGGTCACAGCACTGATTTTTTTTTTTTTTTGATATGACACCAAAAGCACAAACAACAAAAGCAAAAATCAAGTGTGACTACATCAAACTTAAAAGCTTCTGCACAGCAAAAGAAACAACAAAATGAAAAGGCAACCTACAGAATGGGAGAAAAATTTTGCAGACCATATATTGGATAAGGGGTTAATATCCAAAATATATAAAGATCTCATACAACTCAATAACAAAAATCATAAACAATCTGATTGAAAAATGGGCAGAGGAACTGAATAGTCATTTTTCCAGAGAAGTTGTCCACATGGCCAAGAGCTGCAGAAGATTGTTCAGTGGGAGCTGTGGCCTTAGGTAGAGGGATACAGTCAATGCCAAACACGGGCCTGGCAGGGGGAGCTGAGAGAATGCTCCACCTACATCTCCTCCCACCTTCCATTCTCCTGCTGTTTTCCACTGGCCAGACTGAAAGGGCAAGGGAACCCGGGCAATGCCAACTGTAGTGGTCAGCCTTTTGCCTGGGGATGAATCTATAGGGATAACAGAATTGCCAGTATGCCTACAAGAAGGGTGCTGCCACTTTTTGCTATGAGATCAGTTATAGGTAAGCCCGCTTATCTTTCTGGAATAGGAGGTGCCCGGGGCCCACGATACTTTTAGGGACACCCATGCAAACGTTTTCGCTTCGTTTAAAATCAGAATAAAGAATTTAACTTTCAAGTCAAAGAAAATCTTTTAATATGTAATATTACTGTTCTCATCTAAAAAATTGGGGTGAAATTTACACAACAGAAAACCAACCATTTCAGAGTGGCGTTCAGTGGCATTTAGTTCATTTGCAACATTGTACAACAATCATCTTGATCTAGTTCCAAAATAATATATTCCTTTTTATACCAATTTGGCATACCAAATTATACCAAATATAATTTTAATATATATTTTAATGGGGGAAGGGGCCATGAAGGCAAATTTTCCTCAGACTCATGAAGGCAAGTGTTCCTCAAAATTTCCAAGCTGCCCTATACATGGAAGGTGTTTAGTTGGTAAAAGGATAGGCAAGTTTTATTTCTTTTTTTTTTTTTTTTTACTGCTGTATAGAATATTTTATAGTAAGAGTATTCATAACTCATGTGCCCATTTTCTGGTTGATGAATTGTTTCCTTTTATTTATTTATTTATTTATCTCTCACTGCTGTGGCCTCTCCCGTTGCGGAGCACAGGCTCCGGACGCGCAGGCGCAGCGGCCATGGCTCACAGGCCCAGCCGCTCCGCGGCATGTGGGATCTTCCCGGACCAGGGCACGAACCTGTGTCCCCTGCGGCGGCAGGCGGACTCTCAACCACTGCGCCACCAGGGAAGCCCAAGTTTTATTTCTTATATGCATTTTATTTAACGTGTATTAAGATATAATAAGCATTTCAAGTAATCTAAAGTTTCCAGTTTGGATTACAATTATTTAGGTAAGTAAATAAGATGACATGGATATGGCTGAATGTAAAGAGTCTGAAGTTTGGGAAACAGTGCCTGGCACCCCAGAGTGACTCTGAACATCACATTTTTCTTCAAAAATGGATCCTGAGGAGGTGCTGGGATCAAGAATTATCACCATTTCCATCCCATGGGACTCTCCCTCTCCCTGTTGCTCACTTGGGCATTCACACAGAGCAGCTGCTGATTTATTGGGCACAAACTGTTTACCAGGCACCTGCTGATTCTGTCGTCGTGCAAAGCCCATTTGGTGGCACCTCCAGGCTAGACACCAAACTGTATTAATCTGGGGGGCTAACCACCGAGTGCCTTGTTTAAGGCTCTGAGTGGAGTTGATGCTCAGCAAAGATTTGTTAGTCTGGTTTGTGAGCTGCGTCAGCTCTCAATTACTTGTGATGATCTCATGAAATAAGGAGGGGTCTGGAGTTAGCGAATGGTAAAAACGTCCATTATATTGTGACCTACTTCTCTGTCCCTTCCCAGCCATGCCTGGGAGTGATTCTGGAGACCTTGATCTTTTTCTGCCAGGACATGACCGTTGAACCCCTGGCAGTGTTCTCAGGTGGTCCAGCGCAGGCACATCCCAACAGACCGCCGCCGCCCCTCCCCTGCTCTTTGGACTGTCTCTGAGTTCATCACCAGCTTCTTCCACCTTTCCCCTCTTCCCACATCCACCTTCCGTCCGGCCCCTCACCAGGCCGGGCCCCTTTGTACCCCGCAGGTAGACGATGAGCAGCCATGGCAACAGCTTGTTTCTGCGGGAGAGTGGCCAGCGGCTGGGCCGGGTGGGCTTGCTGCAGCGGCTGCTGGACAGCCTGCAGCAGAGGGCGCTGAGAACGCGCTTGCGCCTGCAGACCATGACGCGCGACCACGTGCTGCGCTTCCTGCGCCGGAACGCCTTCATCTTGCTGACCGTCAGCGCCGTAGTCATTGGTGAGTCGTCTGGGAGGGGCGGCCTCTGCCCCTGGAGGGCGAGGACTTGAGGGAAGTTCCCCGCACTGCATATTTCTTCCCTCCACTTACTTCTTCTCACTTGCACAGGTGCACACGTCCACCATTCCCCTCCCCAGGACTCGCTCACACAAATAGGTACACATTCTTGCAAACACATCTGTGGGTACACACAATGTCTCATCTATATGCATGTGTATATACAGGCATAAGTGTACACCATACAAACGCACACTTTTCTGCATACAAACACACAGCAACATGAACACGTTTTTATGCATGCACAAAACATACAGGTGCGGGCTTCCCTGGTGGCGCAGTGGTTGAGAGTCCGCTTGCTGATGCAGGGGACGTGGGTTCGTGCCCCTGTCCGAGAAGATCCCACATGCCGCGGAGCGGCTGGGCCCGTGAGTGATGGCCACTGAGCCTGTGCTCAGCGGGAGAGGCCACAACAGTGCAAGGCCCGCGTAACGAAAAAAAAAAAACAAAAAAACATACAGGTGCAAAAAAGTAAACACACACTTGCACACATATACTAGAACTTACAAACACGTTCACACACACATGCATTCCTCTGCACACACAATGGCACACTTAGCTTGAATACATGTGTACCCCCATGCTTGAAAACAGTAACATACACACACGTCATACCTGTATACACACATAGGAAAAACATGTGCATCTCATATACATGGACCGTCATATACAGGCACAGATACATGTGCACAAGTGAGTACACACTATCACATATGTGTGCATATGTACACATGAATGTGCGCAGACATTTACACACATATCAACATAGTAACACATTAATTCATACATTCCACAATGTACACACAAACATGCACACTCATAGAATGTTTCTCTTTCTTTCACCTCTACCCACACACACGCCCTTCTTGGGATGGATGGATGGCCCCTGCTTGGGACTCAGTGACCAAATTCAACCCTACAGACCCCTCATTTTGGCCCTAGGGGTCAGCCTGGCCTTTGCCCTTCGCCCGTACCAGCTCAGCTATCGCCAGGTCAAGTACTTCTCTTTCCCAGGAGAGCTTCTCATGAGGATGCTGCAGATGCTGGTGCTGCCACTCATTGTCTCCAGCCTGGTCACAGGTGAGAGAGCCCAGGCCAGTGTTGGCCTCCAAGACCCATCCCAGAGTCCAAGCTCAAACCTGGAGCCATGGCTATTCCAAGCATGGGACCACCTCCCCAACTCAGGACCTCAAACATGGAGCATGCACATAGCTCTGAGTCTTTGGCCAAAGCCCTGATCCCAATCAGACCTGGGTTCCAGAACCCAGATGATCTGCAATACTTATCTCAGTAGCTTTCCTGTACTTTTCCTTGGAGGTAAAATACCAGCCTGAGAGGGGCTTAGTATCATCCAGAGATGAAAGGAAGGCTGTTGTGGGGCAGCCAGGGCAGGTAGCTGGGATGTGGTGTGGAAGGTAATGGGGTGGGACGTGGATCAAGGTGTTTGAGATACAGGTGACAGGGTGGTGGGTGGAGGGGGGGTGGAAGTATGGATGGCCTATGCAGGGGTTGGCAAACTTTTTCTGTAAAGGGCCAGGTAGAAGACATTTTCAGCTTCAAGGACCATGTGGTCTCTGTTGCAACTCTTCAATTCTGTTGTAGTGCAAAAGCAGCAGCAGATTAGTTTGCAAACAAATGGGCATGACAGTGTTCCAATAAAACTTTATTTACAAAAACAGGCAGCGGGCCAGATTTGGCCCATGGGTGGTTGATTGCCAGTCTCCAGATTCGGGGATGGATATGAAGATAAAGGGAAGGAAGAATGATTTCTTGGGTTGGGTTTCCTTAGAAGCAGAGGCTGAGAAGGGGCTATTTGCACAAGTGATTTATTGAGGGGTAGCTCTCAAGAGAAACCTATGAGGAAGTGAGGTGAGCAGGATGGGATGGGGAAAGAAGCTACGTAGAAATGTGGGTTCAGAAGAAGGTTGGCCTCTCAGCCTGATCCCACGGGGAGCTCTGGAGAATGGGCAACACTACAGAATTGTTCTCCACAACTCTGCCACCATCTAAATCAAAGGAGCTGGCCTTTTGAATCCCTGTACCAATCAGTCATTGGCTGTAGGTCTCCCATGGGGACTTTATGGGTGAGTAAGCTCCTGTTCTGCTGAGGGCAGCCCTCAAGAGAAGTGGGCAGCATGAATTGTTAGCAGCCAACATGCTCAGCTGTGGAAGGATAGGTGTATCAGCATGATAAAGGGTGTCTTGATAGGGGACCAAAATGATCTACTATAGATAGTATATAGTGAGCTGGGTTGGAGGGAGGTGTGATTTTGGGGCAGATAGGAGGATGAATAGAGCAGTGCAGATGAGCTTATGGTGCAAAATAGGGGTTAATAGAGGATGGAGTGGGGGTTGAAAATGTTGGCTTGGAATAGAGGGTGGTGAAGTGGTGCTTGGGATAAAGGATGGAGTGGAAGGTGTATTTGGAACATAGAATGGGAGTTGGAGGATGGCGATGTGGGGTGGGGCAAAGGAGGAGGGATGCTTGGTGGAATGATTGTAGCAGTGTGGGGAGTGTGGAGCAAATGGAGGGGAGAGTGGGTGGTGGGGTGTGGATGGGGCTGCTCGGGCTGCACCACCTGTCCTCCAGGTATGGCGTCCTTGGATAACAAGGCAACAGGGCGGATGGGGATGCGGGCAGCTGTATACTACATGGTGACCACTGTCATCGCGGTCTTCATCGGCATCCTCATGGTCACCATCATCCATCCTGGGAAGGGCTCCAAGGAGGGGCTGCACCGAGAGGGCCGAATCGAGACCATTCCCACGGCTGATGCCTTCATGGACCTGGTCAGGTGACGTCCTTTCTAATTTTGATGGGAATTCCAGCCCTACGTGTAACAACCTATACTCAAGGGGAGACAAAGGGGACAGGCTAATCCAGCCTGGAAATGCAACACCCAAGTTGGGCCTAGTTTTTTTGGTACCTATTTTCTGTCCTGGAGCCTTGCACAAATCCTCTGAGAGCAGCTTACTCCTAGGATATGATCTTTTGACCTGTAGGCTAAGGAGGCTATAGTTGCAGCATCTTGAGATGGGCTCAGGACAAATGGTATTTGTCTGGTGTTCCCAAGATCCATTGGAAGGTGAATGATTCTCTTAAAGTAGCAAGATTTTGCCTGCTGGTCACTGACTTGGGGGGAGCCTAGGGTTGGAAGAGTTCAGGAGCTTTCCGTGTTTTTTTTTTGGAGACATCACTGTATGTGAATTGAAGTCCCTGAGGTGGCATAGGGTCATACCAAAGGGCTCAGACAGGCCTGAGTTTGAGGTCCATCTGTACCCCTTAGGTGTTGTGTGGCTTTGGGTAACTTACATAAGTTCTTTGCGCTTTGGTTTCTTTGTATGTAAGATGGGGACATCAATAACACTCACTTTTAGGATTATTGTGGTGGTTAAATCAGATCACATAGGTAAGGCACTCAGATCGGTTTTCAGATGTTGGCTGCTATTATTATCGTTGCCATTGCAATTATTATTACTGTTATCAGTCTAGATTCTCTTCTAAGGTCTAACCACGTTCATTCATCTGATGTTTTTCTGCAGAAATATGTTTCCGCCCAACCTTGTGGAGGCCTGCTTCAAACAGGTCAGGGGGAAGTACATAGTCTGATCAAGGAGGTTTGGAGGGTTGGGGGAGCTTGCTGCTGAGTGAATGGTCCAGGAGTGAGGGATGGGGGGAAGGACCTGACAGAGCATTGCCCAGGGGCTTTTGGAAGAGTCTGAAAGAATGTGCTTTCTATCGGTGTGGTGATCGAGGCAAGGTTAGAGAGAAGGACTTAGGCCAAAGGCTGCCTGGGGATGGTAATGGAGGAGGAACCAAGGCTTCTGATCATAGACAGTTGAGGAGACAGACCCCCAAACCTGTCTGAGCATTGCCCAGGGAGCTTGTGAAAAATGCAGAATCTATACCCATTCTTCCATTCATTGGTTGTTCACTCCCTCATTAACCTGTTTATGCACTCAATTTACTATGCGTTGGTCTATGGCCCAATATCTCCTTATTTCAGTTTAAGACGCAGTACAGCACGAGGTTGGTAACCAGGACCATTGTGAGGACAGATAATGGATCTGAGCTGGGCACCTCCATGCCTCCTTTATCCTCAATGGAGAACGGAAGCAGCCTCTTGGAAAATGTCACACGGGCCATAGGCACCTTGCAGGAGGTGCTGAGCTTTGAGGAGACTGTGCCTGTGCCTGGCTCAGCCAATGGCATCAACGCCCTGGGCCTTGTGGTCTTCTCAGTGGCCTTTGGGCTGGTCATCGGTGGCATGAAACACAAGGGCCGAGTCCTGCGGGATTTCTTCGACAGCCTCAATGAGGCTATTATGAGGCTGGTGGGCATCATTATCTGGTGAGTGCTGGGCTGTGACAAGGGCGGGGTGGTGGTGGTGATGGCACACAGAAGGGTGTCGTCAGGGCTGGGAAGTCAGGCTGTGGGGCAGCTCCTGAAGTGGTTGTTGGGACCACTTGGCCAAAGTCATTTATATATGCATTGGTTAATTCACACCCTCACTCACTCACTTACTCATTCATTCATACCTTTGTGCAATGATTTACTCACTCATTCACTCCCTTTCTCATCTATTTATTCACTCATTTATTCATTTGTACTCAAGCTTCTGTGCATTGTTCATTCACTCCATCATTTATCTATCTTCTCGTTCTTCTATGGATTGGCCAAATTATCCATTCATTTATTTATTTATCTTCATTCTTCCATGAATTGGTTCATTCATTTTCCCATTCATTTGTTCATTTTTCTTTGCATTGGTTAAGTCACTCATTCATATGTTCATTCACTCATAAATTCATTCACAAACTCATCCATGCATTAGTTAATTCTTTGATTGATTGATGGATTTACTCACCAAGTCATCTATTCATTTGGACTCATTCTTTGACTCACTTGTTCATCTCTACATTTGTTATTCTCTCATTCACTCAATCAAATATTCCTTGCATTCATTCATCCATTTGCTTAACCCACTCATTTATTCACTCTCCCATCATTCGTGTCTCATTTGCTCATTTTCTCACTCACTTATCAGCTCACTGATTATTCCTTAATTGACGCATTCATTCATTCATTCTTTAAATCCCTTCATTCTTTCAGCAGACATTTTCCCAGGCTGATTTTATTTTGAACTCTGGAATACAGAGATACATTGAATTCAGTCCTTGTCCTCAAAGAGCTTTCAATGTCTTGGAGGAGACAGGCACATATTAGATAAATATAATACAAGATGGAAGGTTCTAGAGTCAAGAGACATTAAAAAAGTATAGGGAATATGGATAAGTAAGCAGCCAATGAGGGATATGCAGTGAACTCTGTCTGGGAAGGTGAGGAGGAAGTCATGGAGACGTCCACCTCTTAGTTGGGTCTTGAAAGGTGAGTGGGAATCCAACAGGACAGGAAGAAAGGAGAGGCACTTCAAGAAGAGGGAATAGAACATGCAAAGCTCAAAAGAACCTGAGTTGTTTGGAGAATGGTAAGGAGTTCAAGAAGGTGGGAGCCTACCTAGGGAGTGGTGGTGAAAGATGTTAAGGAGGCTGTCTTCCCAAATTGGGGAAGACTTTCTACATCATCCCAAATAATTTGAAAGTTGGGTGGGGGGCTAGAGGCTAAGTTGAGAGCTTGGAAAAGCAGCTGAGGGGATTGGGAGGGAAAGCTTATCAAGGACGAGCAAGAAGATTGAAAAGGAATATTGAAAGCTCAACTGAATTGGGCACCATGAGTCTATAGCGATGTCCTTGGCACGTTTGGGAAAATATCCATATGTGCCAGGTAGCCGAGTGTAGGAGGAAAGAAGTCATGTGCAATTGATCCAGAGTTGAGGAGTTTTGCAGAGTGTGAGAAAGGAAGGATGGAGGTGAGGGATTTGAGAAAGGAGTTTACAGGTTATTCACAGAGGTAGGTCTGGAGTTGGAGACAAGTCAGCAACCACCCGCCAGGGCTAACCTCGAGCCCAGCTTGGGGAATACAGATGTGGCTGGAGGAGTCCCCTGTATCCTCATTCCCACAGCCTCGGCTTGGGTCTCATCATTTCTGACCTAAGCTGTTGCCCCACCTTGCCAAGCGGTCCTCACCTCCTCATACATCTCCCATGACAATGACCAAGTGTAGACTTCAATTTCTAAAGAGACAGAAATAACAAAGGAAGCCTGGTAATGGGTGAATTATGGCATCACTGGCAGAAACTCACAAAACTAAGCAATGGGCTGTTTTGAGTGGAAAACAGGTGAGCCCCCTATGAACTTGCTTCATCTGTCTTCTCTACTCTGCTTTTCACTCACTGCTCCAGCTATACTGGTCTTCTTTCTGCTCCTCCAGTACTTCTAGCTCACATCCATCTCCTGGTCTTTGAACTGTGCCTGCAATGCTTTCCCCTCAAACATGCATGGTGCCTTTTCATCATTCAGGTATCAGCATAAATGTCACTTCTTCAGAGAAGCCCTCCCTGACCACTCATTCTTACAGCCCCACTCACTGATTCTCTTTTGTAGTTATCACCACCTGAAGTTTTTAAGGACATATTTCTCTGTGTATTGCATAGTTCCCACATTAGAATGTAAGCACCATGAGGGCAGGGACCATGTGACTGGAACATAGTAGGTGCTCAATGGATATTTGTTGAGTGAATGAACAAATAATTTAATAAGACAGGTTGTTTATAATTAATTTTTTATCGGAGTGTAGTTGATTTACAATGTTGCATTAGCTTCTGCTCTACAGCAAAGTGAGTCAGTTATATATACATACATATATCCACTCTTTTTCAGATTTTATTCCATATAAGTCATTATAGAATATTGAATAGAGTTCCCTGTGCTATACAGTAGGTTCTTATTAGTTATCTATTTTATATATAGTACTGTGTATATGTCAATTCCAATCTCCCAATTTATCCCTCCCCCACCTTTCCCCCTTGGTATCCGTATGTTTGTTTTTTACAGCTGTGACTCAATTTCTGTTTTGTAAATAGGTTCATTTGTACAATTGTTTTTTAGATTCCACATATAAGCAATATTGTATAATATTTAAGACAGGCTGTTTAAGATGTCTGTGGGAAATCCAGGTGAAATAACTTAGGGCTGGTGAATGAGTGAGAATATGTACTTATAGGAAAGAAAATAGGAGCATACAGGTTACAAATGTAGAGCAAAGAGTTGGGAGAAGTGAATAATGGAAGTTAGAAGGCCAGAGATAGGGAGTGTCTGGGCAATGTCTAGGGAAAAAAGCCCTGAGGACTGTGATTATTTGGGGGGATTTGAATTGTGGGGTGGGTGAAGGAGAGACCTTATAAGAATGTATGTGTTGGAGTTGTAGGAACTCTTCTGCTCTCTGCGGGCGAGCTGTGGGTAAGCAGGAAGAAAAGGTGGGATTTATTTGTGGGACCCAGCCCCATTTGTTATTGTGTGGGGAAGGTTGGAGTGGAGTAGGGTGCTGTATGGTGTGTGTTGCCTGGCTCCAGGGTCTATGTTGGCAAAGCCTGGGGGGTGCTAGCTCCAGGCTTGTAGGGGAGGTCATGAGGGAGGCCTGACAGGTGTCTGGCTTGGCCCAGGTATGCACCTGTGGGCATCCTGTTCCTGATTGCTGGCAAGATCCTAGAGATGGAAGACATGGCCGTCCTGGGGGGTCAGCTGGGCATGTACACCCTGACCGTCATCGTGGGTTTGTTTCTTCATGCCGGTGGCATCCTGCCTCTCATCTACTTCCTCATCACCCATCGGAATCCTTTCCCCTTCATTGGGGGAATACTGCAGGCCCTCATCACTGCCATGGGCACGTCTTCCAGGTATGGCCTTGTTCCTCACCTCTGGTACCCTTCCTAGGTTCACTCTTTGCTTTTCACAGGCTCTCTTAGGAGTCCTGCCCTCTCTGCCACTACAGAACCTCATCTGGGTTGTATAGTAATGTCAGGTGCTCTTGAAGGTCTCCAGGTGGCTCAACACCTGGGCACTGATCTTTGTCCTGGGCTGGCTCTCCTAACCCCTTTCCCTCCTTTTCTGTTTCTCTATTTATTTCTTTATTTTTAAAATATTTATTTATTTGGCCGCACTGGATCTTAGTTGCAGCATGTAGGATCTTCGTTGCCGCGTGTGGGATCGTCATTGTAGCATGCGGGATCTTTCTAGTTGCGGCATGTGGGATTCAGTTCCCTGGCTAGGGATCGAACCCAAGCCCCCTGCATCGGGAGCATGGAATCCTAGCCACTGGACCACCAGGGAACTCCCTGTTTCTCTATTTAATATGGAGGGAGAACCAGCTGCAAATTTTGAGGTTAGGACAAAGGGTCCAACATGCCTCATGGTCTCAGTCATTTTCTACCTCATAGGGTCTCATCTCCCCTTGAGATGGCCTCTGGGAGCTCCCTTGGCTTCCTCCTTCTTTATGGTTTCAGGGGTTTCATAAAGAGCTCCCCTCTCCACCATCAATCAAATTCAAAACAATCTGAGATGTATCACTAGAGCCAACCAGATGGAAGAAAAGTATCATTTTTATTGCTTGTAACACCTATTGGAGAATGTGCCTCTTGATCTGTGGCCAAGGAGGATTGGTGCTATAGTACCCCAGAATTGAACTCACCGGGTTGCCACAGGCATGGACACCCAAAGATCCCCTTTGTGGGTCCAGGATTCTCACTGCATGATATAAAGCTGACCAGACAGAGCACATGTTCTATGGACCAGCTGATCCCAAGTGGGGAGAGAGAGACCTAGAAGGTTAGTGTAGCTGAGGTCACTCCCTGAATAAACATGGGAAGTGGGGAATAGGAGTCTTCTGTAATACCCCTCTCTTAGCCCTGAGGTGTGGGAGCTCAGAAGGCCCTTTGCCTCCTTTCTGGGAGTGGATAGTTAGAGTGAACTGGTGACATGAACTAGTGTCTAGTAAGTAGCCCTCAGCTATTAGGTGGGTCAAGAGACCTTCAGCCTGGGGGACCTCATTGCTGTGTGCTCTGTGTGTCATGAGGAGTTCCCCTCCCCCACACACAGTCATCAGCCTCTGAAATGTTAGACACCTGCCATCTTCCCCTTGCTCTAGCTCCCACTTTGCCTTCCAGTGTTCTCAGGGGGAGCCCTCCCTTGGCCCATTGCCACCACTTATTCTCAGCCCTTGGGGTTCTCTCTCCCAGCTCCGCGACACTGCCCATCACCTTCCGCTGTCTGGAGGAGGGCCTGGGTGTGGACCGCCGCATCACCAGGTTTGTGCTGCCTGTGGGGGCCACCGTCAACATGGATGGCACTGCCCTCTATGAGGCCCTGGCCGCCATCTTCATTGCTCAAGTCAACAACTACGAGCTCAACCTGGGTCAGATCACAACTATCAGGTGAGTTGGCCTTGGGTGGGACCTGCCAACAGCTGAGACCTAAGAAGTCATTAGCTTGGCTGGGGGTGTTGGAGGGGAGGGAGTCACAGCAAGAAGTAAAGGGAGCCTTTGGATGTTGGAAGGGGGATGTGTTGAGGGGTGCAGGAAAAAATAAGACATGGTTCCTGAACTCAGGGAAGATCCAGTCTAATGAAGGAAAAGGACACACTGATGAGGATGATGATGATGACGACAGTGTTGGTGATGATGATGTAGATTACGGAGGTGACAGTGGTGATGATGTTGATGGTGCTGATAGTGGTGATGGTGATAGTGGTGATGATGATGATGGCCAACATTTATAAAACACTTGCTATGTGCCATACACAGCATTAAATATTTTACGGGCGTGGGCTCTTTGAATGACATCTCGTGATGTCCTATGCTTAGTTCCATTACTGCCCTTGCTAAATTAAAAAAAAAGATTATCTGCTTATTATGGGTAACGTAAGAGTTTGGGGAATCCAGAGAAGGGTTATCTAACTCAGCTGATGCTGTATAGCTTTCTTTTTCTTTCCATTTTCTTAGCCTCTCCCTGAATAATTTCAACATCCAAACAGGTGACTCTTCCATCATCTTCTTTTCAAAGTTCGCTGACCTTTGGAATTCCAGCCACCTACCCTTGGGGCCATGTCCTGGACTTTGCCTCTGCTTAGCCTGCTCTGACATCTCGAGTATGTGCATCATGGCCACAGTGTCCAATCTCTCCATCCTCTTACTTTACTTCCGCTACATATTTTCTTTAATTCCATGAAAAATTTTGCTTCTTCAACTCCTCTCATTCCCTCCATTATGGTTTCACTTTCCCTTTATGTGTTTTAGTTCAGTGCCTCTCAAACTTTTATGTGCATACTAATCACTTGGGAGTCTTGTTCAAAAGCAGATTCTGATTCAGTGGGTCTGGGTTGGGGCTTGAGATTCTGCATTTCTAACAAGTTCAGAGGTGATGCTGCTGGTCTAGGGACCACACTTGGAACCATGAGCTTCCAGACCAGAGAGTATGGCGCTTCATTCTTTCATTTTCTTGAGAGCGTCTTTGACATCCTTACCCCTTAGTCATTCCAAATCCTTGACATTGGGGATTTCAATCAACCACTTTATCTCTTCCTATGTCAAGGTGTCTGAACCCAGCTAGAGAAAAATCTACCCACTGCGGTGATTACTGCAGTGACCACTACAAGATGATGCATTACATTATCAGCTAAGTGTATTTCCACTCAGAAATCCCTTTATTTCAGTGATTCAAAGTCTTGGCTACACATTAGCATTACCCAAGACCACCTACTCCCTGAGGCTCTGACTTTGCTATGGTGGGGGTAGGGTATGGGCATTGGTATGTTTGTGAAAACTGCCCAGGTGATACTACTGTGCATCCAGGGTAGATAACCACCCAGTTATATGGTGGCACCATTATCCATCCCTCATTCCAAATCTTCACTCTATTTATCTTCCAGCTCCATTCTCCAATTTTCTTTCGTGTAAAAGATCATATTGCCTTTTACCTCAGGGGTGTCACTGAGTTTACTGGGTGTGAATGGACCCAACTTTCTGCTCCCACAACTCAAATTTATTGTGGTATGCATCCATCAATGCCTTCTTTCCCCTGATCTCAGTTTAAACATGGATCTGTTGCTCTATTCAAAACTCATTCTCCTACAATTCCCCAAATCTCATCCCTCCTATCTTCTCACTCTGTCAGCTATTCCATTGCTTACTTGCATTTTCAACTCCACTGCCTCTACTTGACCTTTTCTCTATAGCATATGAAGGCATTCTGATGTCTCTCACATATTATAAAAATAAAGACCTTAGACCTAGAATGCTAATGATCTCAGGGAAACTGGACTCCAGTGCCCATGCTCTTTAATGGAGCATCCTACCCTCCCTAACAGCTCTCTGCCCCTCTTGGCTACATAGGGATTGTGAATAAAGGCAGGTACCACAATGTCATGCAGTATAGTACAAAGCTGACTTGGCTGGAAATACTGATAACTGGGGTCAGCAGCAGGATGGAGTGCTCTCTCTTTTTATAGGGGTTCTGAGAGACCACTCTGCAGTTAAGGGAAACAGGCTGAACTTGGGTCCCAATGGCTTAGGGACATTGAGGGATACAGCTTAAGTCTGGGCACTATGGCTCATAGCATCTGGAGGTTCTGTGAGATGTTGAGCCCATGTGAAGTCCCTTCTACTGTGGGTAGAGAGGAAGTCCCAGTTACCTTGTTACCACACAACCCAGAGATCTTTGAGCCTTATACCTCTGAGGCCTCTGAGTTTTTCTTCAAACAATCTTCCTTGCCTTTACAACAGAAGGCTGTGGTATGAGAAGCCTTTTCTAGGGGAAACCAAGGGTGCAGTGAAGATGACATGAAGATAATTTCAAAGGAACATGTTCTGGTTTGTTTGTCTAGCTTAGGGTCCCAAACATTGCAGTGAGCACTTTTCATGGGAACTTTCACATTCTGGGGAGTAGAGAAGTCATCAAAAAGGGTAAGGACTTTTGAGGGGTGTTCTTAAATGGATCAGGGAACTGAGCATCACTTCTAGCTTCTAATCTATGCAAAGAGCTTGGTGGCAATGGCCAGCTTGAGACCCATAAGGTAATTGCTTCAGAATTGAGTAGCAGATTGTGATTGGATGGTTAGAGATTCCTAGTTTGGACTGAATCTAAACAAAGTTTGAGTTGGATTATTGGATCCAGGTGGAATTAGCTGGATCTTATCATTCTATTGAGAGCATGATGCCTGCCTCCCAAGGGCATGCACAGATCACTATTTATGCCAGGGCCAGCACTCAGAAGAGATATTCTCTCTCACTTAGGATAATAGTAATAATGACCCTTCTTGGGGCCCTATTCTCAAAGCACTGTTCTATTTTACTGCTCATTATAATCCCTCAAGGTAGGTATATGTCTACCATTGTATAGAGGGATAGAGGGAATATAGACTCTGAGTTTATGTCCCAGGGTGTACAGCTGACGAATAAATCTGCTGGACTCCAAAGTCCATTCCCTGTTCGTGAGCCCAAATGTTTGCTCAATCACTGTTCTGTAAGAGATATCGTCTGTGTTAAGCATCTTGAGTAGCTCTATGTTCACGACTATAGAATTTGGGAAAGGACTTCAAAAGCCACCGTGGGGGGGGGGCGGGCGGGGGCGTCAACCTCAGGGCCCTAACACCTTTCCTGGCAAGCCCAGTGGTTTTATAATTCTTCTTAGCACACCATGCTAGACATCTGAATTGATGCAGGAGCTAAAATCTAGCCTACTTGTGATCCAGTCTGACCCTCTACTTGATGGTGGATCACCATTTCTTTCATTTTCTATGTGTTTTACCTTTTAGTTTTCCAAAACCTTATATGTGTAAATGTCTAATTTTTTAAATTCACTCAGCACCATAGACAATTTCTTCTTTTGACTCTAAATTTGGCCCACCTTCCAGAGTTCTGGTCCTGGCAGCTGGACCTATCTATACTGACCTACCTACTTCTAGCATATGTGCACATGGGGAACTCAAGCTTTTGCTTTACAGCTGCTACCCAGGTTGATTCTTCTGCCCTGTTCCAGTCCCCAGAAGCAACTCGTTAAATCCTTACTCTTGCATCTGCAGTATGAATTGTTTAAAACCTCTATCATTGGGTGGACATCTAACCAGATCCCAACAAAGGATGAAGGAACATAACTGCATTGGCATTCAATGAAAGTTGCTTTGGATTTGCTCTTTATTTTGGGGAATTTGATTTAAGATGCCCTGGGAAACTGACACTTTCCCTTCTTTTGTGTCTCTTCTGACACTGCCTCATCTCTCCCTTCCCTCCTCCTGCCTCGCTGTGTTCTCTCTCCACGTGCAGTATCACAGCTACAGCAGCCAGCATTGGGGCTGCTGGCATCCCCCAGGCAGGTCTGGTCACCATGGTCATTGTGCTCACCTCGGTCGGCCTGCCCACTGAAGATATCACGCTCATCATAGCTGTGGACTGGTTCCTGTAAGTGCTCTTCAGACTCTGGTACTATCTGTCCTCAAACCCACCACTCTCCCTGCAGCACTCCCAACACATGGACTCTTATTCCAGCAAGGACAGAGTTCTAGAATTTTAAAATGAAAAGGTGGCCTGGGGGAATATCCCAAGCCATGTGGATCCCAAATTCTATAGAGTTAACCTTGGGAAGTAGGGCAGGGAGGAGGCAAGCAATGGGGTCTTTACCCATTATCCAGAAAAGCCCTGCTGTACCTGTTTTATGTAGAAGTCACCAAAAAGGTGATCCTTGGGGACAGAGCTGGCTTGCAAATTTAAAAAAAAATCTCAACTTTAATTTTTAAATTAATTATTTATTTGTTTTTGGCCATGCTGTGTGGCTCAAGGGATCATAGTTCCCTGACCAGGTATTGAACCTGCACCTTTGGCAGTAAAAGCGCTGAGTCCTAACCACTGGACCGCCAGGGGATTCCCTCAACTTTTAAAAATAGGAGGTTTACATATAAAAATCTGGACTTTTGTCCCCACTTGGGAGCTGTCACCTGGATCTGAATCTCATTTAGATGGTCTTCAGTCTGGCCTTGTTTACTCAGTGGTTACCTTCCTCATCCTGTATGCTGTTCAGCTCATAACCCCTAATTTTCTATATCAGACGTTTACATTTTTTTAAAAAAAGAATTGCATTGCTAATAACAAATGTGAGCATATCAGAGCTTGGTCCACCCTGTGTTAGACTGGAATGTGACCCCCAACTTTTAGGCACAAGGAGCTCCTGGCTGCTGCACCCTCTTCTCTGTGGAGCTCTTCAAACCTTGATTAATGGTGGCTTGTCTCTCCACGCCCCCCCCTCCCGCCCCCTCCAGTGATCGACTTCGCACCATGACCAATGTTCTGGGGGACTCTATTGGAGCAGCAGTCATTGAGCATTTGTCTCAGCGGGAGCTGGAGCTGCAGGAAGCTGAACTCACCCTCCCCAGCCTGGGGAAGCCCTACAAGTCGCTCATGGCACAAGAGAAGGGGGCGTGCAGGGGACGGGGAGGCAACGAGAGTGCCATGTGAGAGCCCCTAGCTCTGTCGCCTAGAGGAGGGAAGGGGGCTGGGGAGGGGGTTCCTGGGGAAGACCGCTGCATGAGTGACTGTGCACTGAACACACATGTTCTTTCCAGCACGTCTGGGGGAAACTGAGATAAAAGAGCAGGGATGAAAGATGTCTAAGGGCTCTGTTTCTCTCTGGGCATATGCTGAGAATTTGTGGGAGGGTGATGGGCAAGGCAGGGGAGGAGATGTTTTCCCTGGGATTGGGGCTAAGGGGAGCTTCAGGTTCCACAAGGTGAGCGATCAGGTCATGTTCCTCGTTTTCTCAAGGAGTGGCGGAACTCGAGAAGGTAAAGGAAAACTACTGTTTCTCCTAATAAAACAATATCCATGGCCTCTGTGTCGGGAGTCCCTATGACCACCTTCGGGTTTGATGATTTGCCAGAAGGACTCACAGAACTCGAAAAAGCTCTGATGCTCACATTTATGGTTTATTGCAGTGAAAGGACAGAGGTTAAAATCAGCAAAGGCAAAAGGTGCAGGGGGCAGGGGCCAGGAGAGACCAGGTGCGAGCTTCCAGTTGTCGTGTCCCAGTGGAATTGCATGGACAGCACTTATTCCTCCCAGCAATTATGTGTGACAACACGTATGAAATACTGCCAACCATGGAAGCCCACCTGAGCCTTGGTGTCCAGAGATTTTATCAGGGTCTGTCATGTAGGCATGGAGTTCCTGCTGGC
>NW_006788006.1:635576-654540 GCF_000442215.2 Lipotes vexillifer | reverse complement strand
TGCTGACCTTCACAACTCACTCTTTTTTATTTTTGCGGTACGTGGGCCTCTCACCGTTGTGGCCTCTCCCCTTGCGGAGCACAGGCTCCAGATGCGCAGGCTCAGCGGCCCTGGCTCACGGGCCCAGCCGCTCCGTGGCATGTGGGATCTTCCTGGACCAGGGCACGAACCCGTGTCCCCTGCATTGGCAGGCGGACTCTCAACCACTGCGCCCCCAGGGAAGCCCCACAACCCACTCTTTAGTCCCCCCAGAGGTCAAACTAATACAGCATTGCTAGAGTCCCAGGTAAAACAAACAGGCATTCATCATCAGCTACACTGTCAGCACAGACTACCTGGCATGGATTAAGGCCTCAGGTAAACAAAGACACTTTTATCAGGCAGGATATCCCAGGGGCTTAGAGGTCATCTTTCAGGAGGCAGTCTAGGGCCAGTCCTTTACTTGGGATGTGCAGGCTTTGAGTACCCTTTATCCTCTGAGTTAACCCTTTACTTCATACACCCCATGGTTGGGAATAGGGGAAGCAGCTCCCATGGGGATGAGTAATTGGGACTTGTAGCCCTGACTCTTGACTTCTGGGACTAATTGGCCTGGACATCCCCATGCTGGTCTCAGGGGGCTCTGTGTCTCCTTACTCCACAAGGGTGGACGTTGGACTTTTAGTGTTATATTCTTACAGCCTAATGAACCAAGTGGGACATTACATGAGACCTTACTAAAGGTGTGGGGAAAACACAAGTAAACAGAAGGTAACATGATTCTAGCTGCTATAGATATAACTCAACTCCATGATCCTTTTGTCCAAGAAACATGACATTAATTTTTTCTAAATCAAATTAAGCTTCATTTGAGCACCTACCTCTCCCAAAGAGGGGAGGGAGATTAAAGCATGGGTATGTTTTGAGATGCTCCATCCTCCATTCCTTAGGATCCTAAGAGAACCCTTGAGCATAAGCAATTGAGAGAACTTGGGAGAAGGGCTCCAGAAATCTTTAATGTATTTTCAGTCACCATGGAGACAATTATGGTCAAAGTTTGGAAATAGTCCATGAAAAGGCAAAAGGCTCCTCCACTTATAAAACATCCTACTCTACATTTGACCATGGGTAACTTTTTTGGAGATCCCAGTCTCAAACCAGAATTTCAGCTTCTAGCCCCACCCACCCCACGGTCAGTGTTCTGTGTCCCCAGAGGGCTCCTCTGGAAGCAGGGTATATTAGTTTTCTAGGGCTAACATGACAAAGTACCACAGACTGGGTGGCTTGAACAACAGAAATTTATTTTTGTTTTGGAGGTTGGAAGTCTGAGATCAAGGTGCCAGGTGGGTTAGTTTCTTCTGAGGCCCCTCTCCTGGGCTTATAGATGGCCGTCTTCTCACTGTGTCTTCACATGGTCTTCTCCGTGTGTGTGTGTGTGTGTCTGTGTCCTAATCTCCTCTTCTTATCAGGACACCAGTCAAATTGGAGTAGGGTCCACCTGAATGAACTCATTTTAACTTAACTACCTCTTTAAAGACCCTCTCTCCAAATACAGTCACATTCCAAGGTATGGGGAGTTAGGACTTCAACATATGAATTTGGGGGGGGACACAACCCAGGCCATCACACAAGGTGTGACATACCAACAAAGGATGCATGTCTTATCTCCTCCAATCCTTGGAACCTGCTCCAGCTCCATTTTCTTTATAAGTCTGGGTTTTAAAAAATAAAGGAGCAAGGGAAACATAGATCACTTTTTTGTTGGGGGGGATTGTGGCTTGGATTTGATTTTATCCCCTGGGACAAGAGAAATATAGATCATTTTTTGAGGGGAATTGTGGATTGGATTAGATAATCTTTTCATTCTTTCAATCCTTCATGCCAGCCAGAACAAGATAAATTTATCTCTGACCACAGAAGTTATCTGTTGTAAAATATGTGACCTGCTTTCTGGGTTTATCCTGAAAAGAGAAGATGGATGTCACGTGGGGTGTGATCAAAGGCAGGCTGGAAGCTACAAGCAAGAGATGGAAACTCATGAGGATGGAATAAAGCCTGTGACCAACTGTGTTGCTTCTGACCTCAGTGATGAGGTTATTCTGCAGAACCCAGAGCTCTTTGTCATGGAGATAAACACACACACTTGGCCCAAGAGGCAGAGAGATTCAAAGAGAATCTAGCAGAATGTAGAACAGTTGCAGCTCCATCTGTTGCTTCATGTCAGTGAGGCAAATCAATAGATATTCAGTAGTATGTATGTGTGTGTGTGTGTGTGTGTATTTCCACAAATGGCAGCTGCTTCCTGTAACCCTCCAAATATTCCAAGAATCTTCCTTATCGTCTGTATTAGTTTCCTGTGGCTGCTGTTACACATTACCACAATGTGGGTGGCTTATAAGAACAGAAATTAATTTTCTTACAGCTCAGGAGGCCAAAAATCCAAAGTCAAGGTATCAGTAGGGATGCACGTCCTGTAAAGGCTTTAGGGGAGGATACTTCTTTGCCTCTTCCAGCTTCTGGTGGCTCCAGGAGTTCCTTGGCTTGTGGCCACATCACTCCAATTTCTGCCTTTACATCATAGGGCTTTCTCTTCTTTGTGTCTTCTCCTCTTCTGTATCTTATAAGGACAATTGTCATTGGATTTAGGGCACACCTAAGTAACCAATAATTATGTCATCTCAAGATCCTTAACTAACTGAAATTGGTGAAGACACTTTTTCTAAATAAGGTCACATTCACAGGTTCTGGGTAGGCATATCTTTTGTGGCGCTGCCAATCAAGCCACTGTATGGCTCAGGAAATGTAGCTCAGTCTATTTAAGACAAAGATTTTAGTGGTCCCAGGCAGTGGAGTTGTGAGTCAGGCAAGGGAAAACAGCCGTAAAGGGTATGTTTATCAAGCCAGTTACCAACATGGACAACTGGGATTATTCCTGCTGGGGAACGACTGGAGCCAGTGTAATGTATGTGCTTCAGACTTATCTCACCCAATAAGCAAGTGAGTTATACACCAGCTCCTGTCAGTCTTTGGTTAAGGAGTGATTCCTGGGGCATTAATTCTCTGTGCACATGGATAGGGAAGACTAGAGAAATTCTTCAGGCAAAAGATGCAGATGTGAAATTTTGAAGCCAGACAGAATGCACTAAAATGGAAAATGATGATGGGATATCTTGTATATTATGCTTCTCCATCCTACCTTCCTGGAATGCAGTTGCAATGGCTGGAAGGGCAGAAGCTATTTTGTGATCATGAGGGTGAAAACCCCATGCTAAAGGTGGTAGAGCAGAAAAGTAGAAGGATCCTGAGTACTTGAGGGCCAGCCTAGAACTGATTAGCTCTAGAACTCATGTTTCAGGAGGAAAAAAGCTTTTTTGGTTAGGCCATGTAGTCTGGTTTCTACCATATGTAGCCAATTGCATTTTAAAACAGGAATAGGAGAAATTTGCTAGCAACATACCTGATTGCCTTGATGGGGCATCCCTGTAGAGCGTTATAAAGAAAAGGCAGCATCCTTCTACAGTCATACTCTCTGATAGAACTCTGTGAAATGTTCTCTATCTATATTGTCCACTATGGTGGACTAGCCATGCATAGCTTATTGAGCACTTGATATGTAGCTAGTATGACAGAGGCACTGAATTTTTAAAGTTTTTATTTATTTTTCATTATTTTAGACTTAGACAGCCATATGTGGCCAATAGCTACCATTTTGTATTGGACAGCACAGTTTTAAGGAATATTGTCTTTGGGGTAATGGAGCTATTTTAGTAGCGTTAGGAGAGGGAAGGACAGAGCTCTGATCCCTGTCCTAGAGTGTAGGGTTCAAGTTTCTTTATTTGACCTCATATCTACGACTAAAGAGAAACTGAGGGTTCCTTCTAAGGATGAGTATTTCTGGCTAAGACCCCAAAGCTGCTGTACCTCTATGACCCCTTGAGGAGTCACATCCCACTTAGAGCAGCTGAGACCTTGAAGTGACAAAGCTCAAGCCCTGATTTATAAATGACTGAGGAAAGGAGCTTCTTGTCCTGGAGATAAGGGAAATCAAAACCACAATGAGATATCACCTCACACCTATCAGAATGGCTATCATGGAAAGACCACAAATAACAAATGTTGGCAGGGATGTAGAGAAAAGGGAACTCTAGTACACTCTTGGTGGGAATGTAAACTGGTGCCGCTGGAGTTTATATATATAAACTGGTGTGTATACACACACACAATGGAATATTACTTAGCCATAAAAAGAATGCAATTCTGCTATTTACAGCAAGATGGATGGACCTACAGAGTATTATGCTTTGTGAAATAAGTCAGAGAAAGACATATTCTGTATGATATCACTTATATGTGGAATCTGAAAAAAAAAGAATGTGTACACAAAATAGAAAAAGACTCACAGATACAGAAGAGAAACTGTGGTTACCAAGGAGGAGAGGGAAGGGGGGAGGGACAAATTAGGGGTATGGGATTAACAGATACAAAGCACTATGTATAAAATAGATAAGCAATGAAGATATACTGTATAGCACAGGGAATTATATCCATTATCTTATAATAATCTATAATGGAGTATAATCTGCAAAAATACTGAATCACTATGCTGTACACCTGAAACTAATATAATATTGTAAGTCAACTATACTTCAACTAAAAAAAAACAGAAAAAACCAATAAGAATAGAAAACCTTAAGATGATAAAAGATCAAAGTATGTAAATAAAAATTTAAAAGGAATAGGTACAAGTAAATATATATATATATGATACTGTGCTCACCCTGATCACAATGAAAGGAAGTCAGATTAAAATACTAGGGGAATCTTAATAAATCTTACTCTAGGGTTTGATTTATTTCCGAGCCTACAGCCTCAGAGACAGAATATTTCTTGGTGGGGGAGCTGACTTCCAGAAATAAGAGTTTTTATATTAGAGGGTTCCTGTTTCCTTGGAAATTGAGCTATTATTAAAATAAGGTTTGACTAGAGACAACATAATACTGTGCTTAAGAGAGTGGTCTGATTTTTTTCTCTTTTTTTAAAATTAATTTTTATTGGAGTACAGTTGATTTACAATGTTGTGTTAGTTTCTGCTGTACAGCAAAGTGAATCCGTTATATACAGATATCCACTCTTTTTAAGATTCTTTTCCCATTACAGAGTACTGAGTAGAATTTCCTGAGAGTGGTCTGATTTAGACAGCCCTGGGTTTGAGCCTCCCTTCATCACATGTATGACCTTGAGCAAGATCCTCACACCATGATCAAGTGGGGTTTATTCCAGGAATGCAAGGATTCTTCAATATATGCAAATCAATCAATGTGATACACCATATTAACAAACTGAAGGAGAAAAACCATATGATCATCTCAATAGATTCAGAAAAATCTTTCAACAAAATTCAACACCCATTTATGATAAAAACCCTCCAGAAAGTAAGCATAGAGGAAACTTACCTCAACATAATAAAGGCCATACATGACAAACCCACAACCAACATTGTCCTCAATGGTGAAAAACTGAAACCATTCCCACTAAGATCAGGAACAAGACAAGGTTGCCCATTCTCACCACTATTATTCAGCACAGTTTTGGAAGTTTTAGCCACAGCAATCAGAAAAGAAAAAGAAATAAAAGGAATACAAATCGGAAAAGAAGAAGTAAAGCTGTCACTATTTGCAGATGACATGATACTATACATAGAGAATCCTAAAGATGCTACCAGAAAACTACTAGAGCTAATCAATGAATTTTGGTAAAGTAGCAGGATACAAAATTAATGCAGAGAAATCTCTTGCATTCCTATACACTAACAATGAAAAACCTGAAAGAGAAATTAAGGAAACACTCCCATTTACCACTGCAACAAAAAGAATAAAATACCTAGGAATAAACCTACCTAAGGAGACAAAAGAGCTGTATGCAGAAAATTGTGACACTGATGAAAGAAATTAAAGATGATACAAACAGATGGAGAGATATACCATGTTCTTGGATTGGAAGAATCAACATTGTGAAAATGACTCTACTACACAAAGCAGTCTACAGATTCAATGCAATCCCTATGAAACTACCACTGGCATTTTTCACAGAACTAGAACAAAAAATTTCACAATTTGTATGGAAACACAAAAGACCTGGAATAGCCAAAGCAATCCTGAGAAAGAAAAATGGAGCTGGAGGTATCAGACTCCCTGACTTCAGACTATACTACAAAGCTACAATAATCAAGACAGTATGGTACTGGCACAAAAACAGAAATATAGATCAATGGAATAGGATAGAAAGCCCAGAGGTAAACCCATGCACATATGGTCACCTTATCTTTGATAAAGGAGGCAAGTACATACAGTGGAGAAAAGACAGCCTCTTCAATAAGTGGTGCTGGGAAAACTGGACAGCTACATGTAAAGGAATGAAATTAGAACACTCCCTAACACCATACACAAAAATAGACCAAAATGGATTGAAGACCTAAATGTAAGGCCAGACACTATCAAACTCTTAGACGAAAACAGAGGCAGAACACTCTATGGCATAAATCACAGCAAGATCCTTTTTGACCCACCTCCTAGAGTAATGGAAATAAAAACAAAAATAAAGAAATGGGACTTAATGAAACTTAAAAGCTTTTGCACAGCAAAGAAACCGTAAATAAGACAACCCTCAGAATGGGAGAAAATATTTGAAAATGAAGCAACTGACAAAGGATTAAGCTCCAAAATTTACAAGCAGCTCATGCGGCTCAATATCAAAAAAACAAACAACCCAATCCAAAAATGGGTAGAAGACCTAAATAGACATTTCTCCAAAGAAGATATACAGACTGCCAACAAACACATGAAAGAATGCTCAACATCATTAATCATTAGAGAAATGCAAATCAAAACTGCAATGAGATGTCATCTCACACTGGTCAGATTGGCCACCATCAAAAAATCTACAGGGCTTCCCTGGTGGCGCAGTGGTTAAGAGTCCGCCTGCTGATGCAGGGGACACGGGTTTGTGCCCCGGTCCAGGAGGATCCCACATGCCACTTGGAGGTTCCTTAAAAAACTACAAATAGAACTACCATATGACCCAGCAATCCCACTACTAGGTATATACCCTGAGGAAACCAGAATTCAGAAAGAGTCATGTACCAAAATGTTCATTGCAGCTCTACACAAATAATAAATGCTGGAGAGGGTGTGGAGGAAAAGGAATCCTCCTACAATATTGGTGGAAATGTAAATTTGTCCAGCCACTATGGAGAACCGTATGGAGGTTCCTTTAAAAAACTAAAAATAGAGCTACCTTATGATCCAGCAATCCCACTCCTGGGCATATATCTGGAGAAACCATAATTCAAAAAGACACATGCACCCCAACGTTCATTGTAGCACTACTTACAATAGCCCGGACAAGGAAGCAACCTAAATGTCCATCGACAGATGAATGGATAAAGAAGATATGGTAGGTTGCCTCCTTGCGTGAGCTTTGGAAGCCGGGAGCTGTGGAACTCGGGCGGGCTGAGATCTGTGCTGGGAAGGGCGCCGGACTTGTATCGGAGCAGCACTTAGGAGACACGGTGCAGTCGAACAGAGCCATCATGGAGACGACAGCACCAGGGCCCATTCACTTGCTGGAGCTCTGTGACCAGAAGCTCATGGGGCTTGTCTACAACGTGGACAATAAGGACATAGTGTGGCTGGAGGAGATAGAGGAGGAGGCCGAGCGCACGTTCACCAGAGAATTCAGCAAAGAGCCCGAGCTGATGCCCAAAACACCTTCTCAGAAGAACCGATGGAAAAAGAGACGGATTTCTTATGTTCAGGATGAAAACAGAGACCCCATCCGGAGAAGGCTGTCCCGCAGAAAGACCCGGAGCAGCCGTCAGAGCTCCCGGCGCCTCCGTTAACAAGGACAAGCTGGCCACAGTGGTGGGGGAGAACGGCTCCGTCCTGCGGCGGGTGATCCGTGCTGCGGCCGCAGCTGCAGCGACCTCCGTGGCAGCCACTCCTTCGCCCACCGCTGAGTCTCCTACGGTGCTGACCAAGAAGCCCAAGGAGAGCCTGGCCCAGTGCCAGCTGGTACCCGTGGTGGAGACTGGCATCAGCGAGCGCCGGAGCGCTGAGCAGCACCTCAGCCAGCTCCAGTCTGCCCAGGCTCCGTCCCCGACCCCGGCTCCGGCCACGGCTTTGGCCTCCCAGATCACCTTGACCTCGGAGGAGGACTCAACACCCCAGAAGCCTGAGGCCGGGAGACTGGAGTCTGTCCCGTGAGCTCCCTGATAACTACACCCCAGGACCCCAAGGGCCGAGGGGGCGGGGCAGAAAGTCCGCCTCCAAGCTCAGAATTGCCGCGACCTCCCCAGGCCCGCAGGACTCGCGCAGCTCTCCGGCCTCCCCGTGGCGGGAGCGGGTGCTGGCTCCCATCCTGCCGGATAACTTCCCCACGCCCACGGGCTCCCATGTGGGCCGCGGGTCGGTGCGGCGCAGCCTGATCGCCCCGTCCTCCCCGGGTCCCCAGGTCTCGCTGGCTCAGAATTACTCCCTGGTTTCCAAAGAGGAGAGCACCGTCCGAAGATCAAGCAGAAGGATTGCCAGAAAGGCCACCAAAGAGCCGGCCGCCTCCGCCCGCATCATCTGCCACAGTTACCTGGAGAGGCTCCTGCATGTCGAGGTGCCCCAGAAAGCGAGCCCAAAGGCGGAGGAGCCCAGCAAGGAAGCTGAACCGGAGGAGACGGCCGAGCCGGAGGTCCCCAAGAGCAATGGCAGTGCCTTGCGGCTCCGCAGTGCCACCAAGATCGCCATTAGCATGCCCGGCTAGCAGCCTGCAGCCGGCGGCCAGGGAACGCCCCCTGAAGGGCGGCAGGAGGCCGAGACTGACCAAGCAGATGGCCCCAAGGAGCCGCCTCCGAGTGTCAGGAGGAAGCGCAGCTACAAGCAGGCAGTGAGTGAGCTGCACGAGGAGCAGCAGCTGGGGGGTGAGGAGCTGCAGCCCCCCAGCAGCAAGACCCCTTCCCCGCCCTGTCCCGCCAGCAAGGTGGTGCGGCCCCTCCTGCAGACCGTGCAGAGGAACGAGCTGCTCATGACCCCGACCTCGACCCCCAACAGCAGCAGCATGAAATCCTTCATTAAAGCGCAACGATGCCCTGCGCATGGACCCCAAGGAGGAGCGGCAGCGGCTGGAGAACCTGCGGCGTTAGGAGGAGGCCGAGCAGCTCCGCGGGCAGAAGGTGGAGGAGGACAAGCGGCGGCGGCTGGAGGAGGTGAAGCTGAAGCGTGAGGAGCGCCTCCCTAAGGCGCTGCAGGCCCGGGAACGGGTGGAAAGGATGAAGCAGGAGAAGGAGCAGATCGAGCGGAAGTTTGCTCAAATCGACGAGAAGACGGAGACGAAGGCCAAGAAGATGGAGGAGGTGGAGGCGCTCAAGAGGCAGCAGGAGGAGGAGGCGCGGAGGTTCCGGTGGCTACAGCAGGAGGAGGAGGAGGAGAGGGGCCCCCAAGAGCTTTTTTAAAGTGTTGCTTGAAAGTCAAAAGTGAGCAGCTTTCTACCAGGACATTAAAACTTGGTACAACAATGTTTTTACTGAACCTGTATGCAGGAAACAGTTTGTCATTAGAGACGATATCTTCTAGAAAACTGAAATTGAGGTTATAACAATTTGCTGGGAAAGGGGGGTAGGGGTGCAAGTACTATTCTATGGAGTCATTTTCAGGAATGAGACAAATACTCCTATATACTGCCCAGTTCCCAAGCTACAATAGATTCCCTAGCAGACGTTTAGGATATATTGTTACTTCAAGTTTTGTCTTCTGAAGACATTGTTATATAAAAAAAAGGATTAAAGTTAATTAGCTTAGAAGAAAAACAAAGTAATGGGAAAAAAGGACAGAATTAAACCTAAAGGTATCCACATTCCACTTTTTTTTCCTGAATAAGAGTAATTCATCAATTGTTGAATCAACCTAGTGTATAAAACATAAAGGACAATAAATAGTAAATGTTAATTCCTGTGTAAAAGAAATGAAGCAAGCATAGTGAACAATTTCATTATGCTTACATGGAGATACAGCCTTTTTAGTTCTTGAACTAAAATTTTGATGATAAGATCAAATGCAGGTCATATAAACTTCATTCAAGAGAGTAAAAGTATTTTTACATTTTTTTCTAGCCTTAGATACAAACACTGTATTACTTATTGCCCAGGTATATTAGCAAACGGTGCAGAGATGCTGTGTGTAGCTGACGACCCTTCATCTTGGCAGTGGGGCTATGGTGAACAGCTGAACATTAAGCACTGTTGACACACCCCCAATCTGTCTAGAATGCAGATACAGCTGGAACTGGCACTGGGGTGGTGCTAAATGTTGTTTTGCTCAAAACCTGGAGTGCTTTTAAAGTGACAGTTAATAATCTGTGAATCATATAAAATTGAAAATTCATGTTCTTCTCCTTGATCCCCTATGACCTAGATCATTTCTCACAATAACTAAAGTTTAAACACTACTTATGTGTTGAAGTATTTATATGGATTCACTCAGTTACCAATGAATTGTTATTAGGCTATTTGAGCATATTCACATTTTTCAGATTGAAAAAAAAATTAACCATCAATTTGGCTTACTAACATTCAGACTCCATTCAAGATAAAATGAGTAGTCTTCAATATAGAATCATTAAAAATGTTCAAATATTGGTTGAGTGACAACTTGAAAAATATATTTATTCACTGTATGTGACTTTAAAGTTAATATTTAAATCTGATTTCAGATTTTTCTCAGTAGTCAGATTATTTAATTTAAGAGTAATCTTTCATCCTATTCATTTTTTCACTATATATATGTATAGATACATATGTATACATGTATATGTAGGGTATGCATTTTTTAAATAGTGGAATTGAAATCTCAACATTGCATTTTTGTTTTTGAGATGACTACTGCTTCCTAAAGCTATGTGCACAGTGATATCAAAGGCATAATATTTTTCTTTTAAGAAACTTGTTGAAATTTTAGGTATTTGTATTGCTTAAATTGTCCTGGAAGATTACAGGCTGATATCACTGATGAATGTATATACAAAAATTCTCAACAAAATACTAGCAAAATGAATGAAACAATACATTAAAAGGACCATACACCATGATCAAGTCAGATTTATCCCAGGGATGAGTTTTTCAATATTCTCAAATTAATCAATGTGATATACCACATTAACAACTCGAAGAATAAAAAAACATATGATCAGCTCAATAGGTGCAGAAAAAGCTTTTGATACAATTCAACATCCAATTATGGTAAAAATGCTCAAGAATGTGGGCATTAAGGAAACATACTTCAACATAATAAAGCCATATTATGACAAACCCACAGCTAACATCATACTCAACAGTGAAAAGCTGAAAGCATTCCCTCTAAGATCAGTACAAGGATGTCCATCCTCACCACTTTTATTCAACATAGCTTTGGAAGTCATACCCACAGCAATCAGAGAAAAAAAAGAAATAAAAAGAATCCAAATTGAAAAGGAAGAAGTAAAACTGTCACTGTGAGATGATATGATACTATACATAGAAAATCCTAAAGACACCACAAGAAAACTACTAGAGCTCATCAATGAATTTGGTAAAGTTGCAAGATACAAAATTAATGTAGAGAAATATGTTGCATTCCTATACACTAACAATGAAATATCAGAAAGAGAAATTAAGGAAACAATCCTATTTACCATCACATCAAAAGGAATAAAATACCTAGGAGGCAAAAGACCTGTACTACCTAAGGAGGCAAAAGATCTGTACTCCAGAAACTATAAGATGCTGAGGAAAGAAACTGAAGACAACACAAACAGATGGAAATATATACCATGTTCTTAAATTGGAAGAATCAATATTGTTAAAATGACCATACTACCCAAGGCAATCTACAAATTCAATGCAATACCTATCAAATTACCAATGGCATTTTTCACAGAACTAGAACAAGTAATTTTACAATTTGTATGGAAATATGAAAGACCTTGAATAGCCAAAACAATCTTGAGAAAGAAGAATGGAGCTGGAGTAATCAGGCTGCCTGGGTTCAGACTATACTACAAAGCTACAGTAATCAAAACAGTATGGGGCTTCCTTGGTGGCTCAGTTGTTGAGAGTCTGCGTGCCAATGCAGGGGACACGGGTACGTGCCCCAGTCCGGGAGGATGCCACATGCCGTGGAGAGGCTGGGCCCGTGAGCCATGGCCGCTGAGCCTGCGCGCCCGGAGCCTGTGCTCCGCGGCAGGAGAGGCCACAACAGTGAGAGGCCCACGTACCACAAAAAAAAAAAAAAAAAAAATCTGGTAGTGTGATTTCTCCATCTTTATTCTTTTCAAAATTATTTTGGCTTTTCTATCAATTTTGCCTTTCTGTATAAATTTTAGAGTCTGCTTATCTATACAAAAACACTGCTGGGATTTTGATTGAAATTACATTAAATCTATATAAGTTTGGGGAGAATTCACATGTTTATGATAGTGAGTCTACTAATCCATGAACATGATATATCTCTTCACTTATTTACATCTTTGGTTTCTTTTATCAGCATTCTGTAGTTTCAGCATGCAGATCCTATATAAGTTTTGTTAGATTTATAGCTAAGTATTTATTTTCTTGGAGCTGTTATAAATGGTATTGTCCTTCTAAAAAAAAAAAGAAAGAAGATATGGTATATGTATATACAATGGAATATTACTGAGCCATAAAAAGAATGAAATAATGCCATTTGCAGCAACATGGATGGACCTAGAGATTATCATACTAAGTGAAGTAAACCAGACAAACATGTGATATTGTTTATATGTGGAATCAAATAAATGAACTTATGTACAAAACAGAAATAGACTCACAGACACAGAAAACAAAGTTATGGTTACCAAAGGGGAAAGGGAGAGAAGAATAAATGAGGAGGTTGGGATTAACACATATACACTACTATATGTAAAACAGATAAACAACAAGGACCTACTGTGTAGCACAAGGAACTATACTCAATATTTTGTAATAACCTATAAGGGAAAAGAATCTGAAAAATAATATATATGTATATAGATATATGTGTATATATAACTGAATCACTTTGCTGTACACCTGAAACTAACACGACATAAATCAACTATACTTCAAATTTTTTTAATTAAAAAAAGGAATCTGAGAGATCAAAGTGAAAAAAAAGTGGGCAGAATACCTGAATAGACATTTTTCCAAAGAAGACATACAGATGGCCAACAGGCACACGAAAAGATGCTCAACATACTAACCATCAGGGAATAGCAAATCGAAAGCACAGTGAGGTATCACTTAATACCTGTCAGAGCAGCTATCATCAAAAGACCAAAAATAGCAAGTGTTGGCAGGATGTGGAGAAAAGAGAACCCTAATACACTGTTGACGGTTATGTAAATTAACACAGCCACTACAGAAAACAGTGTGGAGGTTCCTCAAAAAACTAAAAATCCAGCTATTCCATCATGGGTATATATCTGAAGGAAACAAAAGCCATAATTCAAAAAGATACGTGCACTCCAATGTTCATAGCAGCATTATTTACAATTGCCAAGATTTGGAAGCAACCTAAGTGTCCATCAATGGTTGAATGAATAAAGAAGATGTGATATATATATCTAGTTATATATCTAGGTATATATATATATATATATATACACACACACACACATATAATTATATATCTAGTTATACATTTAATTATATACCTAGTTATAGACATAGGTATAGATAGATATAAAATGGAATATTACTCAGCCATAAAAAGAATGACATTTTGCCATTTGTAACAACATGGATGGATCTGGAGAGTTTTATGCTGAGTGAAATAAGTCAGAGAAAGACAAATAGTACATGTTTTCACGTATCTGTGGAATCTAAAAACAAATGAATGTAATAAAACAGAAACAGACTCACAAATACAGAGAATAAACTAGTGGTTACCAGTAGGAAAAGGGGTAGAGGGAGAGGCAATATGGGGTAGGGGATTAAGAGGTACAAAATACAAGGTATAAAATAAATAAGATACAATATAATATGTTGCACGGAGACTATAGCCAATATTTTATAACAACTTCAAATGGAGAATAATCTACATAAATATCAAATAACTATGTTGTACACCTAAAACTAGCATAATACTGTAAGTCAACTATACTTCAATTAAAAAAAAAAAGTATTCCCTGTCTATGTGACTTTGCCGAACATCGGAGTAGACCAGGAAGGAGGGTGTTTTGAAAAACAAGAATGGGGGTCGGAGACCTGTCTAGGTGGAGCTTCTCTATTTCCACACGTTTGTAGCTCAAAAGAACTCTGTGTGGCCTGGGGCAGGACAGTTGTCTGGTACCCACTGAAAACTGGGTCACACATTGTGAGCAGTGGCAGAGGTCAGGTATTTAAGGAGGCTTCCCACCTGCTAGTGGAGGTAAGATGAGAGCAGGTCCAGGTCAGCTTAAATGGAGAGCACTGAGAGTGATGCATCTCCTCTAGATGTCATGTCATGGATCGCCATGTGCCAGACAAGCAGAGGGTTTGAGACTGTTTCACATTCCATAGTATGAGGCTCTGGAGCTATGCGGCATAAGGCAAAGTGAGGCAGCAAGACAAGACTGTTGGTCAAAAAAGTTGAGAGTGACACGGTCCCATCTCTTCATTGCATGTCAGCCCACTCTACATTGATGCTTCCAGTGAATGTTCAAATGCTCATTCCCTCCTTCACTCCTCTCCCCTCGCTGTTACCACAAAGCCAGACTATTTTGCTTGAATTTTTCCTGATAGAAGGGGTATGACACTCAACCTTGAAAATGTTTAATTACTTTATTCATTCACTGTAACTTTCAAATCACTTCAGTTCCTGTCTAGCGTGGAATGGAGGCAGACAACAAGGTAATTCAGTGTGAGCTCACTGCCATGGCTATCTGCAACTCCTGAAGCAACAGACAGAATGTTACTCCCAGGGAAAGTGTGACTTCCTGTGGGGAGGGAGGGAGGGAAGTATAGAAAGGGAGAGAAGGAGAATATTCTTTTTATAAATCTTGTAGAGGCCTCGTTGTATAAATGTGAATATGTGAATTTGCTAATTTTCAGTAAGGCAGAAGTTGATAGAAAAAAGAAAAGATGTGAAGTGAATTTACACCAGAGGCCCTAGAAGGTGGGAAGTATAAAGAAGACAAGATGTGGTTGGAGAAAAGGGGATAGGGAGGATGAATCAAAGGAAGGGGAAGAAAAGAATCTAGGAAAAAACAGTCAGTTCAGTTTGGGGAGAGAGGTGTTGGAACCACATGTGTGTGCCGTGTAACCGGATGTAGAACTGCCAGGGTGTGGATTGGGGCTGGATGTCCATCTCTTTTGGACAATAAAAGGGAGCAAGAGAACAAGGAATTGTAGGTCAGACTAGCTGTTTCAGGTGAGGCCTCGCCCAAGACTTTGATGAAATACCCAGGTAGGTGGCCATGGGGCTCAGGTCTACAGTTTCAGAAACTCAGGTTTCTTGATTTATTCATAAAGCTGAGGAATCAATGCAACCAAAATCCCCAAGAGACTATGTAAATGAAAATTCCACTCCCTGACAATTCACACTACTGTCAGCAGAGGGCGCCCCTGCCCAATGAAGACCAAATGCAAATTAAAAGCTTGTTTCAAGGCAGTTAATCCGGGCAGTAGGGTTATGGATGAACTTTGTTTTCTTTTTCTTTTTCTACATCTTACAAGAGTTATACAATGCAAATATACACTACTTATAAGATCAGAAAAATTATGGGAAAATAAGATTTATTCTGCAACTTTCTGTCAAATGGTATAGAAAGTTTTATATATTTGCCATATTACAAAATATTAATTGTCATATCATCTCAATGGAAGGGATATGAGTCTTCTTGGTACTAGTCTTTCAACTTCTCTATGGGCTTGAAAATTTTCATAATAAAAACTTGGGGAATATTTTGAATATAAATTTGAAAAAAAAAAAAAAGCTTGGGGAGGAAATAAAAGATATTCACATCTATTAATTCAAGGATCACTTCTACCTAAAAAATAGAGCCAGTCTCCTAGACAGCAATATCCTCACCCCTAGCGATTGGTGAGTAAATGTTTAAAAATTCTTGTTCTCAAAATATTTGTTTAAACTTTCCCTTCTGGTTACATAAAATCTTACATTTCAGTGACAGAACATAGTACGTAAGACCACCAGGTACCACTGTCCCTTAACTAACTACCCCAAAACCTGGCATCATAAAACAACTGTTTTATTTTACTCCCTATTTGTGGGTCATAAATTCAGGAAGTGTTTGGCTGGGCAATTGTCACTTGGGGTGTCCCATGCACTTTCAGGTAGGTGTCAGCAGGGCAGCAGACATCCAAGGACACACACACACACACACACACACACACACACACACACACACACACACACACGGGCTGGATATGCAATGTGGCTGACTCACAGGGCTGTAGCCTCTCCAGCAATGCAGTCTCAGGGTCATTGCACTTCTTACAAGGCAGCTCCACACAGCTCAAGGCTCAGAATTTGTGCAGTCCAGCAAACGAGGCAGAACCCAGCTCCCCTTTCATGACCTGGGGCCTCACTCCTGCCCACTGCATGGTTTCATGTAGGCCGAGGTGGCTAGTACCACCATGGTAAGAGAAGTTTTAGTTGAACACATGGCTGCCTCTCCATTTCCCTGTCTCCCCTGCAACTGGGGGGACTAGAACAAGTTCTAGTGACTGGGAGATGAGGGAAGGAGATATGCACAAATTCTAGGTTTCATTCTAAAAAGAAAGAGGCTTGCCCTCCCCTTCTCTTTCCTTCCTATCTGACTGGAGCCAGGGCACCATCTTTGACTGGGTGCTGGGAACCATGTGTTGAAGATGGTAGGACAAAGAAACGGAAGACTGAGTTCTTGGTGGGTGTGAATCTGCTATAGCAACCTCAAAATACCACCCACCTGGACTTCTGAGTGAATGAGAAATAAAACATCTTATTTAGGCCAGAAACGTGTTGCGTTTCTGTGTTTTGGCTACCAGACTCGATACCCTATAAGGTAAAAGTCTGCTGCTTTTAATACAAGTGCATCTCCTGGAAGGGACACACAGATCCCTGTGAAACAAAGCAGGACCCCGTGGGGCCTTTCTGGGGACAGATCTCCACCACCCCCACTCTTGTTGTGAAAAAGCTTTAGTTTTCTAGGCCTTCCCTGAGTTCCAAAGAGCAAATTTAATCAGAGAAGTGAGAAAATGCAGAAGCACTGGAAAGCAGTCAAGCAAGATTCCGTGCCTCAAGACAGGAGATGTGGTATCTGTCCCCATACCAGCAAGGGCCCTGACCTCTGCTCCTAGGTGGAGGGTGTGTGGGAGAACAGACAGAGATTCAAGGCCCCGGCTGGGCTGTAGGCAAACCCCTGATCGCTAAGGAAATCCTTTCAGGTAGCCTGAAGTCCCAAGTGTTTGTTAAAGATATTTAAGGAAGAGGGTAAATGATTAAAATTATGGTGAAGGTGAATATTTGACATGGTTACATGTAAATGTTTAACTTACATAAAGCTAAATAAATATTTATGTAAATTTATGGCTTTTATAGATGATTTACCGATTTATCTACATATAGGAGAAAGATGCCTGATAGGAGTAAACAGAGATGGGACTGGGGGGCGGGTGGTATGTACGTGTGAATGTTTTATTATCTGCTTTCTGATTTCTGAAATGAATATATTTCGCTTTTGTAACAAGAAAAAAGGAAATGATACCTTTCACTTTATTTATTTATTTTTTTTGCGGTACACAGGCGTCTCACTGCTGTGGCCTCTCCCGTTGTGGAGTACAGGCTCCAGACGCGCAGGCTCAGTGGCCATGGCTCACGGGCCCAGCCGCTCCGCGGCATGTGGGATCTTCCCGGACCAGGGCACGAACCCGTGTCCTCTGCATCGGCAAGCGTACTCTCAACCACTGCGCCACCAGGGAAGCCCACCTTTCACTTTAAAAGGTTGTTGCATCTAACAATCTAAACTCAGCACACACACACACACACACACACACACACACACCCTAAGCTCCCCTTCCCCCCATCCCACCTCCACCGGTCCCAATCCCCATCCTCAACTCCGCTGTCAGCCCTACACCTGGCCCCCTACCACGCCCCCAGGTGCGACCCCCAGCCTTGATCTGGTTTTGAACAAACCCCAGGGTATCAACCCAAGGCTCAGGGGGACCCTGGCCAGAGGCTCTATCCAACACATCCGTCCACACCGGGATGACTCAGCCCACAAATAAAATCCCACCTGAATGACCCAGATAAGAGAAGAGGACCTAGGCCAAGAGACTTGTGCAGTGGAGGGAAGGCGGAAACACCAGTGGTTGGAGAGAATGGCAGGAAATGGAGGAGGAAGGGCTTTGGGTCCCTGGCAGAGGCTGAAGGGCCAAGGCCAAGGCACAGGAGTGGTGGGATGGCTTAAGCCGTTTCTGGGCCCACAAACACACCAGGTCCCCGTGAGACCTCCTGTGGGCAGCTGAGACGCCGACAAACCCTCCGCGCATGGGAACTTGCAACCTGCAAGCACCTTGCCAGTCGGTCACCGACGTTTCAGTGAGGGCCTGAGGTAGGAGGTAGACGGGCCCCTGGGCTGGACAGCTGGTGTTTGCCAAGTGGAGTAAAATTGGAGCTTTTTTTCCCCTAGACACTCCAAGGCCAAAGTTAATGGCAGGAGCTGAGCTCTGCTGGAGTAAAGAGATAAGATGACCATTCCTGAGACCAAGGAGACCTCCCTGACTACACATGCGCAGAAAGGCTCCTAAGGGGTCAAAAAGGAGGGGGTGGGGCTTCCCTGGTGGCGCAGTGGTTGGGAGTCCGCCTGCCGAAGCAGGGGACGCGGGTTCTTGCCCCGGTCCGGGAGGATCCCACATGCCGCGGAGCGGCTGGGCCCGTGAGCCATGGCCGCTGAGCCTGCGCGTCTGGAGCCTGTGCTCCGCAATGGG
>NW_006788006.1:629576-634775 GCF_000442215.2 Lipotes vexillifer | reverse complement strand
GCCTGCGCGTCCGGAGCCTGTGCTCCGCAACGGGAGAGGCCGCAGCGGTGAGAGGCCCGCGTACTGCAAAAAAAAAAAAAAAAAAAAAAAAGAGGGGGTGCCACCCCACAACAGGTGATGCCAAAACTCCCACAGGCCTCTATGCTGGAATCCATCTTGGCAAAATGTTGTGCACACATATGGGGAGGGTCCTAGGGCAGGTCAGGTGTGAGAAAAGAAACAAGATAATTGGCCAAAAGTAAACAAAGACCGGGAAAAACTGCCCTATATAAATGATTTAACTGCCTTTTTACTGTGCTCCTCCCAACCAGGGAGGACACCTACACCCTTTCTCTCCTGGTGTATATTTCTGCCTTGCTTCTGTCTTAAATAAATCAACAGTTTCTCTGTGTGCTCTCCCACATGTTATGCTGTGTCTCTGATAATAAACTTTGTACCTGTTTTTTACAGTTTTTGCCTCATTGAGAAATTCATTTTTCAAATGGGGCAAGAGCCAGGGGAACTTTGCTTTTAGTCTCTAGCCCCTGGTGGTGTAGCAGTTAGGATTCCTGGTTTTTCACCCAGGTTACCCAGGTTCAATTCCTGGGCAGGGGACTAAGATCCTGCTTTAAGCCACCACTCACTGCCCTCTCCCGAGATCAGGCCCACCTGGCCGGGGAGCCGTGTTGAGCTGGGTGAGCTCTTTGGTATTATCTTTAATCTCCAAAGTCAAGGTTAGCAGAATTCTGAAGGATTTAATGACACCATGTTTTTCCATTTGGTATGACCGCTTGCTTTGTTATCCACGGGAGGTTCATGCTCTATGAGGGTTGGCAGCCATGCACACATGAATCACACCTGAGGATGCCTTGGCATAGTGAATGTGGCCTCTCTGGGGACCCGCATCAAAAGGAAGAGAAACAGGACACAGAGACCCCTGAAAGTGCTCCTCACTTGAGGACAAACCTGAGAAACCAGCCTGAATCTTCTGAGGGTCTCCTCCACAATCTCCCTGGGAGGGCTGCCCTCCCACCCCCACCTGCTGTTTGGCCTGGGAGCCCAGGCCCACCCACCAACCTGGAGCCTGTGGGAGGGGAGACCAGAGTACAAAGGAGGCAGAGGAGATGGCCTTCGAGGAAAGGCTGTAAAGGAGAGAAAGGGGAGGGTCCTGATTAAGTAGTGATTAACATGGGTTCCATTCAAATCCTGGCTCCACCCCAACCAGGTGTGTGGCCTTGGGCAAAGGACCCTCTGTGCCCAGTTTGCTCCTCACCTGTAAAATGGAGCAATACTTAACTACCCATGATCTCTCTGAGGATTAAAGGAGTTCATTTTAATTTGTGGAGCGCTCAGAACAATGCACTTGGTAAGCAACTGTTAATTTAGTGCTAAGAACATGGATTCTGGCAGCCAAAGCACACCTGGCCCAATTGTGTCGAGATGGAGAGCCTTGCAAATCACAGCTAATGATCACCTCTCTACCCCCAAACAGGGTTTAAACATCCATCTAAGAACAAGTGGGAAGACAAAACCAGCTCTACAACAATCTAAAAGGTTAAGATGAATGTCTGACCCTGGTTCCCTTAGCCCAGAAGTGAGGCCAGAGTTGCTCCCTCAGTGACCTGGTGACACCCCCTCCTCCACAACTCATCCATCTGGTGTGAAGCTCGAGGATGGTTTCTGTCAACAAAGTCACCTAGCCCAGGGTTTTCAAACCCACTGAGATCAGGGCGGCCTGATTGGCTAATCCCCCCGCAGGAAGCAGCCTTGACCAGGCGGGTCATATCTAAATACATAGATACATAGGTAAGTACCAAAGAGGAGAAACAAAAGGAGAAAAAAAAAAAAAAAAAAAAAAAAAGTGGAAAATAGAAACTCTCAGCATAGTTTCAGGCAAAGTTTGCCATTTATGTGTGGGTGTCTTGGGTGGCAGTGTAAAAGGCATCCTCACACTCTTAGTGCTACTGCCAGCGTTGATCCAGTTGTCAGCTCTGCGTCCTGGAAGGTGCTGGAGGATGCCTAGCGAATGCTGCCTGGGCCAGTGGAGGGCATCCCACCCGAGGTGCCCATTTCAGGAGGGACTGCCTGCATTCTCTCTCGGACCAGGGCTTGAGGGTCCCACAGCCCACCTCTAGAGAAGATTAGCACTGGGGGGAGTGAAGCCTTGGGCCCTCTCCACCTCCAAGCCTGGCCTTTCTTTCCCACCTAGGCCCCTCCTTAGCTCTCCTCTGCCTCTTCTACTCCCTGCTCCTATCTTCCCCGTCATCTGCTTTCCTTCCTCCAACCGACCTCCTTCCTCTCGCCTGTGCAGCCCCTTCCTTTAGTCCTCATTCTTTTCCTTGCTTCCTCCACCTTTCGCCTCCCTTTTCCACCCCCAACTCCTTTACCAGGACACACACACACAGTTTTTCAGACAATTCAGGCTTTATTTTTGAAAATAATTCTGTAGCTTCAACTTTCTTCCATGAACTGAGGTCAGGCAAGAAAGAAAAACACACATGTTGCTCTCCAACCCGCCATCTGCGTCCTAATCTGTGCACACGGGAAGGGAATGCTTGGGGGAGAAGGGAAGGAGGCTGGGCTGAATGGTCTTGGCTGCTCTACCTCACATTGAGAGGGCCTCCAGAAGCCACGGGCCGGGCTAGCATGAACCGTCCCAGAGTGACAGGGAGAGGATTGGTTTTCAGAAAGGACGGGATAGGGGGCAGTCTGTTTCTTGGAGGAAGGATGAGGGAGGGACGCCCCAGCACCCAAGGCTCTTCCCCCCACCCCAGCGGGTGAGCTGAGGAGAGGTTCTGCTTTTCCCCTTCACCGTTTCATCTTAGGATCATGAACTGCTAGGCTGCAGGGAAAGAAGAGCTGAGAGGCAGTCAGGGATAAAGGAGAGGGGGAAGAAGAGACATACGGGCAGGAGAGAGTAAACCCTGACAACCTAACAGCTCTGCCCAGACCCTGATGATGATGAAACCCCTTTGGTTAGTCTCATTTTGCCCACAAATACATCTCCTTCTCACATAATCCAGCCTCCCACCTTGCTCCAGTTGAGGGAAGGTGGAGATGGTGGGGGACAGGTGCAGGAGGAGGGCTCATACTCTGGCTAGAATAGCCAGGACAGGGAAAAGAGGCCTGATCAAGAGAACTAAAGTTGCCAACCTCTCCACAGATGTCCTAGGAGAAAACCTGGAACGTGGATTTTGTGGCCCTAACAAGCCCAAGTCTCTCCCTAACACACAGTGGTTTCCTGCTTAATAACTCCCGCAACATACCCCAGAAAGATTCCCCTGATTTGATCCCCTTGAGAACGGGAGAATAACTCTCACCTTATCATCTGTGCACTTGAATGCCACTCAAAAAAAGAAAAAAAAAAAAAAACCAGATAAATGGACCCCAGAGAGAAACACAGAGAGGATGATGCAGCCCAGGGACTGCGGTCCCATCTTAGGCCATGATATGGCCAGGAGGGGCCCCAGGAGGGACAGGCAGGTGCTGCTAATTCCAGCTAGGATCATAGCCGTCCCAGGTCTGGGGTGGGGCCAGGTGGACACGGCGGCCCCGGAACAGGAAGCTGACGATGCCCTGGTAGCCGGCCCTGGGGACACCAGACTTGAGGTCATCCATGACTCCCAGGGCCTTGGCGAAGGCCTTGAAGCTGTCCCTGCTCGTGTACTGCACCCGCACCTCCCCCAGCTCACTCCGCTCACTGGTCCTCACTTTCTCCACCTGCAGCAGGGGAGCACCGTAGACACGTGCAAGGAAATCCCTGTCGTAGGCCTCCTGTCGCAGGTAGGACAGGTCCAGCTGGGTGAAGGGCACGAAGTGCTGGTTCAGCTTGATAAACTTGAGGTGCTGGTCAAAGAACTGCCCATGGCTCACACCTTTGCGGCCAAAGGTCATCGTTCTGGAGATTTCAGGCCGCACACAGGCCCGGCCCTGCCGCTGCTCTGGCCGACGCATCCAGTCGTCCCAGAAGGCCCTGGGCCACTTGGGCTCCAGCTCAGCCCACAGCTCGGCCAACAGCAGCCAGCCCAGGCCAGGGAAAAAGTCTGTGCGGTAGAGCAGGTCAGGCTTGCTTGAGTCCACCATCTGTTCCTTGCCGTTGTCATTCCAGGCAGACACACACCAGAGGGAGGGGTCGGCCCTCAGCAGCGGGTACGTGGCCTGGAAGTACTCGAAGAAGTCTGGAGCCACCTCCAGATCATCCTCCACCACCACAGCTGCTGGGAACTTGAACGTGTGAAAGACCTGGCCCAGCGCCCAGCGGTAGTGCCGAGCAATCTTGTAGTAGCCCTGGAACTTTCGGTGGTCGGGTGGCACTGCTATGTTGCTCAGGTCAGGCTGCCGGATGTGCGTGATAGTGCTGCCGTAGGAGGCGATGACCTGGGCTGTCTCCTCATGCCCGCAGTCCTGGCTGACGATGACGGGGAAGTGCTCAGCCGAAGGCCGATAATGCAGCAGCTTGTCCAGGCAGCGCCGGACAGTGCTGCGGTCACAGGCGATGACCAGGATGGGGATCACAGCTGGCGGAGAGGTCACAGGCACGCGTGGCGGGACAGGCGGGGCCACGGTGGGCACCCTCCACCGCTGGCTCCACCTAGCGTGATGCTCCCTGATCTGCTGCAACAGCCCCCGCTGCCGCTCCAACTCGACCTCAGCGTCCTGGGCCAGGCGGATCACCTCCCGGGTGAGGCTGGCGGGGTCGTCATCGAGAGCACTGTCTGAGGGCAGCCTGCCAGGCGCCGGGCGCGTCCAAAAGAAAAGGAGCAACAGGGCGTTCCAGGCCACAAAAAGGATGGCGCCCCACAGCACGAGCCCTGCAGACTGCTTCTTCAGCATCCTGGCCCCCGCGGGGGAGGCGGGCAAGGGTGGGGCTCAAGGCTGCCCTTGGCTTGCCTGGCTCACACTCGCACAGTTCTAGGGATGTTTCCTTTGGGCTCCAGGATTAGGAAGCAGCCATGCACCTGAGGAGAGGAGAAAAACAACCATCATCACGAGGCATGGGGCTGCCCTGGAGTGGAAGAATGGGGCGCAGAAACAGATGAAAATGTGCAGGACAAGGAAGGCAAGGAGGTTAACTCCAAAGCTCTCCTAAAAGATAGCTGCCTGTTCCCTAAGCTGGAGGGTCAATCTCTGCGGAAGAATAGGATTAGGAGAGCATGTTCCCGCACTCCAAAATGAGTTCATGAGTCCTCTGAAAAGCAACGTGGTTTTTTCTTTTGGGGG
>NW_006788006.1:626434-629353 GCF_000442215.2 Lipotes vexillifer | reverse complement strand
GGGGTGGGGGTGGGGGGGTGTAGAGAGTGATGTTGGTGGAAGAGAGGAAGCAAAGGAATCCCACTTCCCCCTTCCCTACCTGACAGATTTTGTTTACCATCTTCTGTCCAGAGCTTAGGAGAGGTGGGGGTTAGACCATCTGCCTCCCATGCCTCAAATCAAACTGCCAAAAGATTACTGATTTTAAAACTCTAATATCACACCTCAGGGCTAAAGCCAGCACCTTACCTAATAAGGAAGCACCAGAGGCATTCTCACGAAGGTCAGGAGCAAAGCCAAGCCACCCCAGATCTAACGATTATTTAACATTCTGTTGGAGGGATCAGCCAATGCAACTGGACTGCAGAACACAATTATAGGCAGAGGAAGTGGAAAAGAAGCAAAAGTATCTCAATGTACTGATGCTATGAGAATATGCCTGGAAAAGTCTAAGAGAATCAATGATAAATCCAACCTAAACAATCAAAGAATTGAGCAAGGTAGTGGGATATAAGAATTAACATGCAAAAATCAATAGCCTTCATAGCCACAAATAATAACTCATTAAAAAAAACAACAAATGAGAAAACCCTATTTATAACAGCCATGAAAATGATAAACTATTTAGGAATTAACAAGAAATATTCAAAAACCTACATGAACCTATAATTCCCGAAAAGACACAAAATAAGACTTAAATATCCCTTGTTCTTGGTTAGGGCATCTCAGCATCATCAAAAACCTCAATAAAAATACTTTTTTATAGAGCTAGAAAAAGTTCATAACAGAACATCTAGGAAAATGATGAAAACGAACGAGCAGTGAAGAGGGACTAGCCCCACCAGATATTAACATACTAAACATTACAAAGCCTCTATAATTAAAAGTATGTGGTGCTGGTATGTAAACAAACAGATCATCCAAAGGAATAGAATTTAAACGCCAGAAATACACCCAACTACACGCAGAAATCTAATGTATGATAAAGGGGATATTTAGAATTACTGGCGCAAAAAGTGGTCTTATTAATAGTGTTATAACAATTATATAGCTACTTGGGGAAAAAAAAATAAGATCCGTACACAAGAATAAATTCCAAGTGGACTAGACGTCTAAGTAGAAAAATAAAACCATACAAGTGCTAAAAGAAAATATATGTCAATTCCTCTATAACCTTAGTATAGGGAAAGGCTAAGTATTACTTAAAATACAGATGCAGTAATAAATAAAACACTTTTTGCATGGCTAAAAACACCATAAGCCAAGTCAAAAGACAAATAACAAACTGGGAGAGAATATTTGCAACATACATCACAAATAATAAACCAATAACCTAACAGACAAAGGACTTTTTAAAAACTGAGGGGAAAGAAGGCCAAAACTCTTGTCTATATGACTAGGGCAACTCACACACAAAAATATTAAAATGGTCCTTAGACATATGAAAAGGTATTTAATTTCGCTCATGATAAGAAAAATTCTAATTAAAACTATACTAAGATAACATTTCTCCACCCATCAGACTGGCAAAAATTCAAACACTTGTCCTATTCTCGTAACAGAGTCAGCTGAAGAACATAAGTTCTTGATTTTGATGATGTCCAATTATCAGGGTTTTTTTCTTTTATGAATCATGCTTTTGGCGTTGTATCTAAGAAATCTTTGCCAAAGTCACAAAGATTTTTCCCTGTGTTTTCTTTTTTAGGTTTTATAGTTTTAGGTTTTACATTTAGGTTTACGATTTATTTTGAGTTAATTTGTGTATATGGTGTGAGATATGGAACTAATGTCCTTTTATAGCAGTTTGGCAGCTAGTCAAAATGCTAAACAGAGAGTTACCATATGACCCAGCAAGTCCACTCCTACATACAGACCCAAGAGAAATGAAAACATATGTCCATACAAAAACCTATATGGAGTGTTTACAGCAGCTTTATTCATAATTGCCAAAAAGTGGAAACAACTCAAATGCCCATCAACATGGGAATATGGATAAACAAATTGTGGTTTACCCATGGAATGGAATAATATTCAGCAATTAAAAAGGAACGTACTACTGATACACACGACACGTGGACAAATCTCAAAATAATTATTCAAGATGTGAAAGAGTACATGCACATCAGTGGCTGCCTGGGGATGGGGGCAGTGAGAACATCAGGGGAGGTATTACAAAGGGTCACTAGGAAACTTTGTGGGATCATAGTTTCATGGGTATATACATATGTACAAACTTATGAAAATATACATTTTAACTATGTAAAGTTTACTGTATATCATTTATACCTCAATAAAACTTTTAAAAAAAGATATTATTGGGTCAAATGACAAAATTAGAATATAGACAGTAGATCAAAGTATCAGTGTTGACTGACTGATAACCATAATGTGGTTATATAAAAGAATATCCCAATTCTTAGGTAATACACGCTGAAGTAATTAGGGGTAGAGGGCCATGGTAGATGCAACTTCTCAAATGGTTCAGAACAAAAATATCATGTATGTATATGAAGAGCAAATGGAGCAAAATGTTAATAGATGGATCTGAGTAATGGGAATATGAGTATTCTTATACCATTTTTATTCTTGTAACATTTTTATAGTTTGAAGTTATTGTCAAATAAAATTTCTTAAAATCAAATATAGGGACATAGCCCACAGCTCTGACTAGATTCATCCAATATGGCCCCAGCTGGGCACATCAGTAAGAAGAACTGGGACACAATCCATTTTCCCTGAACTCCTCAATCATGCCATGACATGCATCACACACCTGCTCTTTGCCAGGCTCTGGGAAGGGACTGGGACACACATCTAACAAGAAAAAGGCATGGTCCTGCCAACTCCCTCACTCTACCAGACCTCATTACTGAAAGGATCTACCATACCCTCCCATTCCAGGACAGCTGCCATTCCTGACCATGCAACTCTCTCCCTGGC
>NW_006788006.1:618803-626387 GCF_000442215.2 Lipotes vexillifer | reverse complement strand
CCCCCTGGCTTCCCTGCCTCTGGTCTCAACACTTCATATCCCAAAGCTTCAGGTCTGCACTCTCTTGTGCTGACTGCTCTGCCAGTTCCCCTCTGCCTCACAAACCAGTTCTCTAACCCTAGCTAAAATCTTGGGTCCCAGATCTTATCTCTGTGCTCCTGGACTCTCAAGCAGGCAGATCCAGTATCCAAGGATCAAAGGGCTGATCTTCAAGAGTCTCTAAAGGGAATGGATTCTGCCTCCCTCCTCAGAGACCCCTCCAGCCCCTGCAAGCACTACCACCCTGTCTTCCTCCTAGAAACCATCCACCCTCCCAACTCCATAGCAGCAGTCTTCTCAGAAACCTCAAGTCCATTTCAGTTTTACTGTGTCATTAAATTTCCATTTTATTAGTGCTCATATACCAATTAGGGTTTCCTAGAAGAGAAACACACATAGATTTCCAGTTTCTTCCTCACTCCCCCCTCAAGATGTGGCCAATGTTGGAGTCCCTAACCCCCAACATCCTGCCTCCCAACTGACTGGGCAGGAATAGTCTTTAGATAAAGAGATGGGGGAAAGAAAAGAGAAACTGACTCCATCAGCCAAAGTGTTGGCTTCAGGGCCGGAGGAGCAGGCTTGTCTCTGACTTATCAATGAGCCACCTCAAACCAGCAGGCTCTCAGAGTGGTAGCAAAACCCCACGGGACCACATCCTCTCTACCCTGCACCCTGCTCCAGACATTAGCATTAGGTGGCCCACATCCACTACCCTGAGGCCTGGGAGACCTCCCAACACCTTCTAAGCCAGGCAAATCAAAGCAATCTTCTCAGCCCCCCTGCAGACTGTATTCCTAGCAAGTCTATAAACCTCGAGAAATGTTAGACAGCCCATAGGAAACAGCTGCCCCAGTCCAGCCAGGCCTCCACCTTAGCCCTCAGGCCCTTGTTCTCCACCCCACAACCCTTTCCTCTAAATTCTCAAACAGGACTTGCTTATCTTGCCGAAGGCGTACGTGATGCACCTATTCCCAGGCCCCACCCCTTCTCCACACGGACTCACCCAGAGTCCCAGGGTCATTTTCTCCTGCTTCTCCACATATTCTCCAGGGCAGGATCCTCCACTCTGTCTAGAAGTTAGTGGTGTGCAAATACACAAGCGCAGGCGCTCTCCAGCAGCCTGCTGTGCCTGAGGGATGAGCAAGTCCGGAAGGCCAGCTTTTGGCCAGCAGAGCCCATGCACTCATCCAGGAAGCACTGCTCTGAGTTCTACCATCAGGAGGGTCCGGCAGTAATGAGGGCAAGTCAAACGGCCCAGGGCAATGCTTGGCATTGCTCCGAGTTTTTTCACATCGCTAAGACTCCATCTTCTCACCACTAAGATGGAAACCATAACAGAATACCTCATTGGGTTGCTGTGAGGATTGGGTGAGATAATTCACATTAGATATTTAGAACAGTGCCCAGCATATGACAGCATAAATGCTAGCCAGTCACTCTGCTAGCCAGTCCCCTCTCTCGCTGGCTCTCTTTACTCCACTCTACTAGATTCCTTCCAGGACCCAAACACTCGAGCCTGCCTCAGGGCCTGTGCATGCGCAGGTATGCCTGGTCGGCTCTTCTCTCTCTTCTTCACCTAGTGTGTTCTGACTCACACGTCGCCAGGACACCTTCCCTGATGCTTTCGGACCCTGTGAGGTCCACCTCCCCTTCACAACCAACAGCACCAGCACAATGCTGTGCTCAACATCTGTCAAATCCCCTCTACTACCAGCTACCTGAGGAGGCGGACCCACTCCCCCAGTGCTGCCAAGCTGCTATGCTAGGATCCTCGACATTCAGATTTGCCTGCAACAAAAAAGTGGCTTCCATGTGGATGCCACACACCCACAATCACTTAACTGTAATTCCCAAGTCCAAAAAGTGCTGAAAAACAGAAGTTTTCCACTCTTGTTTGGCTTAACCTCATTTGGAGAAATCTGATCTAATGTGAGGCTACTTACAGTGTTTATTTATCCCGTTCATATGTTTTGCTACAGAAATAAACATGCTGGATTATCGTATGCTGCTCCAGACCTTCACTACACCATAAATGCACCAGATCATCTTTTTTAAACCCAAAAAACTCTAAATTCTGAAACATATCCAGCCCCAGGAATTTCAGAATTATGAAAATGGAAGAGAAAGTTACCCATTCACTGCCATCATCCCATTTCAAGATCTCAAACGCTTTAAGCTGAACTCTCTTTCCTTATTATTAAATACTGAACTCTTGATGTGGCTCCTCAGCTGGTTCACCTATCACGCACCTTGCTTCCCTCTAAGCAATCTTCCCAACAGTAACACAGCATCCTTCTTAAAGTACACAACTGGTCCCAACACTAACCTGCCTTAAAAACCATACTGCCACTGCCCACAGACTAGAACTCAAAACCATTATTATGACACACAGGGCCTTCACAACAAACTGACTCAAACATTCCTTTTCAACCTCACCTCCAACCACTAACCCCATGAACCCCGTACTCTGGCCTCAACAGGCTACTTTTCCCCTCAATAAGTACCCTTTGTACACTGCTTTCTTTCCTCTGGCTGGGCCCGCATCCTGAAATACTATCCAAAGCCCCACCTACAAGCATTATACATCCTTAAGAACCCAGTTCCTTAACATCCAGGCAGAGCCAGGCTTCCCACAGTTATACTCCCACCGTACTCTCTCCATACCTCCTGTCTTTCCTCTCCACGCTGTAACAGAACCTGTGGCTGTACTTACCTGGCTCTCACCTTACTCCTTAGAAAAAAGGCTCTATGATCTGTATACCTATGACAGTGCTTGGCACATGTACAAAGTTCAAGTAGCTAGATGGAGGGCTGCTTGCATTATTCACTAAATCGGGGAGAAAGAAGACCAAACTAGCAGCCTAACAGTGAAAGATTACATTTTCCGAAGATGACTACCAAATATCCCATCCCACGTGTTCTTCTTACAAAGTGACAATGACACTTCTCCCTCTAGAGCTGGGGGAGATGGGGTCTATGTTCCCTCTCTTTGATCTGTGACTACAGAGGAAGTGATGATTATGTGACTTACAAGACTAGTTCATGAAAGGCAATAGAGTTTCCACTTGGTGCTCCTGAGATGCCTGCTCTTGGAACCCAGCCACCAAAGTAAGAGGAAGCCCAGGCCATGTGGACAGGATACCTGTAGGTATTCCAGCTGACAACCACAGCTAAGGTCCGGCTAACAGTCAGCATCAGCCACTAGACATGGGAGGAAGCCTTCCAGATGATTCCAACCCCAGCCACATATGACTGCAAGTACATGAAAGGCCAGGAGCAAAACCACAGTGATCCAAAACCTTGGATCACTTCCTTTTTTTTTTTTTTGCGGTACGCGGGCCTCTCACTGTTGTGGCCTCTCCCGTTGCGGAGCACAGGCTCGAGACGCACAAGCTCAGCGGCCATGGCTCACGGGCCCAGCCGCTACGCAGCATGTGGATCTCTTCCCGGACCGGGGCATGAACCCTTGTCCGCTGCATCGGCAGGTGGACTCTCAACCACTGCGCCACCAGGGAAGCCCTGGATCACTTCTGACTTACTCACAGGCCAGGGGTATCACGAGTCGCTGCCTACATTCAAGCGAAAAGGAACACAGACTCCCCACCACCGGGTGGGAGGAGGGCAATGTCCTATTGTAACAATGTAGAGTGGGATATTTAAAGTTGTGGCCATTTTGGGAAAATACAATTTGCCACATCTTCCTTTTCTAAAATAGAACAACAGTCCTTAACCTTGACCTGAGTACCTGATGTTCTGTTATTAATGACATTTGCCTGCAAGGCACAAACTCACAGTAGTTTTTTTTTGCCAGAGTTTTCACAGCTCCTTCAGGGAAGTCACATAGCTGGTCCACACCACCAAGTACAAAGACATCTGCACTGTGGTGGGAGATGAGGAGTGAGCCTTTTTAGTGAATAAGACCCTCAACGAAAACCCAGGAGGTTCTGGGCAGGTTCCACCAACTCCCGTGGGTCTCAGCTTCTTCTTTTTTTTTCTTTTTTAATTACTTTTTATGGAGTATAGCTGCTTTACAATGTTGTGTTAGCTTCTACTGCACAGCCATACATATACATATAGCCCCTCCCTTTTGGATATCCCTCCCATTTAGAACACCAGAGTGCATTAGGTTGAGTTTCCTGTGCTATACAGTATGTTCCCATCAGTTGTCTATTTTACACATAGTATCAATAATGTATATGTGTCAATCCCAATCTCCCAATTCCTCCCACGCCACCCCTTTCCCCCTTGGTGTCCATATGTTTGTTATCCATGTCTGTGTCTCTATTTCTGCTTGGCAAATAAGATCATCTATACCATTTTTCTAGATTCCACATATATGCATTAATGTACAATATTTGCTTTTCTCTTTCTGACTTACTTCACTCTGTATGACACTCTCTAGGTCCATCCACGTCTCTACAAATGACCCAATTTCGTTCCTTTTTATGGCTGTGTAACATTCCATTGTATACGTGTGCCACATCTTCTTTATCCATTCCTCTGTTGATGGACATTTAGCTCAGTTTCTTCTTTTGAAGAACTGCCTATGAGCTGTGAGATCCCTTTTTAAAACTCTGATTCCTATGGTACTCTCGAGCCAGTTCTCTCTCTGTGACAAGAAAATGTTTCTTAAACAGCAAGAGAACACCAGATAGTCAACTTCTCACTGTAAGCAATAATGGAGAAGTCTTATTTAGCTTTTAGAAAGTATGGAAGTTGAAGGAATGTTGACAGACCTTCCTTTCTGTCTCTGTGTTGCTTAGTACGTTAAAAAGCACTGCCTGAAAAAAACCAGAAAGCATAGAACATGCCACAGATAATGGAGACTTAACTGAATCACCTTCTTGTTCATTAGACCTCTGCTAGATTCCTGTACCTTGTACCAGGCTCCATAATTTCAAAAGGATGTGAGAACTGAAAGGGAGTCGGAGAAGATACACTAAATAATTGAAGGACTTAGAGAATAAGACCTAGAGGAAAGGGATGCAGGCTACAGGGATATATGATGCTAGCGCAGCAAAAAGCATGAAGCCCTGGGAAACCAAGAAACCTTGGGCAAGTCACTTGTGCCTTAGTTCCCTCATTTGAACAGGGAGAGGGTTGATTTGGATCATCTCCAAGGCCCCTGGGCTCTGATGATATAAACGACAGTGACAATTTCCCCAGTGTCCCAAACAGGAAATGAGTTTAACCTGTCACATATGCCACTGAGGTTAGACATACTACATTGCCTTTTAATCTGAGAAAAGGACAGGGGAGATCACAGAGGCCTCAATGGTCTCGGGTAATGGGGTCAGGCAGGGGTGATTCACAGTTCGAGGCAGACGCAGGGGGGATGTAAGCATCTAAAAGAAAAGTCTACATAGTCTGAAAAGTATTATCAACGACAGAAGATAAAGCTGGACAATCTCTGCCAGTGATGTTCGTAAAGGGAGGACTAATTAAACACATCACAGGGTCAAAGGTTAACCAAGGTGGAGCCTCACTCCAGGGTTCACCGTCCCGTAGGGACACAGACCAGCCGGCCACAGCCCCTGTGCTCCAGGGTTTATAAGATGGGGCCCTGCACGTCTCAGGGGCCCCCTACTCCACACACATTAGCAAACAAGTAGGAGAAAGTTTTCTTGACAATATACTTATTTCCACATCAAGTCAATTCTTCCTCCCGGCAGAAGAGAAAGAACCCCAAGTAACTTTTGGAATGGACACGCGGGTGGGGTCTGGGGAAAGGCCACCTCGCATTCCGCTCCCCAAACCCTCTCCAGCGACCCCAGCTCCTCCAGGCCCCACACCCACATCGGCCCAGAGGCTGAGTTTCACAACCAGCCCCCTCCCCGCGGAGCCCGCCCTCTCTCACCAGCTGGAGGCCCGTTCCGAAACCGGAACGCAGAGCTCCACTTCCCGGCTCCAAAGGGGCCCGTGGCCGGGACCCGGGGCGGCCCGGGCCAAGTCCCTCTCTCGGGCACCAGGGCTGTCGGAGAACACGGAGGGCTCGGAAAGGGACAGCTTCCCAAGCCGGGACTCCAGCTCCGGAGCGCCCTCTCCGTTCCTGCGGGGCCTCCTTCAGTCAGACCTCGGTCCCGTTCCGGGGACAAGCCCCAGAACTGACGGACGCTGGCGACCCCCGGTCCCCACTCACCAGGTCCTCCCAACTTCCCGGCCCTGAACTTGGCCCGCCCCGGGGCTTGGGGAGCGAGCCCGGTGCCCCGGCGCGTTCCAGGCGCTAGCGCAGAGGCCGCCGGCACCTTCCGCCAGGCAGGCTCTTCCTGCGGCGCTCGAGGGCCGGACCGCCGGGCGGGCAACGTGGCCCTTCCCCGGGGAGGGCGGGGCAGGCCGAGGGGCGGGGCCGGCTGCCCCTACTCGCCCGGGACCCCTTCTCCCCGGCTCGCCTCCAACGCCCGACCTCTCAGAACGACTCGCGGTCTGGACACCTCAAGTTTCGGGGGTCCCCAACTTCTGGAGATGCTGTGGAGACAGCTGTTACCGTTGAGCCCTTTGCCGCTCTCAATCGCAACTCCACGGGTCGATACCCATCAACCCAACCGCACTCAACCCATTCCTGTCAAGACTTCTCGCGTCTCCCCAGCCCCAGAGCCCAGGGCCTCGTGGGGTTAAGGGGAAGAGCCCTGCCAGAGGTAGGCCAAGCAGCCTGCCTCAGTAGTGCGTTTACCAAACCCGAAGCCAAGGATCCTCCCCACAACCCCTGGCTTCCAGGAGGGAGGAGTACAGGGCATTTGAGAGGCTAGAGGGTGCAGGGAAGTAAGAACATGAACCAGGATGCCAAAAAGGAAGCCAAGGAGGAAACACCTGCAGCCAAAATCGAGAAAGAGCAAGCTGGCTTTTTTTTCTTCCTGTTTTTTGTTTTGTTTGTTTTTTCCTTTCGGGGTGGGTAATGAGTGCTGTTAGTTTGAAGCAAAAGAGCAAAGAGAGACAGACCTTTCCCTAGGGAAGACACACCAGACCTAGAGAGGAAAGGCCTCAATCAGGCTTTGTGGTAGCCCTGTGAAAGGGGGTGAGGGAGGACCCTGGAAAAGCCTAGATGTCTGTATCTGACCCTAACAAGTGAGGGTGGGGAGCTGAGAACTACTGGCTACTCATGCAGATGACTTTCCTGAGAAGGACTGAGTCCAGGGCCAGCGCTACCATGTGATCAGGACACACTCTGGCACCAGCACGTGCCCCCATCCACTACCCTCCCCTGTGTTCCAGAGCACAGAGCAGGCCAGAACTTTGTGGTATATGGTTACTGACTTCACTCACTAACTTGTTTCTAGGTGAAACTAGGAATTACGTGGGGTTTTAGAGAAACAAAGGCAGGAGATGCCCTAAAGGTCCCTGCATGGGGTGAGGAGCTAAAACAAAATTGCACAGAGGCCGTCACATGCCAGACCTGCGTGCTGCCCCACCCCCAGCCTCTCCTTTAACCCTCCTAGCAGCTCTGCAGAGTACACATTGTCATCCCATTCTACAGATGAAGAGTTTGAGACTCAAGCTAAGTGCCAACTTGCTGAAGGTCACAAGACCTAATGAGGGTCATGGCCAAGT